>NC_041393.1:691756705-691765455 GCF_002162155.2 Triticum dicoccoides
CCCGTCTTGGTTTCTGCATCAAAGCGGACACCACTGTTTTGGTTGGTGCTCTTCTTATCTTGGGCGATCGTGTAAAATGTATTACCATTTATCTCGTACCCTTTGAAAGTCATTATATTCGAAGATGGTAACTGGGACAGCAAGTACAGGTCATCTTCAATAGAGGTGTCATGCATGGTACGTGTCTGCAACCAGCTGGCGAAACTCCTGGTTTGTTCACGTGTAATCCAGTCATCAGACCGCTCCGGGTGTTTGGAGCGTAGCAAATTCTTGTGTTCATCCATATACGGAGCCACCAAGGCGGAATTCTGTAGAACTGTGTAGTGTGCTTCAGTGAGAGAATGTCCGTCCATACATATTATTTGTTCCCCTCCTAGCGTGCCTTTTCCATCCAGTCTGCCCTTATGCCGCGATTCAGGAACACCAACCGGCTTAAGATCCGGAATAAAGTCAATACAAAACTCAATGACCTCCTCATTTTGATGGCCCTTGGAGATGCTTCCTTCTGGCCTAGCACGGTTATGAACATATTTCTTTAAGACTCCCATGAACCTCTCAAAGGGGAACATATTGTGTAGAAATATAGGACCCAAAACGTTAATCTCTTCGCATAGGTGAACTAGGACGTGCGTCATGATGTTGAAGAAGGATGGTGGGAACACCAACTCGAAACTGACAAGACATTGCACCTAATCATTCTGTAACCTTGGTATGATTTCTGGATCGATTACCTTTTGAGAGATTGCATTGAGAAATGCACATAGCTTCACAATGGCTAATCGAACGTTTTCCGGTAGAAGCCCCCTCAATGCAACCAGAAGCAATTGCGTCATAATCACGTGGCAGTCATGAGACTTTAGGTTCTGGAACTTTTTCTCTGCCATGTTTATTATTCCCTTTATATTCAACGAGAAGCCAGACGGTACCTTAATACTGAGCAGGCATTCAAAGAAGATTTCCTTCTCTTCTTTGGTAAGAGCGTAGCTTGCATGACCCTGATGTATGCCGTCTTCTCCGTGCATACGTTGCTGGTCCTCCCGTGCCTCAAGTGTATCTTTTGTCTTCCCATACACGCCCAAGAAGACAAGCAGGGTCACGCAAAGATTCTTCGTCACGTGCATCATGTCGATTGCGGAGCGGACCTCTAGGTCTTTCCAATATGACAGGTCCCAAAATATAGATTTCTTCTTCCACATGGGTGCGCGTCCGTCAGCGTCCTTTGGAACAGGTTGTCCGCCAGGACCCTTTCCAAATATCACCTTCAAATCCTTGACCATATCATGTACATCAGCACCAGTACGGTGGCGAGGCTTCGTCCGGTGATCCGCCTCACCTTTGAAATGCTTGCCTTTCTTTCTTACGGGATGCCTGCTCGGAAGAAATCGACGATGTCCCAGGTACACATTCTTCTTACAACTATTCAAATATATACTGTCGGTATCATCCAAACAGTGCGTGCATCCGCGGTATCCCTTGTTTGTCTGTCCTAAAAGGTTACTGAGAGCAGGCCAATCATTGATGGTCATGAACAGCAACGCCTTTAGGTCAAATTCTTCCCCCATGTGCTCATCCCACGCACGTACACCTGTTCCATTCCATAGTTGTAAGAGTTCTTCAACTAATGGCCTTAGGTACACATTAATGTCGTTGCCGGGTTGCTTAGGGCCTTGGATGAGCACTGGCATCATAATGAACTTCCGCTTCATGCACAACCAAGGAGGAAGGTTGTACAAACATAGAGTCACATTCCAGGTGCTATGGTTGCTGCTCTGCTCCCCAAAAGGATTAATGCCATCTGCGCTTAGACCAAACCATACGCTCCTTGCGTCATCTGCAAACTCCTTCCCGTACTTTCTTTCGATTTTTCTCCACTGCGACCCGTCAGTGGGTACTCTCAACTTTCCGTCTTTCTTACGGTCTTCTCTGTGCCATCGCATCGCCTTGGCATGCTCTTTGTTTTGGAACAAATGTTTCAACCATGGTATTATAAGATAATACCACATCACCTTGGCAGGAATCTTCTTACTGGGGCGCTCGCCCTCGACATCACCATGCTCATCGCGGCTGATCTTATAGCGCAATGCACCACATACCGGGCAAGCGTTCAAATCCTCGTACTCACCGCGGTAGAGGATGCAATCATTAGGGCATGCATGTACCTTCTGCACCTCTAACCCTAGAGGGCATACAACCTTGTTTGCTTCGTACGTACTCTCGGGCAATTCGTTGTCCTTTGGAAGCATATCCTTTATCATTACCAGCAACTTTCCAAATCCCTTGTCAGGTACACCATTCTCTGCCTTCCATTGCAGCAATTCTAGTGTGGTGCCCAACTTTTTCTTGTCACTTACGCAATTCGGGTACAACAATTTTTTGTGATCCTCTAACATGCGCTGCAACTTCTTCTTCTCCAAATCACTTGCGCAGTTTCTCTTTGCATCGGCAATGGCCCGACCTAGATCATCAACGGGCTCATCTGATGCCTCTTCTTCAGCTTCTTCCCGCATTGCCGGCTCAGCTTCTTCCTGCATTACCGGCTCAGCTTCTTCCCCCATTGTTGTATCATCGTATTCAGGCAACCCATGGCCAGGATAGCTGTCGTTGTCCTCTTCTTCTTCATTGTCTTCCATCATAACCCCTCTTTCTCCGTGCTTGGTCCAAACATTATAGTGGGGCATGAAACCGGACTCAAACAGGTGGACGTGAATGGTTCTTGACGTAGAGTAATTGCGACCATTCTTATAACCAGCACATGGACAAGGCATAAAACCATCCGCCTGCTTGTTTGCCTCAGCCGCAAGCAGAAAAGTATGCACGCCCTCAACGAACTGGGGAGAGCATCGGTCATCGTACATCCATTGCCGGCTCATCTTCATTACACAACACCGAATAGACCAAATTAATACAAGTTCATACATAAAGTTCATACAACACTTAAATGCAACAAACAAATAACTCTCTAGCTAAAGCATTTAAATGCAACAACAAATGCGATCAAGATCGCAACTAAGGTAACAATTGATCCAACAACATAATGATACCAAGCCTCACTATCGATGGCATATTTTCTAATCTTTCTAATCTTCAAGCGCATTTTCTCCATCTTGATCTTGTGATCATCGACGACATCGGCAACATGCAACTCCAATTCCATCTTCTCCCCCTCAATTCTTTTCAATTTTTCTTTCAAGTACTCGTTTTCTCTTTCAACTAAATTTAACCTCTCGACAATAGGGTCGGTTGGAATTTCCGGTTCACATACCTCCTAGATAAAAATATCTATGTCAACTTGATGGGCATAATTTGTCATAAACACGAAATGCAACAAATAGTTTTAAAAGAGAATATACCACATCCGAATCATAACAAGGACGAGGGTCGACGGGGACGGATATCAAAACCATGGCACTATGTATAACAAACAACGTACGGGTAAGATAATTATTATACGAGTAACTATATATCCAAATCACACAAACATCATTTTTTATATAAAATTTCATGAACAAGAGGCTCACCACAAGGTGGTGCCGGCGACGGGACGGTGCGGGCGATCAACGGTGGTTACGATGGAGATTTAGAAGGCACTAAGTAAACCACACCTACATATGCAAACTAAGTGTTATTTTGACCTCAAATTGCATATAAATCAAATACTACCACATATAATTCCTCCCAAATTACTAAAACCCACAATTAATCACTATATAAACCAATGCAAGAGCTAATCTAGCAATGAGAGATGAAAGGACAAAGTTGCTAACCTTGGTGATCATTTGAATGGATGAGGGCCTGCAAATCTTGAAAAATTTGGGGCAAATTTTGTGATGAACTCGAGAGGAAGAAGGGAAGAACAAAAGAGAGGGAGAGGGGAAAGGGGGAAGAACAGAGTGCGGGTGGACGAAGGATTTATATAGGACGACCTTTAGTACCGGTTCATGCCACGAACCGGTACTAAAGGTGCTGGAAGGGCCCCACTCTGACAACATCCTGCCACCACTCTCATTAGTACCGGTTCGTGGCACGAACCGGTGCTAAAGGTTTGCCACGAACCGGTACTAAAGAGCTCCTCCCGGCTAGCCGTTGGAACCGGCACTAATGTACACATTAGTGCCGGTTCTGTTACAAACCGGGACTAATGTGTCTCACATTTGACCCTTTTTCTACTAGTGTATTGAGATCCAAAAAGAGAGAAGAAGCCATCTAGCTAATAACTATGGACCCGGAGGTCTGAGGTAAACTACTCACACATCATCGGAGAGGCTATTGTGTTGATGTAGAAGCCCTCCTTGATCGATGCCCCCTCCGGCGGAGCTCCAGAAAAGGCCCCAAGATGGGATCTCACGGGTACATAAGGTTGCGGCGGTGGAATTAGGTTTTTGGCTCCGTATCTGGTAGTTTGGGGGTACGTAGGTATATATAGGAGGAAGAAATACGTTGGTGGAGCAACATGGGCCCCACGAGGGTGGAGGGCGTGCCCAGGGGGGTAGGCGCGCCCCTACCTCGTGCCTTCCTGGTTGATGTCTTGACGTAGGGTCCAAGTCCTCTGGATCACGTTTGTTCCGAAAATCACGTTCCCGAAGGTTTCATTCCTTGGACTCCGTTAGATATTCTTTTTCTGCGAAACTCTGTAATAGGCAAAAAACAACAATTATGGGTTGGGCCTCGGTTAATAGGTTAGTCCCAAAAATAATATAGAAGTGTATAATAAAGCCCAATAATGTCCAAAACAGAATATAATATAGCATGGAACAATAAAAAATTATAGATACGTTGGAGACGTATCAAGCATCCCCAAGCTTAATTCCTGCTCATCCTCGAGTAGGTAAATGATAAAAAACAGAATTTTTGATGTGGAATGCTACTTGGCATAATTTCAATGTAATTCTCTTAATTGTGGTATGAATATTCAGATCCGAAAGATTCAAGATAAAAGTTTAATATTGACATAAAATTAATAATACTTCAAGCATACTAACTAAGCAATTATGTCTTCTCAAAATATCATGGCCAAAGAAAGTTCATCCCTATAAAATCATATAGTTTAGTCATGCTCCATCTTCGTCACACAAGAATGCTCTCATCATGCACAACCCCGATGACAAGCCAAGCAATTGTTTCATACTTTAGTAATCTAAAAAAAATTCAACCTTCACGCAATATATGAGCGTGAGTCATGGATATAGCACTATGGGTGGAATAGAATATAATGATGGGGGTTATGTGGAGAAGACAAAGAAGGAGAAAGTCTCACATCAACACGACTAATCAATGAGCTATGGAGATGCCCATCGATTGATGTTAATGCAAGGAATAGGGATTGCCATGCAACGGATCCACTAGAGCTATAAATGCATGAAAGCTCAACAAAAGAAACTAAGTGGGTGTGCATCCAACTTGCTTGCTCATGAAGACCTAGGGCATTTGAGGAAACCCATTATTGGAATATACAAGCCAAGTTCTATAATGAAAAATTCCCACTAGTATATGAAAGTGACGAAACAAGAGACCATCATGAAGATCATGGTGCTACTTTGAAGCACAAGTGTGGAAAAAGGATAGTAGTATTGTCCCCCCTTTTTTTGGGCCTTCTCATTTTTTGGCCTTTCTCTTTTTCTTTTAATTTTTTATTGGGAAAATGCTCTATGAATGATGACCATCACACTTCTATTTATTTACAACTCAATGATTACAACTCGATACTAGAACAAAGTATGACTCTATACGAATGCCTCCAGCGGTATACCGGGATAGCAATTAATCAAGAGTGACATGTATAAAAAATTATGAACGGTGGCTTTGCCAGAAATACGATGTCAACTACATGATCATGCAAAGCAATATGACAATGATGAATGTGTCATGATAAACGGAACAGTGGAAAGTTGCATGGCAATATATCTCGGAATGGCTATGGAAATGCCATAATAGGTAGGTATGGTGGCTGTTTTAAGGAAGATATAAGGAGGTTTATGTGTGAAAGAGTGTATCATATCACGGGGTTTGGATGCACTGGCGAAGTTTGCACCAACTCTCAATGTGAGAAAGGGCAATGCACGATACCGAAGAGGCTAGCAATGATGGAAGGGTAAGAGTGCGTATAATCCATGGACTCAACATTAGTCATAAAGAACTCACATACTTATTGCAAAAATCTATAAGTCATCAAAAACCAAGCACTACGCGCATTCTCCTAGGGGGATAGATTGGTAGGAAAAGACCATCGCTCGTTCCCGACCGCCACTCATAATGAGGACAGTCAAAGAACACCTCATGTTTCAAATTTGTCACATAACGTTACCATACGTGCATGCTACAGGACTTGCAAACTTCAACACAAGTATTTATCAATTCCACAACTACTCAACTAGCACAACTTTAATATCACTACCTCCATATCTCAAAACAATCATCAAGCATCAAACTTCTCTCAGTATTCAACACACTCATAAGAAAGTTTTTACTAGTCTTGAATACTTAACATATTAGGATTAATTTCGCAATTGAAGCAAATTACCATGCTATTTAAGATTCTCAAAATAATATAAGTGAAGCATGAGAGAATAATAGTTTCTATAAAACAAAACCACCACCGTTCTCTAAAAGATATAAGTGAAGCACTAGAGCAAAAACTATAAAGCTCAAAATATATAAGTGAAGCGCATAGAGTATTCTAACAAATTCCAAATCATGTGTGTCTCGCTCAAAAGGTGTGTACAGCAAAGATGATTGTGGTAAACTAGCAAGCAAATACTCAAATCATACAAGACACTCCAAGCAAAACACATATCATGTGGTGAATAAAAATATAGCTCCAAGTAAAGTTACCGATGGAAGTAGATGAAAGAGGGGATGCCTTCTGGGGCATCCCCAAGCTTTGGCTTTTTGGTGTCCTTAGATTATCTTGGGGTTCCATGGGCATCCCCAAGCTTAGACTCTTTCCACTCCTTGTTCCATAATCCATCAAATCTTTTAACCAAAACTTGAAAACTTCACAACACAAAACTTAACAGAAAATCTCGTGAGCTCCGTTAGTGAAAGAAAACAAAACACCACTTCAAGGTACTATAATGAACTCATTCTTTATTTATATTGGTGTTAAACCTACTGTATTCCAACTTCTATATGGTTTATAAACTATTTTATTAGCCATAGATTCATCAAAATAAGAGAACAACACACGAAAAACAGAATCTGTCAAAAGCAGAACAATCTGTAGTAATATGTAACTAACGCAAACTTCTGGAACTCTAAAAATTCAGCAAAAATAGGAAGACCTAAAATTTTTGTTTATTGATCTGCTGCAATTGGAATCAACATCATATCGCGTTCTGATAATTTTTAACAATTGTTTTCGTGAACAGAAAGTTTCTGGAATTTTCAGCAAGATCAAATAACTATCATCCAAGAAGATCCTATAGGTTAAACTTGGCACAAACACTAACTAAAACATAAAAACAAATCTAACCAGAGGCTAGATCAAATATTTATTCCTAAACAGAAGCAAAAAGTAGAAAAACTAAAAATAAAATTGGGTTGCCTCCCAACAAGCACTATCGTTTAACGCCCCTAGCTAGGCATAATAGCAAGGATAGATCTAGGTATTGCCATAGTAATAGGATAGATCATTAAAACTCATTTCATATTCTCTACGTTCAGCAGCAAGTTTTCTTTGAGGCAAGCAAAAGTAATCAAAAGGGCTAAATTTAATGGGACAAAAGTCCCCAAAGATCAACTTTAGGAGGTATAGGTTCCTCCTTCGGCCCTTCGTATTGCACAACCAATTCATCATTATAAGCATTCTTCTGACAGAACTTTGTGAGCCTATACTCGAGAGAATATTCTAGCTCATTATTTCGAATATAAAAATCATTATTAAGTTCAGAAATTCTATCAACTAGAACATTGGTAGGAACCTTTTTCTAAGGTTTTCATTAAAAGCAACATAGTCTAGATTGAAAACACATTATTTCCTCTTGATCAAATAAGATAGTCTCTATGGGAGGACGGCCAACGTCCACCCTATAGTGCGCAAAGATTTCTTTGGCCTCTTTTATTATAAATCTAAACTCATGAGCCAAAAAGATAGTGGCGGCACGCTTGACAGAAGAATGCTCAATATTAGAAAATTCTAGGAAAATCCTTTGTATGCAAGGGTGCATGTGCATAAATTGTCTTTCAAGTTCGACTACAAGCATGGCAATAGAGTCCGCAAGACTACTAGTTCTATGAAGAATAGAACTACCCATAGAAGGCAAAGCACCGACACAAGTAAAGAAATCTTGGATAACTCCTTTTCCGATAATATTACCACTACCAATTCGGATTTTTTTTGTATGTAAGATAGGGGGTTCTTCAGCAGGAGCATCAGAATTTTCCATGATATTATTATTGTCCATATCGACAATAATTTCCCCAATTTCAGACATAACGGCAGAAAGTGCAAGGGGCAAAAAGAAAGTGCAAGGTGAACGGAAAGGAGAGGGCGAATAAAACAACAAGGGTGAAGTGGGGGAGAGGAAAACGAGAGGCAAATGGCAAATAATGTAATGCGGGAGATAAGGGTTTGTGATGGGTACTTGGTATGTTGACTTTTGCGTAGACTCCCCGGCAACGGCGCCAGAAATCCTTCTTGCTACCTCTTGAGCACTGCGTTGGTTTTCCCTTGAAGAGGAAAGGGTGATGCAGTAAAGCAGCGTAAGTATTTCCCTCAGTTTTGAGAACCAAGGTATCAATCTAGTAGGAGGCCA
>NC_041393.1:691765465-691766189 GCF_002162155.2 Triticum dicoccoides
GCATGAGTCCCTCACACCTAAACAAACAAATAAAATCCTCGCAACCAACGCAATATAGGGGTTGTCAATCCCTTCACGGTCACTTACGAAAGTGAGATATGATAGATATGATAAGATAATATTTTTGGTATTTTTTATGATAAAGATGCAAAGTAAAATAAAAGGCAATAAAAATAGCTAAGTGTTGGAAGATTAATATGATGGAAAATAGTCTCCCCTCATACCGTGATTTAGGGAGACCTATCTGCTTAAGGCCAGGAATGAAGTCAACACAAAACCCGATGACATCCTCTGTTTGATGGCCCATGGAGATGCTTCCTTGTGGCCTAGCGCGGTTACGAACATATTTCTTTAGGACTCCCATGAACCTCTCAAAGGGGTACATATTGTGTAGAAATACGGGCCCCAGAATGACAATATCGTCGACTAGATGAACTAGGACATGCGTCATGATATGGAAGAAGGATGGTGGGAACACCAGCTCGAAACTAACAAGACATTGCGCCACATCACTCCTTAGCGTTGGTACGATTTCTGGATCGATCACCTTCTGAGATATTGCATTGAGGAATGCACATAGCTTCACAATGGCTAATCGGACGTTTTCCGGTAGAAGCCCCCTCAATGCAACCGGAAGCAGTTGCGTCATAATCACGTGGCAGTAATGAGACTTTAGGTTCTGGAACTTTTTCTCTGGCATATTTATTATTCCCTTTATATTCGA
>NC_041393.1:691766444-691772013 GCF_002162155.2 Triticum dicoccoides
GAGAAGCCAGTCGGGACCTTCATACTGCGCAGGCATTCAAAGAAGATTTCTTTCTCTTCTTTCGTAAGAGCGTAGCTGGCAGGACCTTCATACTGCTTCGGAGGCATGCCCTCTTTTTCGTGCAAGCGTTGCAGGTCCTCCCGTGCCTCAGGTGTATCTTTTGTCTTCCCATACATGCCCAAGAAGCCTAGCAGGTTCACGCAAAGGTTCTTCGTCACGTGGATCACGTCGATCGAAGAGCGGACCTCTAGGTCTTTCCAGTTGGGTAGGTCCCAAAATATAGATTTCTTCTTCCACATGGGTGCGTGATTGTTAGCGTCATTCGGAATAGCTAGTCCGCCGGGACCCTTTCCAAAGATTACGTGTAAATCATTGACCATAGCAAGTACGTGATCACTGGTACGCATGGTGGGATTCTTCCGGTGATCTGCCTCGCCTTTGAAATGCTTGCCTTTCTTTCGACATTGATGGTTGGTTGGAAGAAATCGACGATGGCCCAGGTACACATTCTTCCTGCAGCTTCCCAGGTATATACTATCGGTGTCAAGTAAACAGTGCGTGCATGCGTAGTATCCCTTGTTCGTCTGTCCTGAAAGGTTACTGAGAGCGGGCCAATCGTTGATAGTCACGAACAACAACACCTTTAGGTGAAATTCCTCCTTTTTGTGCTCATCCCACGTACGTACACCATTTCCATTCCACAGCTGTAAAAGTTCTTCAACTAATGGCCTTAGGTACACATCAATGTCGTTGCCAGGTTGCTTAGGGCCTTGGATGAGAACTGACATCATAATGAACTTCCGCTTCATGCACATCCAAGGAGGAAGGTTATACATACATAGAGTCACGGGCCATGTGCTGTGATTGCTGCTCTTCTCCCCGAAAGGATTAATGCCATCCGCGCTTAAAGCAAACCATACGTTCCTTGGGTCCTTTGCAAACTCATCCCAGTACTTTCTCTCGATTTTTCTCCATTGCGACCCGTCAGTGGGTGCTCTCAACTTCCTGTCTTTCTTACGGTCCTCACTGTGCCATCGCATCAACTTGGCATGCTCTCCGTTTCCGAACAAACGTTTCAACCGTGGTATTATAGGAGCATACCACATCACCTTCGTAGGAACCCTCTTCCTGGTAGGCTCGTCGTCAACATCACCAGGGTCATCTCGTCTGATCTTATACCGCAATGCACCGCATACCGGGCATGCGTTCAGATCCTTGTATGCACCGCGGTAGAGGATGCAGTCATTAGGGCATGCATGTATCTTCTCCACCTCCAATCCTAGAGCGCATATGACCTTCTTTGCTGCGTATGTACTATCGAGCAATTCGTTATCCTTTGGAAGCTTCTTCTTCATTATTTTCAGTAGCTTCTCAAATCCTTTATCAGGCACAGCATTCTCTGCCTTCCACTGCAACAATTCCAGTACGGTACCGAGCTTTGTGTTGCCATCTTCGCAATTGGGGTACAACCCTTTTTTGTGATCCTCTAACATGCGATCGAACTTCAGCTTCTCCTTTTGACTTTCGCATTGCGTCCTTGCATCGACAATGACCCGGCGGAGATCATCATCATCAGGCACATCGTCTGGTTCCTCTTGATCTTCAGTAGCTTCGCCCGTTGCAGCACCATCATGCACAACGTCTGTTTCCTCTAGATGTTCAGTAGCATCACCGTATTCAGGGGGCACATAGTTGTCATCATACTCTTCTTCTTCGCCGTCTTCCATCATAACCCCTATTTCTCAGTGCCTCGTCCAAACATTATAGTGTGGCATGAAACCCTTGTAAAGTAGGTGGGTGTGAAGGATTTTCCGGTCAGAGTAAGACTTCGTATTCCCACATATAGGGCATGGACAACACATAAAACCATTCTGCTTGTTTGCCTCAGCCACTTCGAGAAAATAATGCACGCCCTTAGTGTACTCGGAGGTGTGTCTGTCACCGTACATCCATTGCCGGTTCATCTGCGTGCATTATATATAATAAGTGTGTCAAAAATCATTACAGAACATCATGAATAGATAATTAAGTGACCAAATTAATAGAAGTTCATCATCACATAAAAACCAAAGTACATACATAGTTCCCATCTAACAACATAAAGCTCTGCAGAGCATCTAAATTAATTAAATCATACATTGAAACTATGTAAAACATTTCAATGCGAAAACAAATGCGATCATAATCGCAACCAAGGTAACAACTGATCCAACGGCATAATAATACCAAGCCTCGGTATGAATGACATATTTTCTAATCTTTCTAATCTTCAAGCGCATTGCATCCATCTTGATCTTGTGATCATCGACGACATCCGCAACATGCAACTCCAATATCATCTTCTCCTCCTCAAGTTTTTTTATTTTTTCCTTCAGGAAATTGTTTTCTTCTTCAACTAAATTTAACCTCTCGACAATATGGTCGGTTGGAATTTCTGGTTCAACAACCTCCTAGATAAATAAAATCTATGTCACGTTGGTTGGCATAATTTTCATAAACAATAAATGAACCAATAGTTATGAAAAGATAATATATACCACATCCGAATCATAGACAGGACGAGGGCCGACGGGGGCAGATACCAAAACCATCGCACTATATAATATGCAATAATAAAAGTAAGAAAATAATACAAGTATCTATCTAAACATACAAGTAAGAATATTTTTCCTTTCAGAAAGAAGATAACAACAAGAGGCTCACCACGGTGGTGCCAGCGATGAGATCGGCACGGGTGATCGACGGTGATGAATACGGGGACGGGGCATGATGGACCACTAAACCTAGATAAATATTGAGGAAAATGGAGCTTGGCGGTCGAGCTTGGAGAGGAGAAACCTTAAGTAGTGTGGCTCGGGCATTCCATCGAACACCTTGTGTGCATAGGAGGTGAGCTAGAGCACCACAAAAGCTCTCTCCTTCGAATCGGTGCCATTTTTTCTCTATCTAAGCTTTTGTGGTGCTCTAGCTCACCTCCTATGCACATGAGGTGTTAGATGAAATGCTCGAGCCACACTACTTAATCTTTCTCCTCTCCAAGCTCGACCTCCAAGGTCCATTTTCCTCAAGATTTGTCTAGGTTTAGCGGTCTGTCACGTCCTGTCCCCGTCTTCACCACCGTCGATCGCTCGCGCCGATCTCGTCGCCGGCACCACCGTGGTGAGCCTCTTGTTCTTATCTTCTTTCTAAAATAAAAAACTTATTACTTGTATGATTAGATAGATACTTGTATAATTTTCTTACTTTTATTATTGTTTGTTATTATATAGTGCGATGGTTTTGGTATCCGCCCCCGTCGGCCCTCGTCCTGTCTATGATTCGGATGTGGTATATATTATCTTTTATAACTATTTGGTTCATTTATTGTTTATGACAATTATGCCGACCAACATGACATAGATTTTTTTTATCTAGGAGGCATGTGAACCAGAAATTCCAACCGACCCTATTGTCGAGAGGTTAAATTTAGTTGAAGAAGAAAACAATTACTTGAAGGAAAAATTGAAAAGAATTGAGCGGGAGAAAATGATATTGGAGTTGCATGTTGCGGATGTCGTCGATGGTCATAAGATAATATGGATGCAATGCGCTTGAAGATGAAAAATATTAGAAAATATGCCATTCATATCGAGGCTTGGTATCATTATGCCGTTGGATCAATTGTTACCTTAGTTGCGATTATGATCGCATTTGTTGTTGCATTGAAATGTTTTACATAGTTTCAATGTATGGTTTAATTATTAGATGCTCTGCAGAGCTATATGTTGTTCAATGAGAACTATGTATGTACTTTGGTTTTAATGTGATGATGAACTTCTATTAATTTGGCCACTTATCTTTTCATGATGTTCTGTAATGGTTTTTGACACACTTAATTATATATAATGCACGCAGATGAACCATCAATGGATGTACGGTAACAGACGCACCTCCGAGTACATTGAGGGCCTGCATAATTTTCTCGCAGTGGCTGAGGCAAACAAGCAGAATGGTTTTATGTGTTGTCCATGCCCTGTATGTGGGAATACGAAGTCTTACTCTGACCAGAAAATCCTTCACACCCACCTGCTTCATAAGGGTTTCATGCCACACTATAATGTTTGGACCAAGCACTGAGAAAGAGGGGTTATTATGGAAGACAATGAAGAAGAAGAGGATGATGCCAACTATGTGCCCCCTGAATACGGTGATGCTGCAACGGGGGAAGTTGAAGATCAAGAGGAACCAGACGATGTGCCCGATGATGATCTCCGCCGGGTCATTGTTGATGTAAAGAGACAGTGCGAAAGTGAAAAGGAGAAGCTGAAGTTCGATTGCATGTTAGAGGATCACAAAAAGGGTTGTACCCCAATTTCAAAGATGGCAACACAAAGCTCGGTACCGTACTGGAATTTCTGCAGTGGAAGGCATAGAATGGTGTGCCTGACAAAGGATTTGAGAAGCTACTGAAAATATTGAAGAAGAAGCTTCCAAAGGATAACGAATTGCCCGACAATACGTACACAACAAATAAGGTTGTATGCCCTCTAGGATTGGAGGTACAGAAGATACATGCATGCCCTAATGACTGCATCCTCTACCATGGTGCATACGAGGATTTGAACACATGCCCGGTATGCGGTGCATTGCGGTATAAGGTCAGATGAGATGACCATGGTGATGTTGACGGCGAGTGCCCAAGGAAGAGGGTTCCTGTGAAGGTGATGTGGTATGCTCCTATAACACCACAGTTGAAATGACTGTTCAGAAACAAAGAGCATGCCAAGTTGATGCGATGGCACAGAGAGGACCTTAAGAAAGACGGGAGGTTGAGAGCACCCGCTGACGGGTCGCAGTGGAGAAAAATCGAGAGAAAGTACTGGGAGGATTTTGCAGGTGACGCAAGGAATGTATGGTTTTGTTTAAGCGCGGATGGCATTAATCCTTTTAGGGAGCAGAGCAGCAATCACAACACCTGGCCCGTGACTCTATGTATCTATTACCTTCCTTCTTGGCTGTGCATGAAGCGGAAGTTCATTATGATGCCAGTTCTCATCCAAGGCCCTAAGCAACCCGGAAACGACATTGATCTGTACCTAAGGCCATTAGTTGAACAACTTTTATAGCTGTGGAATGGAAACGATGTACATGTGTGGGATGAGCACATACAGGAGGAATATGACCTGCATGCGTTGCTGTTTATGACCATCAATGATTGGCCTGCTCTCAGTAACCTTTCAAGACAGACAAATAAGGGATACCACGCATGCACGCACTGTTTAGCTGACACCAAAAGTATATACCTGGACAAATGCAGGAGAATGTGTACCTGCGGCATCGTCGATTTCTTCTGACCAACTATCAATGTCGAAAGAAAGGCAAGCATTTCAAAGGCGAGGCTGATCACCGGAAGAAGCACACCATGCGTACCGGTGATCACGTACTTGCTATGGTCAATGATTTACATGTAATATTTGGAAAGGGTCCCGACAGACTATCTATTCCAAATGACACTGAGGGACGCGCACCCATGTGGAAGAAGAAATCACTACTAGGGAAAACCTTGTACACATATTATTACCAGCAGCGC
>NC_041393.1:691772438-691781208 GCF_002162155.2 Triticum dicoccoides
CTGATGATGCATTCTAAATATAGATGATAATGATGATGCATTTCGAGTGGCCTATGTTTTGCCAGAATGTTGATTCATTTCCGTCCCGGCAAATTTCAGGCGCTCGATATGTCATGTCTTTAGCAAAGGTCATGTGCTACAATGTAGGGCATATCGAGTGCTTGTGATTTGCCAGAACGGGAATTCAATGATATTTCGGCAAAACATAGGGCATTTTTTCTATGTCATTGCTTGATATATGGAACGAGTTGACTTTAGGTCTGTTTCAGCTCATTGTGTGTCTTTTAGTGAGGGAGAGTGTCCACCATATATATATTTGAGAGAGGAAGAATGCCGACTGTTGTCGTGGGGGTCGCTTCTCCTTCTTCTCTTTCCTGGTAGTTGCCTTCGATCGATTTTCAATTAATGTTTCAACTATGAACATAGGAAATGTCAGACGACGAAAAGGATTTTGGTATGTGCGAATACCGCGAAGACGAGCGCGGCTTGTGCGACAAAAATTTCCTAGTTGATGATAGGCGCTTCAGCATCAAGCTGGATGAGACCTTCGAAGTGGATACAGTAAGTCACAACGACAAGTCTTTTTTGTAATTAAGCATGACTTCTGCTTGATTTTCTTCAACTTATAATTTTAATTTTTTACTATTCTACTAGAGTATCCCTGCCATGCATGAATTTTTGTCTTGGATAAGATTGGTTTCAGTCCTATGGAAACTATGGAGGTAAAGAGAGTTCACTTGAGGACCGAGCATGGTTATACTTTCGATGCAAAATTATACAATGCAGACACCTACACCTATTTTGAATGCAAAACTTGGAGAGCACTATGCAAGGCTTATGCATTTGAGCCTGATATGCTTATCACCTTTGATATTCGCCCGGAAGATGATATTGAAGGTAATATCGACATCTGGGTCGATGTGCAGACACCTCCAGCTCTACCATTATGTGAGTTTCTCAACCATATTTGTGTCTTCGATATTATTTATTCAAAAATAGTTGACAACTAATTTCTATTGACAACTTATTTCGATTCAAGCAAACAGTCCGGCGCTTGGTAGACATGACCTACCACTGTTCTGGGGCTGAACTAAACTGTGAGGAGATAAGTCATTATGTTTGATGGCTTGAGGATCTTGATGCTGTCAAGACAAATTATTTTCCTGGACATGAAAATCTTAGTACTCAAAACGTGCGACCAATAGTGTTCGTATTGAACTACAGTCACATCTATTTAGGAAAGATGGTAAGATTTTTACTATTTTTCCTCAGTGCATCTTTTGCATACATTATTTTTAAGCTAAACTTCATTGCTCAGTATGTTACTACGATGTTCTTCAGCAGGGACTCCCGATGAATGTTGTGCCACATTGGATCGAAACTAAAGGTCGCATGGCAATGGTTAGCTTACGGCCAAGATATCCTACATTGCATTCGGAGTTTCTAAAAATGAGCAAGTCTTAATAGTCAAAGACTGGAGCAAAATTGTGAAGGATCGCAGAGAAGTACTAGGGGGCAGCAATCAGAAGCACAACCCACAATTAGGAGACATGTTCATCTGCATGCTCCAATATGTTGAAGCAGGAGTGCTACACATGTTTTATGCTATTTTACCTGAGAGAGAGCAGCAGGAGTGATTAGCTAGCTAGAATGAGTTTGAAGATGATGATGTGCTACACTATGACTATGATGATTAAATAGCTAGTGTTGGTGGTAATGACCATGATGATTATTATTAGCTAGTGTTGGTGGTGATTAGATAGCTACCGTAGCTAGTGCTGGTGGTGATTAGCTAGCTAGAATGAGTTTGAAGATGATAATGTGCTACACTATGAGGATGATGATTAAATAGCTAGTGTTGGTGGCAATGACTATGATGATGATTAAATAGCTTGTGTTGGCGGATTATATTCGAGTGGAGGCAACATGTGGTGCACATCGAAAGTACTACTAATCCAAACTAGATCAAGTTTCGATTAGTAGTAAAGTTTCAAGATGCACCACATGTTGCCTCCACTAGAACCTAATCCACCTTCATTTCACACACTGTTATGGAAATAATGATATAACAACCTCATAATTGGTATTGTACCAAAATTTGAATAACGGCGTATAAATACACTAAAAAAATGAAAAACAATATACTAGTAGCGCTAGAGCGGAAACACGATGCTACTAGTTATATTAGCAGTAGCACTGGAAATAACACACGCTGCAGATATGTGTATTAGCAGTAGCGTATGTGGCACGCTACTGCTAAGGAATAGCTATAGCGCCTCACTAGTACACCTTACTATGTGTATTAGCAGTAGTGTGTGTTGCACGCGCTTTTCCCTAGTAGTGAATCTATATTTTGTGACCTACCCTACTGGAAAGACCTAGAGGTCTTCTCTTCAATCGACATGATGCACATGACGAAGAACCTTGGCGTGAACCTGCTAAGCTTCTTGGGCGTGTATGGGAAGACAAAAGATACACCGAAGGCACGGGAGGGCCTGCAATGTTTGCACGAAAAAGAAGGCATGCCTCCAAAGCAGTATGAAGGTCCTGCCAGCTACGCTCTGACCAAAGAAGAGAAGGAAATCTTCTTTGAATGCCTGCTCAGTATGAAGGTCCCATTTGGCTTCTCATCGAATATAAAGGGAATAATAACTATGCCACAGAAAAAGTTCCAGAACCTCAAGTCTCATGACTGCCACGTGATTATGACGCAACTGCTTCCGGTTGCATTGAGGGGGCTTCTACCGGAAAACATTCGATTAGCCATTTTGAAGCTATGTGCATTGCTCAATGCAATCTCTCAGAAGGTGATCAATCCAGAAATCCTACCAAGGTTAAGGATTGATGTGGCTGTCGGTGTCAAAACCGGTAGATCTCGGGTACGGGGTCCCAAGCTGCGTGTCTTAGGATCAATGGTAACATGTACACATGATTTTACCCAGCTTCGGGCTCTCTCGAAGAGATAATACCCTAGATGCTGCTTTTGATTGTATTCGATGTGTATGATTACATAGTTGATCTACCTCGAGATCATATGTTGTGGTCTAAACCCTAGAGGTATGATGAGTAATGCCATAATGATCTAGCATGTCCCTATCGACTAGCCCGGCCTCGGCTTACATAATGTACCAGAGGCCTAGGATAACAAGAGTCCTAGTCAAATACGCCGGTGGAGAAGAGTCCTTGTCTTGATCACCAAGTTTTGTGGAATCTTCCTCGTATATGCATCAGCTGTCCGAACTGGCCCATGAGTAAATGGCCATGGGGGTCTTCGGCCGAATCCAAGCAATCGAGAGACGACGTGGTGAGTACCCCCTAGTCCAGGACACCGTCAGTAGCCCCCTGAACCGGTATTCAAGTTGGGGACCTCCTCGATTCTTCTGAACTGTTCTTCATCTTCGGTCGTCGGTCTAGAAAACTGGTTCAACAAATCTTATTATCTTCGATCTTGAGGATCGCCAAAGTAAATCCGAAGAGTTTACATGCCGGGTATCCGAGGAGCCCCTTTAAGTTATCGACTTTTATCAATGCCTTGTTATTTTTACGCCCACCTCGGGTTTGAAGTTGTTCCCGTGCGGTGGTGTCCTCTTGCATCCGAGCTCCAACGCCGGACTGCATTCGAGGTATCTTTTGCAGCCGAGCACCAACGCCGAACTGTATCCGAGCTCCAACGCCGGACTATATCTGAACTCCTACGCCGGATTGTATCCGAGGTGTCATAGATCACCTTGGATTGAAGAAGTTTAAAGGAGGTTAGCTGAGCTTAATGCTAGAAATGCCCTCTATAGAGCCAGCCACTTGCATCCGAGCTTTATGCCGAACTGCTTCCGAGGTGATGCACCACCTCGGGGTTGGGCTGATTGTTTACGGATTTTATTTCTAATGCGTGTAAATTTATTTGCTGTCAATATGTATAACTAGTAGCCCTCAAGGTGTCTATTGGTCTAAAACCAGAGATACACGTGAAGGAAAACATGAAACCGCTGATCCTAGTAGCCCCTGAGACTCAGGTCAATGCGCGAAATCGGCCTGAGGATCAACTCCTAGCTCGGTAGCATACGTAGGAATAGAAACACAGTGTAATATATTAGAGATAATAGTGATCGGCGAATGGGCCCTTGAGAGAGGGTCTTGAGAAGTTACCGCAATATATTAGCTTGATGCCAGATAGGTCCAAATGGTACCTATTGTTTTCCTAAGACGCGTTTGCCCATAGTTTGGTCAAGCCGAACACTAAGCACTTTGAATTTTATGCATTGAACAGGCAACACAGTAGCCCCCGAGACACTGGTCGGGTGGCAACACCAGATCACGGGATCGATGTGCCCCTTTAATATTTGTAAATAATAAGCCCAGTAACCCCTGAGCCTTAATGCGGGCACGGGTGGCCGAATTAAGGATCGATATCCATAGTAAAATCACAAATTATGTGTAATGACTCTATGTATCCAAGTACTTTACGTCATTAATGCTCAGATCCGCATTGTACAAAACTTTGTTGACCGACTATCGGCTTCAACCTCTTCGGCCAGTAGCTGATGAGTGTTTTCCTATTTTATAAAGCCGTTATAAGGGCAAAGATTTATGGAAAACAAGGCAATCCATCCATACGGTTTTATAAACAAAGGTATACAGAGAGATATGTTATATTACGTTTTAACGTAAGAAATATCTTCCAAAGAAAATAGTCCCGCTATCGGTTCCTTTCTTTGGGTCGTCATGCTTATCATGATCATGAAACCTTACCTCTGATCAATGTGGGAGGAAAATATTGAGGATTTAGTTTGGGGAAAGTTCCTGAACTCTATGATATTAATGAACCAAAATTTTCACTTCCGTCGTTGCCGACCAATGTGCTCCTTTAAGATTGCTAGTTTTCGGCTTCATCCAGTATGAGGTACTTACTCGGATGACCCAGTAGTAACAATCACAGAGGTACTCCCTTTACCACCTAGCCGAACAATCGGGAACGTAGGGCTAAGCACAGGAGCCAGGCAACCCAGCTTGGCCAAAATCTTAAGTCAAATCGATGCATATTTATAGCTTTATAACGATGATTGGGAAGGCAGCCCTCGTATATTAAATACAAACGCTGATGATATGTTTATTTTGACTCTGTTGCGACCGTTTATCATTTGAAAGTGGCCCATCTTCGGCTTCCACCCCCTTGTAGATGCTACGCAGGATGTCTCCGCAATAACAAAACAACCCTTAGCCGACGTCTCGGTGCTGAAGGCGGTTGTGTTAGAGGAAACAAGGCAAACAGATATGCGGGCTTTATAACTTTCACTTAGTCATAGGAGCTTTAAAGATGGGAGTCCAGCTACTAGCCCCTGGTTAGTGTTCGGTCACAGCCGAGGTCAAGCCGTAAACACTTCAGCCAATGTTATGAACGGCCCGTCATTTAACACAGTCATCCGATTACTGACTAGTTTACTCTTATTGTGACAGTCAGTTTTCGGCTTTCTCCACTGAGGTGCTTAACCATGCGAGCTGGAAGCACAATCGCAGTGGTTCTCCCTTTGCTCACCAAGCCGAACAAAGCGGAACGTAGAAGGCAAGCACAGGAGCCGGGCAACCTAACTATTGAACAAAGACACAATTCGAAACTGATGCATATATAGCAATATCCGAGAATGTTTTATGCTGGAAACACACAAATAGTTTAAAAGTGCCATAGGCTTAAAAACCAAAAGACTTATGCGGAAACTCCATGTCCGAACTAAATCAAGTCAATTGGTGCCAATCTGAAAATTGGTCTAAAAAATTTAGTGCTTCTGTCGTGCTTTAACATGACACATCCGATCTCAAGACTGCAAGTGGGTCAAGTTCGGACCCAGGCTATCCGGCTATTGACCACACACTCGAGTCGAGGAAGGAGTGATAGAAAAAGACTTTGCAACAAACAAGAAGAAAACACACTTATTAAAAAACGGCTCATGTAAATTTAAGAGCGCCCAACTAACATGGGTAAGGGGAGTTTCGAACAACAAATGTGCGCATGGTCGAACCAAACACAAGTTAAAAATTTAAAACTTTGAGCGTGAAAGCGACTTAGCTGATTAATGTGTTCGGCAATGATGACGTGGTCCGAGCTTGATGCGGGACAAGGTTCCAACCCCCAAGCCGGTCCCGAGGTGGCGGAGAAAAGAGCTCGGCACTCTAAAATGGTGATATAGCGCGGCCAATGCAGGCCGGCAGAGTGACGTCAAAATCCCCAGCGTGGGTTAATGAAGTGTTGACGAAGCCACCCATCCAGCCGAGGTGACGTGGTATGTCAGTACGTCGAGGTGACAACACTGCCCAAGCCCGAATCATCTACCTGTGCACAAAAAATAGTGCAAACCGGAGATAACAGTAATAATAATAAATTAAAAAAGGTAGCATAATAAATAATTTATCTAAATTGAATAATTAAAAGAATATGGCCCGTGCGCCGAACACCCGACGAGGTAAAACCCTCTCGATAATGCCGAAGTCCCCGAGGCAACCGAACATGTTGGTATGGCAATTCAATCAACAAGGTGGTCGTGCGAGCAGATTTATGCCATTGGGACGATGACACTGGCTTGCCGAAGTGAATGCGTGACGCAGTCGAAGTCGATCGCCTACACACATAAAATAGTGTGGTCCAAAAAGAATAATATAAATATATATAAAATCCTTGTGTAATTAATTTATTCAAAATAATTTATTTAAAGATATGTGGCCTGGTGCCTAAGTCAATGTCAATGCAGGGCGTCGGCGTGATGCGGTAAAGGCGTGGCAAAGCCCGAATTCACAGGTCAGTCCGAGTTCCGGATGCGGCGTTCGCCGAATTATGTACGAAAACTTATGAACCACCACGCGACCGTTGTTAATGCGGCCACCATTCGATAGACCTGTGTACAAATGATGGAACAAACCAGAGTAATAATTCCTTGGAAAAAATAAACCCACACAAGCAAAAAATTGCTAGGATTAATAGCACCTGGTTTATTTGTTATAGCAGTCCGAAGAAAGGTTACTCCCAAAATTGGGACTCGATCCGCACACCCATTTCCTGATGGGTGATGAAGCGACGACATGGCGATGCTGGCAAAGGTTGTCTCGCCAAGGCAAAGCCCCCGGTCCAACTAACGTGATGAAGCTGGTCGGCTGGTGAAGCCGAAGTCTCCGGAGTAGGTTGATGAAGCTAGCAGCGTGGGTTGCCAAGACAGGGCAACATGCCAAGGAGACGACACAACTGTGTCGATGGAGGTGGGACGACGAAGTCGGCACGCCGAGGTGACAGCGCGGCCCGGTCTGAACCCATCTCCTGCAAACATAAAATAGTGCAAGCCAGAAATAATAACAATAATATGCTTTAAAAATTCTTCTACTTAATTAATTTAAGTGAAGTAAATAATTAAATAAATATGGCCTGAATGCCGAGGTGACGGAGCAGGTCGGTAAGGTGACGCTACAGCCACCATGCCAGCCGATGTGTTGAAGCTGGTCGGCCGGTGACGCCGAAGTCGCCGGAGCATGTTGATGAAGAAATAGCGGAGCCCAGGTCCAGCCGAGGTGTCGAAGTAGGTCGGCGTGATGGACATCGGCTTGAAGAAGCAACAGTGTGGCCATGCCGATGCAGGTCGTAGCTCGTGACAGGGTCAATGCCGGCTTGATGAAGTGATCATGCGGCGATGCCGGTATGCCCGCTCCATGTAATCCGTGGGGCGGCGATGTAGGTGATGATTTCTCCTTCGCGATGCCGAACTCTTGTTCAGCTCGCAGAGATGATGATCCGAAGAAGTTAAGCTCGACTCAACAAAGCGATGACGTGTCTAGCGCAGGTCGGCAGCTGATAACCCACAAGTATAGGGGATCGCAACAACTTTCGAGGGTAGAGTATTCAACCCAAATTTATTGATTCGACACAAGGGGAGCCAAAGAATATTCTCAAGTATTAGCAGCTGAGTTGTCAATTCAACCACACCTGGAAACTTAGTATCTGCAGCAAAGTGTTTAGTAGCAAAGTAATATGATAGTGGTGGTAACGGTAACAAAAGTAAAGACAACAAAAGTAATGTTTTTGGTATTTTGTAGTGATTGTAACAGTAGCAGCGGGAAAGTAAATAAGCAAGAACCAGTATATGGAAAGCTCGTAGGCACCGGATCAGTGATGGATAATTATGCCGGACGTGGTTCGTCATGTAATAGTCATAACATAGGGTGACACAGAACTAGCTCCAATTCATCAATGTAATGTAGGCATGTATTCCGAATACGTGCTTATGGAAAAGAACTTGCATGACATCTTTTGTCCTACCGTCCCATGGCAGCGGGGTCCTATTGGAAACTAAGGGATATTAAGGCCTCTTTTTTAATAGAGAACCGGAACAAAGCATTAGCACATAGTGAATACATGAACTCCTCAAACTATGGTCATCACCGAGAAGTATCCCGATTATTGTCACTTCGGGGTTGTCGGATCATAACACATAATAGGTGACTATAGACTTGCAAGATAGGATCAAGAACTCACATATATTCATGAACACATAATATGTTCAGATATGAAATCATGGCACTCGGGCCCTAGTGACAAGCATTAAGCATAGCAAAGTCATAGCAACATCAATCTCAGAACATAGTGGATACTAGGGATCAAGCCCTAACAAAACTAACTCGATTACATGATAAATCTCATCCAACCCATCACTGTCCAGCAAGCCTACGGTGGAATTACTCACGCACGGCGGTGAGTATCATGAAATTGGTGATGAAGGATGGTTGATGATGACGACGG
>NC_041393.1:691781218-691782075 GCF_002162155.2 Triticum dicoccoides
GACAAATTCCCCTCTCCGGAGCCCCGAACGGACTCCAGATCAGCCCTCCCGAGAGGTTTTAGGGCTTGGCAGCGGCTCCGTATCATAAAACGCGATGATTTCTTCTCCCTGATTTTTTTCTCCCCGAAAGCCAATATATAGAGTTGGAGTTGGCATCGTAAGGTGTTCAGGGGGCCCACGAGGTAGGGGGGCGCGCCCTAGAGGGGGGAGGGGGGCGCCCCCACCCTCGTGGACAGGGTGTGGGCCCCCTGGCCTTCATCTTTGGCGAGGATTTTTTATTATTTTTTATAAGACATCCCGTGGAGTTTCAGGTCATTCCGAGAACTTTTGTTTTCTGCACATAAAACAACATCATGGCAATTCTGCTGAAAACAGCGTCAGTCCGGGTTAGTTCCATTCAAATCATACAAGTTAGAGTCCAAAACAAGGGCAAAAGTGTTTGGAAAAGTAGATACGACGGAGACGTATCAGCAGCCGCACAACAATATCGCCGGACTGGTTTGACACCACCTTGATGGTGAAGAGTACCTCACAGAAGGCTTAATATTTTATGGGCACATGTTTAAGAACAACGCGCAATACCCTAGATGAAAATTCCTTTAAAAAGGTTGTCCAATACCCCGTTCATGAAGAAAGATGAATTCGGGTCGGATTCGTATTCGCGCAGAAAACAGATCCGAAAAGTGATATACTAATCGGAAGGTTCCCGAAGTTTGGACGGTCGGATCAAGCTGAAATTTTGAGAGGTGGTAGATATAGGAATTCCGCAGCTGATCAACGGTTGGATCTTCCAAAGGACGTCCGAGCTAGATGCTGGACAACACGCTCCAAACTCGTCCAGATTCCGGTCCAGATTC
>NC_041393.1:691783152-691784445 GCF_002162155.2 Triticum dicoccoides
GAAGCAACCAAGAGGGGAAAGGACACATATTATGGTTACATAGTGGACATATGGGAACTTGACTACGGACATGATTTTAAGGTCCCGTTGTTTCAGTGCAAATGGGTCAATCTGTCAGGAGGCGGGGTACAGGTAGACCCATAGTACGGAATGTCTCTGTTGGAAAAGGCAGTGCCTAGGAGGCGCTTAGGCACGCCTAGGCGCTATGCAATTGCCAAACGCCTCGCCTAGGGCATAAATGGAGGTCTAGGCAGGGCAAGGAAGGAATTGCCTACCCAAGCAAGAAATCATGCCACATACTGCACTGATACGCCAAACAGGTTATATTCCAATGGTAGTAGACAATAATTAACTTATTTATATGCCCTAAACTAATATCAACAACCATATAATAATCACAAATACACTCCGAGTAAAAACTATATTACCGCCTAGGCCACGCCTAGGGCGCTTAGGCACTGCCTAGGCACTACGCGAAGGCCAACCGCCTCGCTTACGCCTACCGCTTTTTCCAACCTACAGTGGTTCTGAACAATCTTGGGTACACAGGCGAACCTTTCGTCCTAGCCAATGATATGGCACGGGTTTTTTATGTGAAGGACATGTCTACCAAACCAAGAAAAAGAAAAGATAAGGAAGCAAATACATCATACGATGAGCCAAAGCGCCACATAGTTCTTTCAGGAAAAAGAGACATCATGGGATTGGAGGGCAAGACAGACATGTCTGAAGATTATGAAAAGTTCCATGAAATTCCTCCCTTCAAAGTCAAGGATGACCCAAGTACCCTGATAAACGATGAAGATTATCCATGGTTACGACGCAATAAGCAAAGGACACATGTGAAAAAATTATCCACAACTATTATGATGATGCCTTTGATCTAGAATATCTTTGCAGTTACATGTGAAAAAATCAAATGCCTTTTGTAACAGATGAGATTTCTTCCGAAACCCTCATACTTCAAAAATGATTGTCCATTTTGTACACGAAGTGCATCCAGTTTTTGCCGTAACCCACTCAACTTTTTACCACATGCTATGTGGGTGAAATGATGATACCATGCCAACTTTCAACCTTTCTAGATTTCATTTGTAGTGCTCTTGAATTTCAGGGTCATATAGCTAAAAAATCAATATATGCACGAAAAATGACAAATGAAGTCAGAAAGGGTTGAAAATTGATGATGTGGCTCTGAATGGTGCATTTTTAACACACAAAAAGTCTGGAGTTCAAATAAGTTCAAAAAATGAAATCCCTTTGTAACAGATGAGTTTTCATTCGAAACCCTGA
>NC_041393.1:691784457-691785657 GCF_002162155.2 Triticum dicoccoides
ATCTCAACAAACACACCGCAAAAAGAATTACATCGAATAGATCTCCAAGAGAATCGAGGAGAACTTTGTATTGTGATCCAAAGAGAGAAAAGAAGCCATCTAGCTAATAACTATGGACCCGAAGGACTGTGGTAAACTACTCACACATCATCGGAGAGGCTATGGTGTTGATGTAGAAGCCCTCCATGATCGATTCCCCCTTTGGCGGAGTGCCGGAAAAGGCCCCAAGATGGGATCTCACTGGTACAGAAGGTTGCGGCGGTGGAAATAGGGTTTTGTGGTGCTCTCGGATGTTTTTGGGGTATATGAGTATATATAGGCGAAAGAAGTAGGTCGGTGGAGTCACGAGGGTGGGGGCACGCCTCCCTGCCTCGAGGCCGCCTTGTTGCTTCCTTGATGTCCACTCCAAGTCTCCTGGATTGCGTTTGTTCCAAAAATAACTCTCCCGAAGGTTTCATTCCGTTTGGATTCTGTTTGATATTCCTTTTCTGCGAAACACTGAAATAGGCAAAAAAATCAGCAATTTGCACTGGGCTTTCGGTTAATAGGCTAGTCCCAAAAATAATATAAAAGTGCATAATAAAGCCCATTAAACATCCAAAATAGATAATATAATAGCATGGAACAATAGAAAATTATAGATACGTTGGAGACGTATCACTAACCCACTCAACTTTTTAGCACATGCTATGTGGGTGAAATGATGATACCATGCCAACTTTCAACCTTTTCAGAGTTCATTTGTAGTGTTGACGCTAAGTGTTTGCCCCCTCGCACTGGAGCTTTTCGTCGCCGTTCACCGCGCGTCCAGAGAGCTCCGGCGTCGACACGTCCCCCCTCGCTCCGGCTATATATAGCGCTCCCCTCTTCGATTTCTAGCCAAGCACCACTCCACACCACCTCCACGAACACGTAGACAAGCAACAGCTCGGTCGGGCAGGCGTCTGGCCGTCGCCCCGACCAGAGAACTCTGGCGACCCCCGCAGCACGTCCACCGCTCTCCGGTGCCTCTCGAGCTCAAGCAGCTGCTCGGGTGGGGCATTGTGGACCTGTTGGTGCTGCCTGGACGCCGCTGAGCCCTCGGAGCCGCCCCTAGCCGTCGTCTTCAACCTCTCCGGCGAACCCAGTCCGCCACCGAGGCTTGCGAAGTCAACCGCGAGCAGCTCTGTCCACCCCACACAAAGCTATGGGTACGGGTAG
>NC_041393.1:691786075-691790773 GCF_002162155.2 Triticum dicoccoides
ACAGGGCTCCGGTATATCGAAGATCGGCGGAGATTGCTCAATGGAACACGACAAAATTTTACATTGTTGTTTTAGACTCAATTCCGCACAATTCCACCGAATGAATCATCAAAACAATGCTCGAGGAGGTGGTGGTAGCGGATACAAACTTGTTGTTCGAAAAAACAACACGGTCGCCCGAGGGCAATGTTGACGTTGAGCCCCCGAGCTCCACGGATGATCCCTCCATGATCATGATAGAGTTCAGAGTTGATGTTGATGAAGGCCCTTGTCTGAACATGACGATTGGAGGCAGGGCACATTCCTTGGTCAAGCCTAGGTGACCGGTCGAGCTGGCGACGAAGACGCCGACGTCGGAGGCGAGCCATTGATCCTTTGCCGATCACACAATGGAACTATCAATGAAAGCACCATTGTCGGTGTCAAAACCGGCAGATATCGGGTAGGGGGTCCCAAGCTGCGTGTCTTAGGATCAATGGTAACATGTACACGGGATTTTACCCAGCTTCGGGCTCTCTCGAAGAGATAATACCCTACATGCTGCTTTTGATTGTATTTGATGTGTATGATTACAGAGTTGATCTACCTCGATATCATATGTTGTGGTCTAAACTAGAGATATTATGAGTAATGCCACAATGATCTAGCATGTCGCTATCGACTAGCCCAGCCTCGGCTTATATAATGTACCAGAGGACTAGGATAACAAGAGTCCTAGTCGAATACGCCGGTGGAGAGGAGTCCTTGTCCGAACTGGCCCATGAGTAAACGGCCACGGGGGTCTTCGGCCCAATCCAACTTATCGGGAGACGACGTGGTGAGTACCCCCTAGTCCAGGACACCGTCAGTGGCGCAATGTCTTGTCAGTTTTGAACTAGTGTTCCCACCATCCTTCTTCAATATCATGACACACGTCCTAGTTCATCTAGTCGAAGAGATTGTCCTTCTGGGCCCTGTATTTCTACACAATATGTTCCCCTTTGAGAGGTTCATGGGAGTCCTAAAGAAATATGTCCGTAATCGTGCTAGGCCAGAAGGAAGCATCTCCATGGGCCATCAAACAGAGGATGTCATTGGGTTTTGTGTTGACTTCATTCCTAGACTTAAGAATATTGGTCTCCCTCAATCGTGGTATGAGGGGAGACTGACTAGAAAAGGCACGCTAGGAGGGGACTCAATAAAATGTAGGGACGGGCATTCTTGGTCTCAGGCACACTACACAGTTCTACAGAACTCTACCTTGGTGACAGCGTATGTCGATGAACACAAGAACATTCTACGCTCCAAACAACCGGAGCAGTGTGATGACTGGATTACATGTGAACACATCAGGACTTTCGGCAGTTGGTTGGAAACACGTCTCAGAGGTGACAACACTTTTCTGATGAGCTGTACTCGTTCTCCAGGGGACCATCTTCGACTGTATGGACTTACAAAGGGTACGAGATAAATGGGAATATATTTTACACGATCTCCCAAGATCAAAGAGCACCAACCAAAACAGCGGTGTTTGCTTTGATGAAGCAACCAAGAGGGGAAAGGACACATATTATGGTTACATAGTGGACATATGGGAACTTGACTACGGACATGATTTTAAGGTCCCGTTGTTTCAGTGCAAATGGGTCAATCTGTCAGGAGGCGGGGTACAGGTAGACCCATAGTACGGAATGTCTCTGTTGGAAAAGGCAGTGCCTAGGAGGCGCTTAGGCACGCCTAGGCGCTATGCAATTGCCAAACGCCTCGCCTAGGGCATAAATGGAGGTCTAGGCAGGGCAAGGAAGGAATTGCCTACCCAAGCAAGAAATCATGCCACATACTGCACTGATACGCCAAACAGGTTATATTCCAATGGTAGTAGACAATAATTAACTTATTTATATGCCCTAAACTAATATCAACAACCATATAATAATCACAAATACACTCCGAGTAAAAACTATATTACCGCCTAGGCCACGCCTAGGGCGCTTAGGCACTGCCTAGGCACTACGCGAAGGCCAACCGCCTCGCTTACGCCTACCGCTTTTTCCAACCTACAGTGGTTCTGAACAATCTTGGGTACACAGGCGAACCTTTCGTCCTAGCCAATGATATGGCACGGGTTTTTTATGTGAAGGACATGTCTACCAAACCAAGAAAAAGAAAAGATAAGGAAGCAAATACATCATACGATGAGCCAAAGCGCCACATAGTTCTTTCAGGAAAAAGAGACATCATGGGATTGGAGGGCAAGACAGACATGTCTGAAGATTATGAAAAGTTCCATGAAATTCCTCCCTTCAAAGTCAAGGATGACCCAAGTACCCTGATAAACGATGAAGATTATCCATGGTTACGACGCAATAAGCAAAGGACACATGTGAAAAAATTATCCACAACTATTATGATGATGCCTTTGATCTAGAATATCTTTGCAGTTACATGTGAAAAAATCAAATGCCTTTTGTAACAGATGAGATTTCTTCCGAAACCCTCATACTTCAAAAATGATTGTCCATTTTGTACACGAAGTGCATCCAGTTTTTGCCGTAACCCACTCAACTTTTTACCACATGCTATGTGGGTGAAATGATGATACCATGCCAACTTTCAACCTTTCTAGATTTCATTTGTAGTGCTCTTGAATTTCAGGGTCATATAGCTAAAAAATCAATATATGCACGAAAAATGACAAATGAAGTCAGAAAGGGTTGAAAATTGATG
Source organism: Triticum dicoccoides (assembly GCF_002162155.2). Taxonomy (NCBI): domain Eukaryota; kingdom Viridiplantae; phylum Streptophyta; class Magnoliopsida; order Poales; family Poaceae; genus Triticum; species Triticum dicoccoides. Next base: position 691,788,782 of record NC_041393.1, read on the forward strand.
ATGTGGCTCTGAATGGTGCATTTTTAACACACAAAAAGTCTGGAGTTCAAATAAGTTCAAAAAATGAAATCCCTTTGTAACAGATGAGTTTTCATTCGAAACCCTGATACTTCGAATGAGATTGTCCATTTTGTACACGAAGTGCATCCAGTTTTTGCCGGAACTACTACCTCTTGAGCATGCGTAGGTTTTCCCTTGAAGAGGATAGGGTGATGCAGCAAAGTAGCATAAGTATTTCCCTCAGTTTTTTAGAACGAAGGTATCAATCCAGTAGGAGACTACATGCAAGTCCATCGTACCTGCACAAACAATCAAGAACCTTGCAACCAACGCGATAAAGGGGTTGTCAATCCCTTCACGGCCACTTGCAAAACTGAGATCTGATAAAGATAATAAGTTAAATATTTTTGGTATTTTTTTTGTATAGATTGAAAAGTAAAGATTGCAAAATAAAAGGTGGCAGAAATAGCAAATTGATAGGAAAATAATATGATGTAAGATAGACCCGGGGTTTCACTAGTGGCTTCTCACAAAATAGCATAATTTACGGTGGGTGAACGAATTATTGTCGAGCAATTGATAGAAAAGCGCATAGTTATGAGAATATCTAGGCATGATCATGTATATAGGCATCACGTCCATGACAAGTAGACCGAAACGATTCTGCATCTACAACTATTATTCCACACATCACCGCTATCCAGCACGCATCTAGAGTATGAAGTTCATAAGAACAGAGTAACGCATTAGGCAAGATGACATGATGTAGAGGGATAAAATCAAGCAATATGATATAAACCCCATCGTTTTATCCTCGATGGCAACAATACAATACGTGCCTTGCTGCCCCTGCTGTCACTGGGAATGGACACAACAAGATTGAACCCAAAGCTAAGCACTTCTCCCATTGCAAGAAAGATCAATCTAGTAGGCCAAACCAAACTGATAATTCGAAGAGACTTGCAAAGATAATTAAATCATGCATAAAAGAATTCAGAGAAGAATCAAATATTCTTCATAGATAATCTTGATTATAAACTCACAATTCATTGTATCTCAACAAACACACCGCAAAAAGAATTACATCGAATAGATCTCCAAGAGAATCGAGGAGAACTTTGTATTGTGATCCAAAGAGAGAAAAGAAGCCATCTAGCTAATAACTATGGACCCGAAGGACTGTGGTAAACTACTCACACATCATCGGAGAGGCTATGGTGTTGATGTAGAAGCCCTCCATGATCGATTCCCCCTTTGGCGGAGTGCCGGAAAAGGCCCCAAGATGGGATCTCACTGGTACAGAAGGTTGCGGCGGTGGAAATAGGGTTTTGTGGTGCTCTCGGATGTTTTTGGGGTATATGAGTATATATAGGCGAAAGAAGTAGGTCGGTGGAGTCACGAGGGTGGGGGCACGCCTCCCTGCCTCGAGGCCGCCTTGTTGCTTCCTTGATGTCCACTCCAAGTCTCCTGGATTGCGTTTGTTCCAAAAATAACTCTCCCGAAGGTTTCATTCCGTTTGGATTCTGTTTGATATTCCTTTTCTGCGAAACACTGAAATAGGCAAAAAAATCAGCAATTTGCACTGGGCTTTCGGTTAATAGGCTAGTCCCAAAAATAATATAAAAGTGCATAATAAAGCCCATTAAACATCCAAAATAGATAATATAATAGCATGGAACAATAGAAAATTATAGATACGTTGGAGACGTATCACTAACCCACTCAACTTTTTAGCACATGCTATGTGGGTGAAATGATGATACCATGCCAACTTTCAACCTTTTCAGAGTTCATTTGTAGTGTTGACGCTAAGTGTTTGCCCCCTCGCACTGGAGCTTTTCGTCGCCGTTCACCGCGCGTCCAGAGAGCTCCGGCGTCGACACGTCCCCCCTCGCTCCGGCTATATATAGCGCTCCCCTCTTCGATTTCTAGCCAAGCACCACTCCACACCACCTCCACGAACACGTAGACAAGCAACAGCTCGGTCGGGCA
>NC_041393.1:691791205-691795292 GCF_002162155.2 Triticum dicoccoides
TATTATTCAGAAATTTGACTAAACTTTGACCAACCACCATTCCTAAACAATAAGTCCGAATGAATTGATTCATTTTGCAGTGTCTTTGTTTCAGAAAACTCTAGCAGCACACCAAAAGGTGGATTTTTTCCTTGCTGTCTAGAATTTCTGGTGATTTTCATAATGTGTTTTGATAATTGTTTTTGTGGTTTTAAATTCTTTCAGAAGGAGAAGCTTGTCTTGAAGCAAACCAAGAGGGGTGTGATCCTCCTCTACACTAAGGCAAGCCACACTAGCATTTGGATGGTGTTATTTCAATATCTATGATTTTCTACTTGAATATGAGTTCTTATTTGCATTTAAAATTTGATAAATAAATTTGGTTAATTATTAGTTATTTTATCCTGCTTGATATGTTTGTTTTAGTTACTGGTTGAATGCATGAACTTGTTTGGTCAAGTAGAATAAGATTTTGCACTAGCTATATTGTTATGATAAATAATGAAAGTTCTTTTATTTAGTGATACTTTTATTTAAATGATGAACTAATAAAAATATTGCTTGATAATACAAATGAGATATAACCAGAGAAGTTTTGATTCTGAGTATTGCAAGATAATTATATTGTTAAGTTTGATCCATGATTATGAGTTGATTGCTTTGCATGACGAGTAGTTGCATCATTATGACATTATATCATATTTTTGATAAATTTTTTTATCAAAGTTAAATTTGATTAAGTTCAACTTCAGTATGATGTTGATCACATATGGTGCCACAGAATCGGGTTTTTATTCAGTGCGACCGCATTTACCTTGTGGGAAGGTCTTGATTCGGTCTTTTGTTGTGACTCTCACTGGTGCCTCCCGCGAGGGAAGGTTATGGGCGTGCATACCCTGGCCCGGTAGGCAGACATAACCTTGTGTGCTTGTTTTTGTTTTTATGGTACCTTGTCCCTGTTTGGGACCATTTTGCCATGATGGTGGCCGTTGGTGTCTTTGGTAGACACGGGCCACCCAAGACCTAGCCCTGAGAGGGAGTTAGTCGGAGTGGCCGGGGAGAGTGCATGACAAAGGGAGGGTTTCGTCGTAACGCTTTGGTCCACACGAATGGGAATGCGAGGCCAGGTGTTCCGTAGTGTGGGTAAAGTGCGCTACCTCTGTAGAGTGTATTTAATCTATCGATAGCTGCGTCCTCGGCTATGGGCATAACTCGTGAGTAAGTCACACCATGGATCAAATTTTATAATTAATCTTGCAAACTAAAATGATTGTTGTGATGCATTGTGATTCGTGTGGACCATGAACTCGAGAGTTGTTCATGAGGGATTGGTTTCAGATGTGACCCCGGTATGGTCACCATTTGGTTACGAGGTAACCGTGTGGTAAGCGAGTCCGTTGGACTCGTGCATGTATTGTTTTGTATTGCATCGATAGTAGTTCTTGCATTGCATTAATCTGATTAAATATCATGATATTGTTTGTCATCGTGCTTATGTTTGTTGTGAGCTTGCAAGTACATTCAATGTACTGACCTAGCGTGTTATGCCAGCTTTCAGGCAAGTCGGTTCGTATCAGAGCGCATCTTGTGTCTAGGCCGTGTCCACGTCGGTGTCCCTGTGCTATGGAGTTCCACTTCGACATTCTTCCGCTCTCGTGTAGTTCGTGTGATCGAGGCCCCCATCATGTTCATTAAATAATGTACATACTGTCTAGCAGCACCGTGCGTGCTGCTTGGCTTCGTATCTCGATGTAATATCAGACTTATGTAATCCGCTAGCATCAATAAAGCAGTTGTTTCTGTACCATGTTGTTGTGTATTGCAAGAAGACTTGATCTCTGGGCTGGCAATGCAAGGTAAACCGGCTGCTTTGAGCCGGGGTGCCACATAACCCTACTATTTATGTGTGTTCACATGGTTATGCTACTATAGTAATCATGTTTTATTGCGTTTGTTTCAATAAAGTGCCAAGTAAAGCCTTTGAGATAGTGTGGATGATAGTTGACTTGATTCTGAGCAAAAACAGAAACTTTTGCATCCAGTGCATATATTCTTATGTTTTACTAGAACGTGGAAAATTGTAGCGACCAGACCTCAAACAGCCTGATCTCTGTGCATCAGTGTCATCCCTGGATCAGTAATGCTGACACGCACAGTACTTGAAGGATTTATAACAGAGTAGCAATCACACACTTATTACATCGAATGTCTCCAAAGAGAAACTTATTACAATTGATATGGCTTAAGGCCATCTAATAACGATAACAGCGGAAGGCTTGGAAGATAAGTGAGTCCATCAACTCCAACGGCATCACTAAGTATAGAACCATGATCCTAAAGCATCTTACTCGTCGTCTGAAAAGTCTGCAACATGAACGTTGCAGCCCGAAAATGGGTCAGCACATGGAATATGCTGGCAAAGTAACACACAGAGAAAAATGAAAGAGTAAATATATACTACATGCATATATGGCTTGGTGGATAGCTCTATGGTTACAGTTTTTGGGTAAAGCCAATTTTTCCCTACTACAAAGGAATAAATTATTTAACTATCATGGTGGTTGTTAAACATTGAGAATGGTTGACAACATCCTCAATCCCAATTAAGCATCATCATTAAACAAACCCAACAATATTAATTAAAGTAACATGATGAGATTCACACGAAAATCCAAGTACTAGATACTCAAGATGTCCATAACCGGGGATATGGCTAATCATGATTATTTTATACACTCTGCAGAGGTTGCGCACTTTTCCCCACATGACTCGATCTCCTCCGTTGGTTTTCTCGCACTACATGGTGTTTGAGAAATGAATGACCGAGACATAGTCTTTCAGAAGCGCTAGCACCTTACGATGGGTAGACCGGTACACCTACTTTCCCCTACATCTGCTAGTCTACCACTGTAAGAGTTTGCACGACTTAATCAGCTATACTAGAGCCCATAATAGCATGTGGCTGCACATGGAAGTTTCTAACATGAATAATCTTATGATCCCTTTGAGCCTGGGTGGCGGTCCAAAAAAAAACAGGCAATCCTGGAATAACCAGGTACCTCAATCCACCCAGATGTGTATTAATGTTGCCACCTTAAATAAAACATTAATTAACAATCTCACATCTGTCATGGAAAAATCACTCACCCAATCCACATCTACTTGCATAGCATGGCAAAATAAACAAACGTAGAAGTAACTCCCAACGGTTTGATAATAAAACAGGTAATAGGTACTACCTCAATCTACTTCCCAAAATCCACAATTTAATTAGATCCTAATCATGCAATGTTTGAGGATTAATCTAATGCATAAAAACTGGGTAGTAAAGAGGTATGATCAAAGTGTTACTTGCCTTGCTGATGACCCACGTAACCTAGGGTTTCGAAGTAGCAAGCGGCGCAGTCCGGGTACTCTATCGCAAGCAAACAAACAAACAAGCATACAATAAGTACTCATCTAATGCACGGGTAAAACTCAAATAAGAGGCCTAACCAGAAAGTTCAACTTAAGAACTCCGGTTTGCAAAAAGAATCAAATCGAACGAAGAAACAAAACTCAAACGGCGAAAGAAACAAGCTTTGTTTACTAATCTGGACCTAAGTCAAATGTTACAGAAGCAAAAACTAGTTTGAGTAGATTATTTGGAAAGAGGGTTTCGAGACCAAACTCTAGGCGCTTTAATCGCCTGATTCCGATAAACGAGCGAAAAGTTATACTAAAACAAAACTCGGATCAGAAATCGCGATCAGAAAAATCGCGGAATAAATCCGAGAAAAAGAAAAACGACGAACAGGTTAACGAACGAACATTCGTTATCTGGATCTAAACGATGAACGCGTTCGTTAAAAACGAACGAACGAGTGAACGCTCGCTAATTAATCCAAACCGGAAGAAAACCGATCTAAGAAAAAAAACGGAATCTAAAAAAAACCGATGAAAAACCGACGGAAAAACCGAATTGTTTTTCTAAAAAAAACGGCGGCGGCGAGGTCAACCTCGGGTTGCGGGTCAGTGGTGGCGGCGTCTCCGGCAGGGCGGCGGTGGTCGGCGGCTACGGCGGCGGGGTCCGGCGGTGGCGGCAGCGGTCGGCAACGACGGCGGCGAC
>NC_041393.1:691795773-691845057 GCF_002162155.2 Triticum dicoccoides
GAGCGGCGGGGCGGCGGCGGCGCGGGCTGGCGGCGGCGCGGCGCTAGGGTTAGGGTTTGGGCGGCGGCGGCGGGTTGGGCTGGAGGTGGCGGTTTGGGCTGGGGCGGGGCCCGGGGTGCGCTATATAAAGACCCGGCCAGGCGGTGTCCTGGCCGGTTACGGCCCGTAGTCGGTTCCAGTTTTTTTAATAAATATCGCGCAGAAAAACAAACGAAAGAAATACCAAACAGACTCCAAAAATCCCAATATAAAATTTCCCCGACTTCTAAAATCAAGCCGGTTTAGATGAACATTTATTTGGGCCTAAATGCAATTTTGGAAAACACGCATTTTTCCTAAATTCAAATAAAATAGCCAAAAAATCCAAAATAAAATCTTATTTGATTTTTTATTAAATCCTCAATATTTCTTTATTTTGGGAAAGTCATTTTATTCCCTCTCTCATATTTATATAATTGAAATAATTGAAGATAAAATAAATAAAATCAAATGATCCTACTTCCAAAATTTGAGAAAACTCAAATATGAAAATATCGAAATCCCCAACTCTCTCCGTGGGTCCTTGAGTTGCGTAGAATTTCTAGGACCGAAGCAAAATGCACTAAATATGATATGCAATGATGATCTATTTAACATTCCAAATTGAAAATTTGGGATGTTACAAACCTACCCCCCTTAAGATGAATCTCGCCCTTGAGATTCGGGTTGGCTAGAGAATAGGTGAGGGTGTACTTTCTGCAAATCTTCCTCTCGCTCCCAGGTGGCTTCATCCTCGGTGTGGTGGCTCCACTGAACTTTGCAAAACTTGATAACTTTGCTGCGGTTGACTCGGCTGGCATACTCAAGAATCTTGACTGGTTTCCCTTCAATCATGAGAGCACGATCTACCAACTTGCTACCATCAACTGCATGCTCAGCTCATCATTCAACCCTTCCAGAAACTTCTCTTGCTTAGCTGCATCCGTAGCGACGTCATCTAGGGCATAATGTGCTAGCTTACTGAAATCATCCACATACTGGCCAACTGGTCTTCCTCCCTGGCGCAAGTTGCGAAACTCACGCTTCTTCATGGCCATAGCTCCTGCTGAAACATGGGTAGTACGAAAAGCCTGCTGAAACTGATCCCATGTGACATTGTCTGCTGGATAAGTGGCTGTGAAATTCTCCCACCATGATGCTGCAGGTCCCTCAAGCTGATGTGCGAACAATCGCACCTTCTCCGCATCTGTGCATCCTGCAGTGATCAACTCCCTGGCTGTCTTGCGAAGCCAATCATCTGCAACAATCGTCTCGGTGCTACTGGAGAACACCGGCGGATTCAGTCTAAGAAAACGGGTTAAGTGATCCGCAGGTGGTGGTGGTGGTGCATTGTTGTTGTTGTTGTTCCCCTGATTCTGATTCTGGACTAGTATCTGCATCAATGCATTCTGCTGGTGGATCAACTGGGTGAGCTCCAGTGGGAAAGCGAATCCGTTGTCACGTCTCGGAGGCATCTGAGGGTTTAGAAAAGACGAGAATATAGAATAGAATGAGTTCTAGAGGGAAAACACTACCCATATGCACATGAGGCAAATTGCAATCAAAACACTTCATTCAAACAAGCAAGGGCATACAACGGTCTATCTATCGTTACAAAGTGCTCAGACTATAATAGATACATGGAGGGAAATTCTACTACTTTATGGTGGTCTGCTAGAAAAACTGCTCCGATGAAGACTCCATGATATCTGCTCCAGATTCATCAACGTAGTCATCATCACTATCATCCGGGTCCGAGTCGGTATCGTCGATGATGATGTAATTCTCGGGACTAGTGCGATCTTCGTCTCCTCCAGTTTCTTCAGATCATCATTCTTCTCGACTAGAGTTGATATTTCCTCCTCATATCCATAGCGTGTAGACTTGAGTTCTTCCTCCAGTTCCGTGATCTTGGTCATGGCTTTCTTCAGATCCATCATGCCTGCACTCATCTAGTTCTCCTGGCGTCGAATGTGCTGGTTTAACTCCTAGATGAAAGCTGCAACTGATCTGTCTTTCCTGGTGTTGACCATCTCCCATTGCTCATCTCGGCGCCCACAAATCTGGTAGGTAGTATCCTTAAGCTCCTTGTGATAAACTTCTCCAATGCGTCCCATGGTGATGTGAGCTGCCATGCTCGTCCGTAAACTCTAGGTTGGTGCATCAAAAGAAAACTCTATAGGCTCAGTGACTGGCATGAACGTCCTTCCTAGAACTTGAACTTGAATCATCCAGCGCTCCTCTTCAGGTAAGGTGGCGTTGTAGGTTCCAGTGAAGCTTGGTACTCCGATCTTCAAGTACTTGGTTACTTCCTTCAGGTGTCATCCAAAGGGTGTATCTTCATCCGGTTGCATGAACTTGTTCCTTGCATCTACCATCCTAGAAGAATAGAAGAGATGAGGAGTTAGAATGAGAAGAGAGAGTAGTGATCTATGGTCTTTGCTTAGTGGTCGTGTCCTACACTCAGCGTGTGCTCTGATACCATCTTGTAGCGACCAGACCTCAAACAGTCTGATCTCTGTGCATCAGTGTCATCCCTGGATCAGTAATGCTGACACGCACAGTATTTGAAGGATTTATAACAGAGTAGCAATCACACACTTATTACATCGAATGTCTCCAAAGAGAAACTTATTACAATCGATATGGCTTAAGGCCATCTAATAACGATAACAACGGAAGGCTTGGAAGATAAGTGAGTCCATCAACTCCAACGACATCACTGAGTATAGAACCACGATCCTAAAGTATCTTACTCGTCGTCTGAAAAGTCTACAACATGAACGTTGCAGCCCGAAAACGGCCAACACATGGAATATGCTGGCAAAGTAACACATAGAGAAAAATGAAAGAGTAAAGCTATACTACATGCATATATGGCTTGGTGGATAGCTCTATGGTTACAGTTTTTGCGTAAAGCCAATTTTTCCCTACTACAAAGGAATAAATTATTTAACTATCATGGTGGTTGTTAAACATTGAGAATGGTTGACAGCATCCTCAATCCCAATTAAGCATCATCATTAAACAAACCCAACAATATTAATTAAAGTAACATGATGAGATTCACATGAAAATCCAAGTACTAGATACTCAAGATGTCCATAACCGGGGACACGGCTAATCATGATTAGTTTATACACTCTGCAGAGGTTGCGCACTTTTCCCCACATGACTCGATCTCCTCCGTTGGTTTTCTCGCACTACATGGTGTTTGAGAAACGAATGACCGAGACATAGTCTTTCAGAAGCGCTAGCACCTTACGATGGGTAGACCGGTACACCTACTTTCCCCTACATATGCTAGTCTACCACTGTAAGAGTTTGCACGACTTAATCCGCTATACTAGAGCCCATAATAGCATGTGGCTGCACACGGAAGTTTCTAACATGAATAATCTTATGATCCCTTTGAGCCTGGGTGGCGGTCCAAAAAAAACAGGCAATCCTGGAATAACCAGGTACCTCAATCCACCCAGATGTGTATTAATGTTGCCACCTTAAATAAACCATTAATTAACAATCTCACATCTGTCATGGAAAAATCACTCACCCAATCCACATCTACTTGCATAGCATGGCAAAATAAACAAATGTAGAAGTAACTCCCAACGGTTTGATAATAAAACAGGTAATAGGTACTACCTCAATCTACTTCCCAAAACCCACAATTTAATTAGATCCTAATCATGCAATGTTTGAGGATTGATCTAATGCATAAAAACTGGGTAGTAAAGAGGTATGATCAAAGTGTTACTTGCCTTGCTGATGATCCGCGTAACCTATGGATTCGAAGTAGCAAGCGGCGCAGTCCAGGTACTCTATCGCAAGCAAAAAAACAAACAAGCATACAATAAGTACTCATCTAAAGCACGGGTAAAACTCAAATAAGAGGTCTAACCAAAAAGTTCAACTTAAGAACTCCGGTTTGCAAAAAGAATCAAATCGAATGAAGAAACAAAACTCAAACGGCGAAAGAAACAAGCTTCGTTTACTAATCTGGACCTAAGTCAAAGTTTACAGAAGCAAAAACTGGTTTGAGTAGATTATTCGGAAAGAGGGTTTCGAGACGAAACTCTAGGCGCTTGAATCGCCTGATTCCGATAAACGAACGAAAAGTTATACTAAAACAAAAATCGGATCAGAAATCGCGATCAGAAAAATCACGAAATAAATCCGAGAAAAAGAAAAACGACGAACAGGTTAACGAACGAACGTTCGTTATCTGGATCTAAACAATGAACGTGTTCGTTAAAAACGAACGAACGAGTGAACGCTCGCTAATTAATCCAAACCGGAAGAAAACCGATCTAACGAAAAAACGGAATCTAAAAAAAACCGACGAAAAACCGACTGAAAAACCGAACGGTTTTCTTAAAAAACGGTGGCGGCGAGGTCAAACTCGGGGTGCAGGTCGGCGGTGGTGACGGCAGGAGCGAGCGGTCGGCGGCGACGGCGGCAGGAGCGAGTCGGTTCCAGTTTTTTTTAATAAATATCGCGCAGAAAAACAAACAAAAGAAATACCAAACGGACTCCAAAAATCCCAATATAAAATTTCCCCGACTTCTAAAATCAAGCCGGTTTAGATGAACATTTATTTGGGCCTAAATGCAATTTTGGAAAACACGCATTTTTCCTAAATTCAAATAAAATAGCCAAAAAATCCAAAATAAAATCTTATTTAATTTTTTATTAAATCCTCAATATTTCTTTATTTTGGGAAAGTCATTTTATTCCCTCTCTCATATTTATATAATTGAAATAATTGAAGATAAAAAATAAAATCAAATGATCCTACTTCCAAAATTTGAGAAAACTCAAATATGAAAATATCGAAATCCCCAACTCTCTCCGTGGGTCCTTGAGTTGCGTAGAAGGACCGAAGCAAAATGCACTAAATATGATATGCAATGATGATCTATTTAACATTCCAAATTGAAAATTTGGGATGTTACAAAAATTCTGAAATGTTTACAGTTATTTGGTATACAAATTGTCTAAGTTGTCCTAATTTTTCAGAAGTTTTGGAGTTACATAAGTATGACCTTAGTTCAGATTTTTACGTACTGTTTTGTTTTTGACAGATTCTATTTTCAATGCATAGGTTGCTTGTTTTCTAGTTTCTATGGCTTATTTTGCTCAATATAAATTGTAGAACTGATGTGCTACAGTAGGCATTGTTTTAGAACAATTATGTATCTTTTCTTTGATAGTACCAAAGTGAATGATTTGTCATTATCAAACTAACCCATCTCACGAAGTTCCGTTAAGTTTTGTGTGATTGAAGTTTTCAAGTTTTGGGTGACATGTCGATATTAGGAGAATGAGTGACAAGACCCTAAGCTTGGGTATTCCCAAGGCACCCCAAGGTAATATCCAAGGAAAATCCAAGAAACTAAGCTTGGGGATGCCCCGGAAGGCTTCCCCTCTTTCGTCATCAACAATATCGGTAACCTCACTTAGAGCTATGTTTTCATTCGTCACATGATATGTGTTTTTCTTGGAGCATCAATTTATTTTGTTAGTACTTGCCTTATGTTATTTAGAATAATGTTTTGCATCGTTTATTTCAATAAAAGTGGCAATGATAGCCTTTACTCTGCTTATTTTGCAACTCTATATGTTGCTGTTTGAAAACAGAAAGTTTACCGTTGTTGCAAAAATTACCTAGAAAAGTCAGAATGTGATAAAATGTTGAATTTTTTGCATAGTAAGCTCCGATAAATTTTCTACACTTTGGTAAATTTTCATAATTTTTTGATTTGGATAAGTAATGATACTCTTGCATTCTTTACAAATTGTACTATTTTGGCAGATTGCTGTTATGTTTGCATTGTTTGCATATGTTTGCTTGTTTAATGATTCTATTTGAGGATAGGAGTATTAAATATGCAGAGGAATTTCGTATGCAATGTTAAATAATGATTTTATTGATTTGCTACAGTAGAGAATGATAAGGTTTTTACATTGGTTTATACTAACTTATCTCACGAGTTCTTGTTGAGTTTTGTGTGGATGAAGCTTTTGAGATTTAGGAAAATCGCGATATGAGAGGAATTAAGGAGACACAAAATCTCAAGCTTGGATATTCCCAAGGCACCCCAGGATAATATTTCAAGAAGTCTCAAGCACCTAAGATTGGGGATGCCCCTGTTGGCATCCCACCTTTCTTCTTCAACAATTATCGGTTAGTATCAGTTCAGCCTAAGTTTTTGCTTCTTCACATGAGTTGTGCTATCCTTGAAATATCATTTTATTTTGTTTTGCTTGCTGTTTTAATAAAGTACTTACATCTGAAAGTTTTTTTAATAAAACATAGTCCTCAAATAGTTGCCAAGGAGGCTATGTTAGCGACATACACATCCCGTCAACGAAGCTCTTTTCTATGAAATTGCTCTAGTGATTCACTGATATCTTTTTGAGCACGGTGTGCTTTAGTATTTTTGAATAAATTCTCTCTTGCTTCACTTAAATTAATTTGAGAGAAAGAAATATTATACTCATGATCTTCACTTATATCTTTTTGGAGTAGCTTGTCATTTACTCTTGTGCTTCACTTATATCCTATGAGTAAATTGTTGACTAAATTGAATGTCATGAAGTTGAAATCATGTCATGCCTAGTGGTAGCTTCACATTAGGTTTAGAACGTGAAATCTTTTGAGGCTTGACAATCACAATATTGGTCATACAAGCAATTCACAAATAATTAGTATAAGGAAGAGAACTTTCACATATAAATACACTATCATGGAAATCTTTCGTGATTGTGAGCCCCCATCAAAATATTATATGCCAATATTGTTGACGTTGGACAAGGAAGACAACGTAATGATTTATGTTTGTTCATATTCACATAGAAGTTATATTGTCATAGATCCTTCAACATGTGGTGCTTGCCCGTCATCTTTACTAGCCAAAAATTCCGCACCAAGTAGAGATACTACTTGTGCATAAAAAAAACTTAAACTCAATCTTATCTTCAAGAGTCCACCATAACCACCTAAGGATTGACCAAGATCCTTCAAGTAAGTTGTCATCGGTGCAAAAAGGCAATAAAAATTGCTTCTAAAAGTGTTAGATCATTTAGTGTAAGAGAAAATTGAGCGTTTTACGAACTTGTGAAGGCAAAGAATAAAAGCGATAGACTGCATAACAAAGTTTGCTATCATAAGGGGCAATATAACATGAAGTTATTTTGCACTAAGGGTTTGAGCATACAAACTAATAAGCGCATGGCAACCTCTGCTTCCCTCTGCCAAGGGCCTATCTTTTACTTTTTAGTATTTACTTTTACGCAAAGAGTCAAAGTTTGTCTCTCTATTCCTTTTTATTTTTCTCTTTTGGCAAGCATCATATGGTGAGGAAAGATCTAGGCACATATGTCTAGTTGAATATTGGTAACGTGAGTTATTATTGTTGACATCACCCTTGAGGCGAATATGTTGGGAGGAAAAACAATAAGCCCGTGTCTGGTTGAAAAGTTTTGCTCGTGCGTATGCGGGGAGTGTTAGCAATCATAGAAGGCTATAAGATGGTTGAGTATGTGGAGCTCTTACTTAAACTCCATTGAATAAGTTGAATTGCAATTGCTTGGTGACTAAGAACATAGGTTGTTGAGTTCAAGAGAATTCATTGTTTGAATCTTAACATGTGAATTGGTTGCCACTTTAACATGAGAAATTTTATGAGAACGAATTGTTGTTATGATGCTAGAGTGATTGAAATTGTCATTGATCCAACTTGTGCACTTTGCTAGCATTCACACTTCATAAATTATTTCGTTTATCATTTACCTACTCGAGGACGAGTAGGAATTAAGCTCGGGGATGCTGATACGTCTCCAACGTATCTATAATTTATGAAGTATTCATGCCAATATATTATCATTCTTGGATGTTTTATAATCATTTTATAGTCATTTTATATCATTTTTGGGACTAACCTATTGACATAGTGCCAAGTGCCAGTTGTTGTTTTTTTGCATGTTTTTTACATCGCAGAAAATCAATATCAAACGGAGTCCAAACAACGCGAAACTTTTGGGAGATTTTTTATGGACCAGAACATCCAAGATGGGGCAGAGCAGCACCTGGGGGGGGTGCCCTGAGGGGGGCACAACCCACCAGGGCATGCCAGGGGGCCGTGGCGCGCCCAGGTGGGTTGTGCCCACCTCGGTGGCCTCCCGCACCCCTCTTTGCACTATAAATTTCCAAATATTCCAAAAGCCTTGGGGTTTAACCTAGATCAGAAGTTCCGCCGCCGCAGGCCTCTATAGCCACTGAAAACCAATCTAGACCATTTCCGGCACCCTGTCGGAGGGGGGAATCATCTCCGGTGGCCATCTTCATCATCCCGGCGGCCACCACGATGAGGAGGGTGTAGTCCACCCTCAAGGCTGAGGGTTTGTACCAGTAGCTATGCGTTTAATCTCGCTCTCTTGTGTTCTTGAGATGTCTCGATCTTGATGTATCGGGGGCTTTGTTAATATAGTCGGATCATATGGTATTTTCCCCTCTCTATCTTGTTGTGATGAATTGAATTTTTCCCTTTGAGACTTCACTGTTATCGGATTGAATACTTTTCATGGATTTGAGAACACTTGATATATGTCTTTCAATTGAATACTCGAGGTGACAATGGGGTATCGTATTGATTCACTTGATATATGTTTGGCACTCAACTCGCGGATTCCCGAGGTGACATTGGGGTAATCTATGCATAGGGGTTGATGCATGTTCTTGTCTTTGTTTCTCCGGTAGAAATCTTGGGGCACTCTTTGAAGTTCTTTGTGTTGGATTGAGTTTTATGAATGTGAATTTGCTTTGGTGTTATTTTTGTACGAACTCTAGGATAGATCGAACGGAAAGAATAGCTTTGTGTTATTTTAGTACGAACTTTTGAATAGATCGAACGGAAAGAATAGCTTTGTGGTGGTTTCGTACCCTACAAACAATTTATTCTTATGTTCTCCGCTAGATAGGAACTTTGGAGCGTTCCTTCATCGCACGTTGAGGGAAAGTTATATGATCCAATTATATTAGCATTATTGAGAGATTGCACTAGCGAAAGTACGTACCCTAGTCCTCATTTTCAAGCATTGCAATACCGTTTGTGCTCACTTTTATTACTTGCTACCTTGTTGTTTTTATTGTTCCTATTACAAAAATCAATATCTACCAACATTATTACACTTTTATCATCATCACTTCGCCGAACTAGTGCACGTATATAATTTGCCATTGTATTGGGTGTGTTTGGGACACAAGAGATTTCTTGTATTTGGTTGCAGGGTCATTTGAGAGAGACCATCTTCATCCTACAGCTCTCACGGGTTGATAAACCTTAGGTCATCCACTTGAGGGAAAATTGCTACTGTCCTACAAAACTCTGCGCTTGGAGGCCCAACACGAGTCTACAAGAATAAAGTTGCGTAGTAGACATCAAACACCCCTAACTCTCTCGGGAATTCAACATATATTCAACATGAGGGAGGGGGCGGGGTCGATATACCCCCTCCCTGATAACTTCTACATGAGGGGGGGGGTCGATATACCCCCTCCCCGATAACAATTTTTTCCATGTATGTATGTCATCGTTGTCGATATACCCCCTCCCGATAACTTCGACATGAGGGGGGGGGGTCGATATACCCCCTCCCCGATAACTTCGACATGAGGGGGGGGGTCGAGATTTGTAAGAGATTTATCAAGAATGCCCCCATTATGGATGTGCAAAAGTTGATCCATTTTTTTCTAATCTCATCTACGTAACATTCTACAGGTCACATTGTCTTGTGTCAAAGTATTGAATAAATAGGGACCATTTTCTGCACATCCAGAATGGTGCAATTTTGTTAAATCCTACAAGCGTCGAGGCCACCCCAAACCCTAGAAGTGTTGTCGAGGCCACCCCAAACCATAGAAGCGTCAAGCTAGCTAGGTCTATGTTTGCCACTAATATATCCATCTCTCATGTTTATATATTAATTGCCATGTTGTAATATTTGCAGAAACTATGGAGCACAGAGACTTGGAAACAGAACAGTTGTTGGGGGACATAATCCTCGACGGAGGTGATGTCTTGGCGTATCTCAACGACACCGATGGTCTGGAAGGAGAGGGTGAAGCAGGCTCCGGTGATCGAACAATGGAGGTGGAAGGACATGATCACGATGGATCTGGTGACCAAATGCCGGTGGAAGAAGGCCACGTTGATGATGGCTCCGGTGACCGAACAGAGGAGGGAGCTTTTGCAAAGTCCGGAGAGGTATATATATTAAGGGAAAATTAATTTGGTGCCCTTAGTTGTGTCTCACTCGACATGTTTACCCCTAATTTCCGAAAACACTTGTTCCTGCCCAAACCACTTTGCTCCTCTTATGCTTTTGCCCTTTGACTGTTTAACCATCACTTTGAAAACTTCATAAAAAATTCATACTAACTCAGAAAAATCCAAATAAGATACCAAAATGTTCATAAAAGCATCACCTATATGTGCATGTCATTTGCATTCCTGAAAAAAGTGTTGCCAGTCCCCATATCAGTTTTAGCTCATATAATCTTAGCATGAGCAGTAAAATCTAAAAAATTCTAAAAATCTAAAAATATTTGGTGGCAAACTTTGACCAATTTTTAGATTTTTTAGATTTTACTGTTCATGCTAAGATCATATGAGCTAAAACTAAGATGGGGACTGGCCAACACTTTTTTCATGAATGCAAATGACATGCACCTATAGGTGATGCTTTTCTGAATATTGTGATATCTTATTTGAATTTTTCTAAGTTACTATGAATTTTTTATGAATTTTTCAAAGTGATGGTCAAACAGTCAAAGGGCAAAAGCATAAGAGGAGCAAAGTGTGGTTTGGGCAAGAACAAGTGTTTCCGGAAACTAGGGGTAAACCTGCCGAGTGTGACCCAACTAGGGGTATAAAATCAATTATCCCATATATTAATTAAGCCTGTGATGACTAGCTAATTGATGCATTAATTGTTTTGGTATGTACACATATTAACTCTTCTTTCTTCTTTTATAGCCCTCCGGAGCGAGCCAAACTTCAGTAACGAGACGAGGCCTGATACGTCTCCCTCGTATCTACTTTTCCAAACACTTTTGCCCTTGTTTTGGACCCTAACTTGTATGATTTGAATGGAACTAACCCGGACTGACGCTGTTTTCAGCAGAATTGGCATGGTGTTGTTTTATGTGCAGAAAACAAAAGTTCTCGGAATGACCTGGAACTCCACGGAACACCTTAGAAAAAAATAATAAAAAATTTCGCCAAAGATGAAGACCAGGGGGCCCACACCCTGCTCACGAGGGTGGGGGGCGCGCCCTCCCCCCTGGGCGCGCCCCCTACCTCGTGGGCCCCCTGGTGGCCCTCCGACGCCAACTCCAACTCCATATATTGGCTTTCGGGGAGAGAAAAATCAGAGAGAAAGTTTCATCGCGTTTTACGATACGGAGCCGCCGCCAAGCCCTAATCTCTCTCGGGAGGGCTGATCTGGAGTCCGTTCGGGGCTACGGAGAGGGGGATTCGTCGCCGTCGTCATCATCAACCATCCTCCATCACCAATTTCATGATGCTCACCGCCGTGCGTGAGTAATTGCATCGTAGGCTTACTGTACGATGATGGGTTGGATGAGATTTATCATGTAATGGAGTTAGTTTTGTTAGGGTTTGATCCCTAGTATCCATTATGTTCTGATATTGATGTTGCTATGACTTTGCTATGCTTAATGCTTGTCACTAGGGCCCGAGTGCCATGATTTCAGATCTGAACCTATTATGTTTTCATGAATATATGTGTGTTCTTGATCCTATCTTGCAAGTCTATAGTCACCTACTATGTGTTATGATCCGGCAACCCCGAAGTGACAATAATCGGGACCACTCCCGGTGATGACCATAGTTTGAGGAGTTCATGTATTCTCTACGTGCTAATTCTTTGTTCCGGTTCTCTATTAAAAGGAGGCCTTACTATCCCTTAGTTTCCAATAGGACCCCGCTGCCATGGGAGGGTAGGACAAAAGATGTCATGCAAGTTCTTTTCCATAAGCACATATGACTATATACGGGATACATGCCTACATTATATTGATGAACTGGAGCTAGTTCTGTGTCACCCTATGTTGTAACTATTACATGACGAACCACATCCGGCATAATTATCCATCACTGATCCGGTGCCTACGAGTTTTCCATATACTGATTTACGCTTATTTACTTTTCCATTGCCACTGTTATCATCACTACAAAAATACCAAAAATATTACTTTTGCCGTCTTTACTTTGTTACCGTTACCACCACCATCATATTACTTTGCTACTAAACACTTCGCTGCAGATACTAAGTTTCCAGGTGTGGTTGAATTGACAACTCAGCTGCTAATACTTGAGAATATTCTTTGGCTCCCCTTGTGTCGAATCAACAAATTTGGGTTGAATACTCTACCCTCGAAAACTGTTGCGATACCCTATACTTGTGGGTTATCAAGACCCTTTTCTGGCGCCGTTGTGTGGGAGCATAGCTCTATTCTTTGAGTCACTTGGGATTTATATCTTCTGGACACTATGAAGAACTTGAAAGACGCTAAGACAACAATTTATCCATCAACTATGAGGGGAGGTAAGGAACTGCCATCTAGCTCTGCACTTGATTCACCTTCTGTGATGAGTAAGCTAGCGACACCTAAACCTGCTTCTGCTATTCGTTCTGATATGTCGCATGTTATTGATGATGCCACTTCTGCTATGCATGATACTTATGATGAAACTACCTCTATGCTTGATACTACTGTGCCCCTTGGTGAATTTCTAGATGAACAAATTTCTAGGTCTAGAGAAAGAGAAATTATTGAAACTGAACACGATGATGTTAGTAATGAGGATAATATGCCTGCTATTCCTGAGGGCTATCTTTTCGATGCTGAATCTACAACAGCCATTCTTGCTTGCTAGGATAGATATGAACTTAAGAGGTTGCTAGTTAAATGGAGTAAAGAATCTTTTAGAGATAGGATGAGACCCGACCCTGCTTTTGCTACTTCACCTATCTGTGTTCCCGATCAGGATTATTATGATTTTTCTGTTGATCCAGATATAATTACTTTGGTTGAGTCTGATCCTTTTTATGGCTATGAATCTAAAACTGTTGTGGCACATCTTACTAAGTTAAATGATATAGCTGCCCTGTTTACCTATAATGAGAGATCGCGCTACCTTTATTTACTCAAAATATTTCCGCTCTCATCAAAGGGTGATGCTAAGATATGGTTTAATTCTCTTGATCCTGGTTGTGTGCAAAGTCCCCAGGATATGATTTATTACTTCTCTGCTAAATATTTCCCTGCTCATAAGAAACAAGCTGCTTTGAGGGATATATATAATTTTGTGCAAATTGAAGAAGAGATTCTCCCACAAGCTTGGGGGAGGCTTCTCAAGTTACTTAATGCTTTGCCTGATCATCCTCTTAAGAAACCTGAAATACTTGATATCTTTTATAATGGACTAACCGATGCTTCCAGAGATTACCTGGATAGTTGTGCTGGTTCTCTTTTCAGTGAAAGAACACCGGATGACGCTAAAATTTTATTGAATAATATGTTGACAAATGAAAATAATTGGGCACCTCCTGAGCCAACTCCCGAGCCAGCTCCTGAGCCAATTGTTGAGCCTATTCCTAAGCCAACTCCAAAGAAGAGAGGTGTTCTATTTCTCAGTCCCAAAGATATGCAATAGGCAAAGAAATCCATGAAAGAAAAAGGTATTAAAGATGAAGATGTTAAGAATTTACCTCCTATTGAAGAAATACATGGTCTTAATTTACCGCCTATTGAAGAATTATATGATCTCAATTACTTATTTACTGAAGAACCTCCCGATATCCCGACACAGGTAGTAAAGGTAAATTCTCTCTATAGGTATGATAAAGCTGAAGTCCCTCCTACTAAAATTGCTAGTCAGTGCTTGGATGAGTTTGATAACTTTATGTTTAAGCAAGATGACTTTAATGCTTATTTTGGTAGACAATTAAAACAGAATACCTTTATGATTAAACGCTTGAGTGATTATATGGCTAATATTAGAGGTGAACTTAAACTTGTTAGCAAACATGCTTCTATGGTTACCACTCAAGTAGAACAAGTACTTAAAGCTCAGAAAGAAGTGCTTGATGAAATGAATAGTAAGAAAAATGATTATGCTGTTAGAGTGGCTACTAGAACTGGTAGAATGACTTAGGAACCTTTGTATCCTGAAGGCCACCCTAAGAGAATCGAGCAAGATTCTCAGAGAAATAATATTGATATGCCTAGTTCTTCTAAAAGGAAGAAAAAGAAAAATTATAGGACTTTGCAAACTTCTAATGAACCTATTGCTGAACCACCTGATAATCCAAATGATATCTCTATGTCTAATGCTGAAACACAATCTGGTAATGAACACGAACCTAGTAAAAATGTTAATGATGATGTTCATGATGATGCTCAACCCAGTAATGATAATGATGTAGAAGTTGAACCTGTTGTTGATCTTGATAACCCACAATCAAAGAATCAACGTTATGACAAAAGAGACTTCGTTTCTAGGAAACATGGTAAAGGAAGAGAACCATGGGTTCAGAAACCCATGCCTTTTCCTCCCAAACCATCCAAGAAAAAGGATGATGAGGATTTTGAGCGCTTTGCTAAAATGATTAGACCCATCTTTTTGCGTATGGGATTGACTGATATGCTCAAAATGAATCCTTATGCTAAATATATGAAAGATATTGTTACAAATAAGAGAATGATACCGGAAGCTGAAATTTCCACCATGCTTGCTAATTATACTTTTAAGGGTGGAATACCAAAGAAACTTGGAGATCCAGGAGTACCTACTATACCATGCTCCATTAAAAGAAATTATGTCAAAACTGCTTTATGTGATCTTGGAGCCGGTGTTTGTGTTATGCCTCTCTCTTTATATCGTATACTTGACTTGAGTAAGTTGACACCTACTGAAATATCTTTGCAAATGGCTGATAAATCAACTACTATACCTGTCGGTATTTGTGAGGATGTGCCTGTTGTGGTTGCAAACGTTACTATTTTAACGTACTTTGTTATTCTTGATATTCCCGAGGATGATAGTATGTCTATTATTCTTGGAAGACCTTTCCTTAATACTGCAGGGGATGTTATAGATTGCAACAAAGGCAATGTCACTTTTCATGTTAATGGTAATGAGCATACGGTACACTTTCCGAGGAAACAACCTCAAGTTCATAGTATCAACTCTATTGGAAAAATTCCATCGATTATATTTGGAGGTTTTGAATTTCCTCTCCCTACTGTCAAGAAGAAATATGATATACTTATTATTGGGGATGTCCATATCCCCGTTGAGGTAACATAGTGTTATTCGAAATTTCTCCGGTTTCATGTTAATCGGAATGAGTTTGTTAACAAGACTTGATCAACCTTGTTAGTGGATTCCTTTTGATGAGCATGAGATGGATGAAACTAGAAGCACAACCTTCTGTACCCTCTTTATATTCTCTGTTATTTAGTAAAAATAAAGTAAAATAGTATTTTTCTGTCTGTCTCTCGACTTATCCGTGCAATATAAAAATATCCCGAAAATAAAAGTCCTCAGAATGCCATGCCAATTTAATATGATTTTTTCGGGAATATTTGAGGATTTACTATGCAAAAATTACCGCAGGGGGAGCTGCCACCTGGCCACGAGGGTGGAGGGCGCGCCCTACCCCCCTAGGCGCGC
Organism: Triticum dicoccoides; assembly: GCF_002162155.2. Taxonomy (NCBI): domain Eukaryota; kingdom Viridiplantae; phylum Streptophyta; class Magnoliopsida; order Poales; family Poaceae; genus Triticum; species Triticum dicoccoides. The sequence continues at coordinate 691,811,559 of NC_041393.1, forward strand.
CCCCTGCCTCGTGGGCCCATGGTGGACCTCCTCCACTTATCCCTGCACCCATCTTCTTCCTCTGCCTCACACAAACATGAAAAACCAACTGAAGCACGAGTTCCAGCCCCCGTTGCTGTGATTTTCGATCTCCTTGCTCAAAGCACCTCTCGCAAAACTGCTTGGGGAGATTGTTCCTTGGTATGTGACTCCTCCATTGGTCCAATTAGTTTTTGTTCTAGTGCCTTATTCATTGCAAATTTGTGCTGCTTAGGTGACCATGTTCTTGAGCTTGCATGTCAAATTTATATGGTTCCAAGTAGTTCTAATGCTTGATATATGCTCTAGGCACTTGTATGAGTAGTTGCTATCAGTTTTGTTGAAGTTGGTTCACTTTTGTTTGAAGTTACTAAAAATGTTAGAATTATTTTTCAGAGAAAACAATATGCTTAGGAAGATGTTCCAAGGTGGTTCTTCAAGGAAGCAAGGTCCCAGGCTTGCAATGTGTGATTTGACGAGGAACCACCAAGAGACGCTCTTGTGAGGCCATGTGAATGGTCTTCGGAAAATTTTATGAATCAAGCGGGAATTAAAGAAGAATTCTACGCATATTTGCATAATGCCGGTCTTGAGGACTTTGAAGCTGATAAATGCCCACAGTATCGTGACCTCACAAGTTCATTTGTGGGGAGGTTTGAGTTTTCATCTTCGCGTAATTCTCCTTCAGTCATGTTTGACCTTTATGACAAATCTTATACCATGGACTTAGAGGATTTCACTTCTGCATGCAAACTTCCATCTTGGGGTAGTATCAGGGATCCCCCTAAATCTGAATATAGAGACTTTCTTGCTAGAATAACTGTGGGGGAATCTAGAGATATAGCGCAGGCCACTATAGGGAGCATTCACTTTCCTGCTATACATCATTTTGCTCTCTTCATTGGTAGATGCATAAATGCTAAGGATGAAGCATGTCACATGTGTGCCCCTGATCTCAGCATTCTCAGAAGTGTTGTGTTAGGGGACCAATCTTATCATATGGGAGCCATTGTAGCTCGTAGGTTGCATCATAATAGACATAACGGAGATTTCTTTGGAGGAATTTATGCAACCCGCTTAGCTAATTTTCTTGATGTAGACATTCGTGAGGGTGATATGGAGTTACCTCCTTATTTAGATCTTGATTCTATGTTTTCCCACCAGTTCATTGAGAGGACTGGACCACCTTTCCAGTATCGACTAATCTTTAAGAAACGGCATGTTGTCCGTGTTACTCTTCCTACTCCTGCCTTCTTTGATTTTCAGACGAGAGGAAGATATATTATTACCAGAGAGGAGGTAGATGAGTACGAGAGGAGAGCGGAGGCAGCTCGACGCCATGCTGCTGCTCAGGAGGCGGTAGCCGCTGCATCGCAGTACGACCCCAGCTACACCTACGGGTATCAGCCAGGCTATCCCTGGCAATAGACCAACTTAGGCCAAAAGCCTAAGCTTGGGGGAGTACGTATTTCTCACCGACATTACATTTATGCTCACACACACTCATTGCTAGATGTCGGTGCTCATACTCTTTCACTGCAATATCCTTGCTAGTTTATTTTCTTTTTCTAGCTTTCTTCTTGTGTGTTTGATAAACCTTAAGAAAAAACATAAAAAATAGTTAGTCTATTTTTCCTGCTGTAGTAGTAATAATTAAAAAGAAAACCCAAAAATATTTCCCGTTCTTCTTTTTGCTTGTTGGGAGCTTTCCCGTGTAAATAGTTTTTTATTTCTTTTCCTTTCTTTGGGGGTCGAGAAGACTATATTGAAAATGCTTAGTGGCTCTCACATGCATTATTGTTTATCTAACTTAGAGCCTATATTACTTGTCTTCTCTCTTGAGTTGAATGCTTGCAGATTCCAGCTTAGTCCAATGCACGTGCACTATTATTATTATACACACCGTTCGGTCGTGCAAGTGGAAGGCAACAATGATGATATATGATGGACTTATTGGGATGAAAAAAGATGGTATGAACTCGACCTCTCTTGTTTTTGTAAATATGATGATTCATCATTCCTGATTCAGCTATTATGAAGTAAACATATTTGCAATGACATTTAGAGATTATAGTTGCTTGTGCCATGCTTGATTAGCTATGAGTTATAATGGTTTACCTTGCGTGCCAACATGTTATTGAGATGATTATGATGTGGTATGACAGGATGGTATCCTCCTTTGAATGAATTGAGTGACTAGACTTGGCACATGTTCACGCATGTAGTTGAATCAAATCAACATAGCCTTCATGATATTTATGTTCATGGTGGATTATATCCTACTCATGCTTATATTCGGTGTAAATTAATTTTAATGCATGTTTACGACTGTTGTCGCTCTCTCAGTTGGTCTCTTCCCAGTCTTTTGCTAGCCTTCACCTGTACTAAGCGGGAATACTGCTTGTGCATCCAAACTCCTTAAACCCCAAAGTAGTTCCATATGAGTCCACTATACCTTCCTATATGCGGTATCTACCTGCCGTTCCAAGTAAATTTGTATGTGCCAAACTCCAAACCTTCAAATGAAATTCTGTTTTGTATGCTCGAGCAGCTCATGTGCAACTAGGGCTGCCTATATCTTTCATGCTAGGTGGGTTATTCCCAAGAGGAGTGGACTCCGCTTCTCATTCACGAGAAAGGGCCGGTAACCGGGATACCCAGTCCCATGATCCAAAAAGATCAAAGAAAATCAAAATAATTAAACAAAGCTCCCCCTGGGACCCGTTGAATGTTGGAGGCACTCGTTGTTTCGAGCAATCCATAGATTGATGCTTGTGGTGGAGGGGGAGTATAAACCTTTACCATTCTGTTTGGGAACTGCCTATAATGCATGTAGTATGGAAGATACAGCCATCTTGTAGCGACCAGACCTCAAACAGTCTGATCTCTGTGCTCAGGTGTCATCCCTGGATCAGTAATGCTGACACCACACAATACTTGAAGGATTTATAACAGAGTATCAATCACACACTTATTACATCGAATGTCTCAAGAGAGAACTTATTACAATAAAAATGGCTTAAGGCCATCTAAAAACGATAACAGCGGAAGTCTTGGAAGATAAGCGAGTCCATCAAGTCCAACGACATCACTGAGTATAGAACCACGACCTAAAGGTACCTTACTCATCGTCTGAAAAGTCTGCAACATGAAACGTTGCAGCCCGAAAACGGGTCAGCACATGGAATATGCTGGCAATGTAACACATAGAGAGTAATGAAAGAATAAGCTATACTACATGCATATATGGCTGGTGGAAAGCTCTATGGTTACAGTTTTGTGTAAAGCCAATTTTTCCCTACTGCAAAGGAATAAATTTTATTTAACTATCATGGTGGTTGTTAAACATTGAGAATGGTTGACAGCATCCTCAATCCCAATTAAGCATCATCATTAAAACCCAACAAAATTAATTAAAGTAACATGATGAGATTCACATGATAATCCAAGTACTAGATACTCAAAATGTCCATAACCGGGGACATGGCTAACCATGATTAGTTTGTACACTCTGCAGAGGTTTGCGCACTTTTCCCCACAAGACTCGATCTCCTCCGTTGGATTTCTTGCACTAAATGGTGTTTGAGAAACGGATGACCGAGGCATAGTCTTTCAGAAGTGCTAGCACCTTACGATCGGGTAGACCGTACCAACCTACATCCCCTACATCAGCTAGTCTACCACTGTAAGAGTTCGCACGACTTAGTCAGCTATGCTAGAGCCCATAGTAGCTTGTGGCTGCACACAGAAGTTTCTAGTATGAATAGTCTCATGATCCCTTTGAGCCTGGGAGGCGGTCCAAAAGAAACAGGCAATCCTGGAATACCCAGGTACCTCAATCCACCCAGATGTGTGTTTAAGTTGCCACCTTAGATAAACCATTTATTAACAATCTCACATCTGTCATGGATATCACTCACCCAATCCACGTCTACTAGCATAGCATGACATAAGAAGCAAACGTAGAAGTAACTCCCAAAGGTTTAATAGTAAAATGAGTAATAGGTACTACCTCATCTACTCCCCATCCCACAATTTAATTAGATCCTAATCACGCAATGTTTGAGGATTGATCTAATGCAATAAAAACTGGGCAGTAGAAAGGTATGATCAAAGTGTTACTTGCCTTGCTGATGATCCGCGAAACCTAGAGATTCGAAGTAACAGGCGGCGCACTCCGGGTACTCTATCGCAAACAAACAAACAAGCATACAATAAGTACTCATCTAATGCACAGGTAAAACTCAAATAAGAGATCTAACCAGAAAGTTCAACTTAAGAACTCCGGTTTGCAAAAAGAATCAAATCAAACGAAGCAACGAAAGTCAAACATCAAAAGAAAAACAACTTCGTTTTACTAATCTGGACTTAAGTCAAATTTTACCGAAGCAAAAACTTGTTTAAGTTGGTTAAACGGAAATAGGGTTTCGAGACGAAACTCCAGGCGCCTGAATCGCCTGATTCCGATAAACGAGCGAAAAGTTATACTAAAACGAAATTCGGATCAGAAATCGCGATCAGAAATAATCGCGGAAAATCCGAGAAAAAGAAAAACGACGAACAGATTAACGAACGAACGTTCGTTATCTGGATCTAAATGATGAACGCGTTCTTTAAAACGAACGAACGAGCAAACACTCACTAAATAAATAAATCGAAAAAATCGATCTATTAAAAAACAAAACTAAAAAAACCGGGCGGTTTTCTGAGGAAAACCGCCGGCGACGGCGGATACCTCGGGCTGCGGGTCCGGCAAGGCGGCTCCAGCGAGAAGGCGGGGCGGCGGTGGTGCAGCGGGGCGGCGGGGCAGCGGCGCGGCGACGGCGACGTGGCGGCGCGGCGGCGGCGACACGGGTGGCGGCGCGCTAGGGTTTGTGGCGCGGGTAGCTGCGGGCTGGTGGGCTGGCTCGGGGCCCCGGGCGGCGGCTTATAATGCCCCGGCCAGGCAGAGACCTGGCCGGTTACGGCCCAAGGTCGGTTCGGACTTTTTTTTAAAAAAAAATTCCGCGCAGAAAAACTAACGAAAGAAATACTAAACGGACTCCAAAAATCCCGAAATAAATTTTCCTCGACTTCTAAAATCAAGCAGGACAAAGTGAACATTTATTTGGGGCCTCAATGCATTTTTGAAAAACGCATATTTTTCCTAAATTCAAATAAAATAGTGAAAAACTCCGAAATAAAATCTTATTTGATTTTATTATTAAATCCTCAATATTTCTTTATTTTGGGAAAGTCGTTTTATTCCCTCTCTCATATTTTTTTGTAATAGAAATAATTGAAGATAAAATAACTAAAATTAAATGATCCTATTCTCAAAATTTGAGAAAACTCAAATATGAAAATAACGAAATCCCCAACTCTCTCCGTGGGTCCTTGAGTTGCGTAGAATTTCTAGGATCAAAACCAAAAGCAAACAAAATATGATATGCAATGATGATCTAGTGTATAACATTCCAAATTGAAAATTTAGGATGTTACAAACCTACCCCCCTTAAGATGAATCTCGCCCTCGAGATTCGGGTTGGCTAGAAAATAGGTGAGGGTGGTCTTTCAGCAAATCTTCCTCTCGCTCCCAGGTGGCTTCATCCTCTATGTGGTGGCTCCACTGAACTTTGCAAAACTTGATAACCTTGCTGCGGGTGACTCGGCTGGCAAACTCAAGAATCTTACCTGCTTTCTCCTCATAGGTCAAATCGTTATCCAACTGAATTGCCTCCAACGACACGGTATCCCTCAGCGGTATATCAGCCATCTCCGCGTGGCACTTCTTCAGCTGAGAAACGTGGAACACATCATGAACTCCTGACAATCCTTTGGGCAATTCCAACTTGTAGGCCACTTCTCCCATACGTTCCACAACTCGGTATGGTCCTAAAAACATGGCGCTAACTTTCCCTTAACACCAAAACGCTTAGTTCCCCGAAGTGGAGATACTTAAAGATAAACTCGATCTCCGACTTTGTAAATTGTCTCCTTGCGTTTAGAATCTGCTTAGCTCTTCTGCCTAGACTGGGCTACCTTGAGCGTATCGCGAATCAACTTCACCTTCCGTTCAGACTCCTTAATCAAATCTGGTCCAAACAACTGGCGATCTCCAACTTCGTCCCACGACAACGGTGTCCTGCACCTCCTTCCGTACAAGGCTTCGAAAGGGGCCATCTTCAAACTGGATTGATAGCTATTGTTGTAAGAGAACTCTGCATATGGCAAGTTGTCATCCCAACTTGATCCATAATTTAACGCACAGGCTCTTAGCATATCCTCCAAAATCTGATTGACTCTCTCGGTCTGTCCATCTGTCTGTGGATGAAAAGCTGTGCTGAACTCTAGCCTGGTACCCAAAGTTTCATGCAACTGATTCCAGAACTTTGAGGTAAACTGGGTTCCTCTATCTGATACGATGCTCCTCAGAACTCCATGCAAGCATATGATTCTGGTCATGTATATCTTTGCCAACTTAGCACTGGTGTAAGTGGTCTTTACGGGATGAAATGAGCTACCTTTGTCAATCGATCAACTACAACCCAAATTGAGTCATAGCCTGAACGAGTCCTGGGTAATCCCATGATAAAATCCATGCCTAACTTATCCCACTTCCATTCGGGTATCGGCAATGGCTGTAACAAACCTGCTGGCTTCTGATGCTCTGCCTTTACTCTCTGGCATACATCACAAACTGCTACATACTTCGCAATATCTTTCTTCATTCCGGTCCACCAAAAAGTATCCTTCAAATCCAAATACATCTTGGTATTTCCTGGGTGAATTGAATATGGTGAATCATGGGCCTCTTGCAGAAATAACTTCCTGATCTCTGGGTCATTTGGCACATAAACTCGGTCCTCAAACCATAGGGTATCGTGTTCATCCTCACGAAATCCCTTAGCCTTTCCTTTGCTCATTTTCTCCTTTATAGAGGCAATCTCCTTGTCAGTGTTCTAAGCTTCTCTAATTTTATCCATCAAAGTCGACTGAATCTCCAATGCTGCTACATAGCCTCTCGGAACTATCTCCAAACATAGCTCACGAAGATCCTCGGCTAACTCCTTTGGCAACTCTCCCGTCATTAGTGTATTGACATGGCTCTTACGGCTCAATGCGTCAGCTACTACATTAGCCTTTCCGGGATGATAATGCAATCTCATATCATAATCCTTGATGAGTTCCAACCATCTCCTTTGTCTGAGGATTAACTCCTTCTGAGTGAAAATGTACTTCAAACTCCTGTGATCCGTGTACACCTCACAATGGTTTCCAATGAGGAAATGTCTCCATGTTTTCAATGCATACACTCCGGCTGCTAACTCCAAATCATGCGTGGCATAATTCAATTCGTGAGTTCAGTTGTCGTGAAGCATACGAAACAACTCTTCCCTCTTGCATAAGCACGGCTCCAAGTCCTCGACGTGAAGCGTCGCAATACACCTCATAATCCTTGTTCTGATTGGCAGAAACAACACTAGTGAGGTAACCAAACGTTTCTTCAACTCCTGGAAACTAGCCTCACACTCCTCAGTCCATATGAACTTGGTATCCTTCTTCAACAACTCCATCATAGGCTTTGCAATCCTTGAGAAGTTCTCAATAAATCTCCGGTAGTATCCTGCGAGTACAAGGAAACTCCGGATCTCTCCAACTGTTGTTGGTGCTTCCCAATTTGTTACAGTGATAACCTTTGTGAGATCAACTGCTATTCCTTCTCCGGATATAACATGTCCGAGGAATCCCACTTCCTTCAACCAAAATTCACATTTGCTGAACTTGGCATACAACTGATGTTCTCTGAGCTTCTCAAGTACCAATCGCAAATGTTCTTTATGCTCCTCTTCATTCTTCGAGTAAACCAGAATATCATCAATGAACACTACAACGAACTTATCCAAAAACTCCATAAACACTTTGTTCATCATGTTCATAAAATAGGCAGGTGCGTTAGTCAGACCAAATGACATAACGGTATACTCATACAGTCCATACCTGGTGGTAAAAGCCGTCTTAGGTATGTCCTGCTCTCGAATCTTCAACTGATGGTACCCTGATCGCAAATCGATCTTGGAAAACACTTTAGCCCCTTTGAATCGATCAAACAGATCATTGATCATCGGTAGTGGGTACTTGTTCTTGATTGTTACTTCATTCAATCCACGATAATCAACAATCATCCTTAATGTTCCATCCTTCTTATCCACTAGAAGTACTGTGATCCCCAAGGCGAAGAACTTGGGAGAATATACCCTTTATCCAATAACTCCTTAATCTGCTTCTTAATCTCCTCCAAATCTTTTGCGGGCATCCTGTATGGTCTCTTAGATATTGGTCCTGTGCCTGGCAAAAGCTCAATCAAAAACTCGATGTCTCTATCCGGTGGCATGCCTGGCAACTCTTGTGGAAATACATCGAGAAAATCCTTTACTACTGGTACTTCCTCCTGCACAACTCCTGATAAGGAATTTACTTGAGTCCTTTTCAGCACATGCCGTGATACATACTTGATCCTTCTTCCTTCTGGTGTCATAAGCAAGATTGTCTTACTAGCGCATTCAATGTTCCCTTCATACTTTGATAACCAATCCATGCCTAATATCACATCCAATCCTTGAGATTCCAATAATATTAGGTCCGAGGGAAACACATAGTTACCAATCCTTAATGGTAATCGATCACACCATCGACTAGCCATATACTCTGCTCCAGGCGAGGTTACTAATATGGGTGACCTAAGGGCTTGGGTTGGTAGGTTATACTTATCCACAAATCCCCTTGAGATGTATGAATGCGATGCACCAGTATCAAAAAGGATGAGTGCAGTAAATGACTTAACCAAAAACTTACCTATTACTGCATCAGGTTGAGTTTCAACCTCCTCCACGTTAACGTGGTTCACCTGTCCCCTGTTGAAAGGGTTCGGCTTCTTCCCAGAGCTTCCGTTGCCATTCTGGCCTTCAGGACATTCATTGGCATAATGTCCGGTCTTCTGACACTTAAAACAGATGACTTGACTTAGGCCTCTCTTGGCTGGTGTTGATGGGGTGGTATGGTTCTGGCCGTTGCTTCCTCCATTCCCATTACCATTCTTGGGGCCATTATGGTTGTGCGAGGGTATGCTGAAAATGAACTCCCGGTTTAGGGGTAAGAAGGGGTTTCTGCTGAGCTCCAGAATTGTACTTCCCCTGTCCATAATTCCTCTTGCGGTTTTCAATTTGCTTCTGCTTCCCTTCAATCATAAGAGCATGATCTACCAACTCCTGGTAGTTGTTGAAGCTTGCTACCATCAACTGCATGCTCAGCTCGTCATTCAGTCCTTCCAGAAACTTCTCCTGCTTAGCTACATCCCTAGCAACGTCATCTGGGGCATAACGTGCTAGCTTACTAAAGTCATCCACGTACTATCCAACTGTCCGTCCTCCTTGGCGCAAGTTGCGAAACTCACGCTTCTTCATGACCATAGCTCATGCTGAAACATGGGCAGTACGGAAAGCTTCCTGAAATTGATCCCATGTGACAGTATCCACAGGGTAAGTGGCTGTGAAATTCTCCCACCATGCGGCTGTGTCACGACTGGTTTTTCAATAAAAAACTTTATTGAACAACCGACCTATGAAATCCAATATGGGGAAAATCCTCCATATCAATAGACAAAACTTTGATACAAGAAGCCGGTAGCATTACAATATTACAAGGGTCGGACTGGAGATGCCCAACCAATTATTACAACGCACCAATAATTATACATGAAGGCGTATGTGGCACAAAGGTGTGGGGTGGAAATACTACTGACTCAAAGTCTGTGTGGTTGGTGGAATAACACAGCGGAGTGGTTAATAAATCTACTGCACTGGCGGCTCATCGAGCATCGAGGTGAGGCTCGATGAATTTTTTTGGGTAGCGGAAGCGGATATATCACACTGACTAATCCAGGGGGCGCACGAGACAGACTGGGATTCCTCTAGGCGTCGGACTCGCTATCGAACTCTTCATCCATGAGATCGCCTTTGTCAGCATCTGGCCAAATCAACAAGCCAGGTGAGTACTATGAAAGTACTCGCAAGACAGTTCAGACAAAAGATATAACAAATGAATGCATGAATGCGACGTGGTTAATCTTATTAATGCTCAATTAAAACAGTATAGCAAAATAAATAAGAAGGGGATCGGCGGTAGTCCGCTCGAAAACCCAAAGAAGACAAAGACAAAATCAAAACCGATCGGGTGTCTGAAGCGACGCCTCGAAGGGTGAATAAATAAGCAAAACATGCCACAGTCGGGCGTCTGAGCGACACGTCATAAAGGGCTTATATTGAAATAAAAATACATGCGTGCCGCAGTCGGATGTCTGAGCGACATCACATAAAGGGCTTATAATGAAAGTATAACAATGCCGTAGTCGGACGTCTGAGCGACATCACAGAGAGGGCTTATAATACAAATAAACAACAGCAATGACGCAGTCGGACGTCTGAGCGACATCGCAGAAAGGGCTTATAATGAAAGTATAACAATGCCGGAGTAGGACGTCTGAGCGACATCACAGAAAGGGCTCATAATGAATTTAAATAACAATAATGCCGCAGTCAGATGTCTGAGCGACATCGCAGAAAGGGCTTATAATACATTATTCATAACTGACAGGATATAGTGCTCACAGAGAATGTTCATCACAAGACAATAAGCGGGTTAGTCCATTCATAGGTAAATAAACATTTGATACTCAAATGGTTCTCAGGAGTCCCTGTCACCGAGACTGACACTCGACAAGATGAGATGAACACGATACTTGGATATGGATAAGATGAATTCAAGAATTTTGACTCTGCAGAGTTTGTACCAAAATTGTCCACAACCAATGGATTTCCGTAGTCACGAAGGACTAGTTCCGTTTACGGTTTTTCAGAGAAAACCCAACTAGCTAGTACACACCCATCATACCTCAAGTTGCCAGGAATCACCCTAGAAAACTTATAAGAAAAACTTTGAGACAGGGAGATCACAATCTCGAATAGCATGGGATCAAATTTATTTTCACGCGCTCTAAGGGGTGCCCCCCTCTCGGTCCCAACCGGAAACACCCATGCCCCTTGACCGGATGAAAGGCTTTAATCCAGGGCCATGGAACCTTCATCCCGGCCTCTCGATTTGGTGTGTACCAGGAAGTGGTTTGCAACCTACTAAGCCGTATCCCTTGCGGGAAACAGGTGGTAGTACGGAAGGGAATATGGACGGGAATCTGACCGATTTAGGTTGACATTGGGTCAACGATATGGCATAAGCCTGGCATGCTACAACACTGCCATCTTACCCATACTCATGCCAACTCATGGCCATGCAACAAGTTTCCAACAACTCATGGATTTACCGAGCTCATTTGTCGCGACGATCACGAGATAAACTATCATCGAAAAGCTCGTGAACGTGCCATGATACAAAAATAATGCAAACATGCTCAGACACTCATCATATCAAAAGTTCAAACTTTGCTTGCCTGGTTCGGAGTAGTCGGGGTCTAGCTCAGCGAAGTTTGCGGTTCCGTCACCTCCTTCGGTATCTACGGTACATTAAAATACACGCGCTAACATAAATACCATGGGGTACATAAAGTTGATCCAAATATTTTTCAAATAAATATAATAAAAAACTAGACAAAAATTTGAAGAAGACAGAAAAAGAATCACTCAAAAATTCCCTTCTGTTAAAGAGTTATAAGGGTTTTAACCCAAGGACCCATCTGTAATGAAACAGAAAACTACCAGGGGGCTTTGCAGAAAAATCCGGAAAAACGGTTCAGAGTGGAAGCGTATTTGCCAAAGTACGCTTTTAGTAAACGAATCAAAAAAAACAAAGGAGAGGCTGACGGGCGGGTCCCACCCGTCAGGTTTGAAATTTCAAACGAGGGGGTCGGGGCTCGACGGCGCCCGAGAGCCGCGGCGGTCGCCGGCAGCGATCCACGGCAAGGCAGGGAGATCGGAGAGTACCTCCGTGTTCAGGGCGCCATTCCGCGTCTGTGGGAGGTGGTGGTCGTCGCCAGCGAGTACCACGTCGGCGGCGATGCTTGCTCCGGCGGACGACGATTCGGGTGGTCGTGGACCTCGTCGGAGAGAGCTGCGGAGGTGGAATTGAGGAGGGGGTTAGACTCGCGATAGCATGAGAAGGTATCTGACGAGGTTAGGGCGCCGGAGATGACCTCACCAGAGTGAATCACGGTGGAGGCCGAGGCGGAATGGAGTGGCCGGAGTCGGGGAAGGAGAGCTCCTCGTGGCCCTTCCAGAGACTTGGCGAGGTCTGGAGAGGTAGAGGAGGTGTGCGGGGGCGAGAGCAAGCTCGGGGTGCTATATATAGCCGCCCCGCGGTTGCCGAGAACGGGGTTCTCCGGCGAGGTGATTACGGCGGCGCTGTGGTTGCACGGGAGGGTTCAGCGGTTGAGCATCGTCGTGGATGTTCCCTGGTTCCGTTTAGGTGCTAACCGCGTCGGGATTTGGTTGCTTAGGGGGAGCTCGACGGAACGGGGCGGCGCGGGCCCGTCGGCGGCAGAGAGCACGCTCTGTGCATGCCGCGCCACGGCGACGGTGCTGCATGCGTGCGCTGGCGAGGAAATGGCCATGCGGAGCCACCAGGGGGTTTGGGCGGCGCCGAACGGTGTTATGCCGCCGTTCTGCTCCCTGTCGGCCGCTACGGTGGTTTGGCCGCCGCAAGACATGCCGGCGCAGGCGGGCCAGGGTGCCACCAACGCCAGGAACGTGCCAAGCACGCGTGTGAGGCTCCGGACAATCAAGCTAGGCCGTGAGCAACGTGCCAAGTGCACTGTGAGCATGTGACTGAATTTCTGACGAAGATCGACACTGAAACTCTGAACTTAACTGAAGATGAACAGAAATAGTGCATGCAAGGTGTTCGACAGAATGATCTAGGCGTGTAGGGATTTTTCCTTGAGTTTATTTTTGGTGGAGGGGCCTCTCATTGCATCTAGAGGCTGCCTGAATATTTGTGGAATTTTTTGGAGTAGTGTAGATATGAATTTCACCAAATTTGGCAAATCTGGTCCAAACTTGCAGAGACTATAATTTGAAATTTTTGAACAGAAGAGGAGTGGATCTTGGTAGTTCTAGGTTGTGGGTACCAAGGACTATCCAAGGGAGTTGGTTTGAGGCCAAAACTCAAATGCATTAAGGTACTTGCTTTGCAAATTACTTAGGCTCAACATAATAGACAGAAAAGATTTGGGAGAGAATTAAGTGAAATAAAAATTCAGAAGAGGGTTGAACTAGTTGAGACAGAATGTTTGGATTGCCCAAAGTGGAAGGAGATATATTTGGGAAGATTTTACCATGTGGTGCATGGCCAAATCATGAATGATTTCAAATATGGGAGAGGATGAAAAACTCCTAGAGTTTCTTTTTGAAAGAAAATAAAATTCAAAGATTTTTCTTGAATTCTTGAGAAGAGGGCAATCAGAAGAAAATTTTAAAAACCAAACACCAGAGTTGAAGGAGATGCAAAAGTAAAATATTTGCCAGAGGGAAAAAAGCTTTTGATAGAGATTTTTTTTGGAAGGGTTTTGGAGACCTCCTTCAAATCCAACAAAATTTTGAAGAAACACAAAGGGAAAATTCTGGAGTGTCACAACACCTACCCCCTTAGGAAAAATCTCGTCCCCGAGATTCCAGTTGATCCTCAAATAATTGTGGGTGCTCTGCCCGAAGGAAATCCTCTCTTTCCCAAGTGGCTTCACTCTCGGTGTGGTTGCTCCACTGAACTTTGAAGAACTTGATGGTTTTCTGTCGGGTTCTCCTTTCTGACTCTTCCAAGATTTTTATCGGATGCTCCCGATACGTAAGGTCTAGTTGCACGTTGATGTTTTTATGGGGTACTTGTTTCTCTGGGTTGCTTACGCACTTCCTCAATTGGGAGACGTGGAATACGTCATGGATGTCGGATAATTCTTCGGGTAAGTCTAGCTGGAAGGCCACCGTGCCTCTTCGTGCTACTATGCAGAAAGGTCTGATGAATCTTGGTGCTAGCTTCCCTTTAATCTTTAATCGGTGCAGGCCTCTCATAGGGGATACTCGTAGGTACACAAATTCACCGGGTTCAAAATGGACTCCACGATGCTTCTGATCGTAATAACTCTTTTGTCGACTTTGGGCTGTCTTGATTCGGTCCTTAATTACCTTGACTTTATCTTCAGCCTCTTTGAGCAGGTCTGGGCCGAAGATATGACTGTCTCCGGTTTCCGACCAATTTAGCGGGGTACGACATCTTCGTCCGTACAGAGCTTCAAATGGTGCCATTTGCAGGCTGGACTGATAGCTGTTGTTATATGCGAATTCTGCGTATGGTAAGCTCTCCTCCCAACTGGTCCCATAAGTGAGGACACATGCTCTCAGCATATCTTCTAGAATCTGGTTTACTCGCTCAGTTTGCCCATCTATCTGGGGATGGTATGCGGTACTGAATGCCAGCTGAGTCCCCAAAGCTTGTTGTAAGTGATCCCAAAACCGGGAGCCGAATTGAGTGCCTCTGTCCGAGATTATTTTCTATGGGACTCCATGTAAGCAAACAATACGGGAGAGGTAGAGTCTAGCAAGCTTCTGAGTGGTGCGTGTTGTCTTCACGGGGATGAGGTGTGCTACTTTAGTCAGTCTATCAGTGATGACCCATATGGCATCATGTCCGTGTCGTGACCGAGGTAGTCCAACAATAAAATCCATTCCAATCTCGTCCCATTTCCACTCGGGTATCTTATTTGGTTGCAATAGCCTGGCCGGTTTCTGGTGTTCGGCCTTGATGCATTGACAAGAGTCACAACATGCAATAAACGTGGCTATGTCTCTTTTTATACCATGCCACCAAAATGTTTCCTGAAGATCTTTGTACATTTTTGTTCCTCCAGGATGGATTGAATATGGAGCGGTGTGGCCCTCAGCCAGGATTTGCTGTTTAAGGTCATGGATATTTGGTACGCAAAGCCTATTCCCGTACCACAATATTCCTTGCTCATCAATAATGAATTCTGGGGCCTTGCCCGACTTCATCTTCCGTTTTATGCCTTCAATGCTGGGGTGTCCACATTGAGCCTCTTTAACCTTCTCTGTCAGGGTAGGCTGTAATTCTAAGTTTGACACACTGCCTTCGGTGACCACCATCAGATTGAGCTTTGCGAATTCCTGCTGGAATTCAGGTCTTAAGTCTGGCATGCTGTCGTTGTCCGAACTGGGGTTCTGACTCAGAGCATCTACTACAACATTTGCTTTGCCTGGGTGGTAGTGGATCCCAACATCATAATCCTTTACTAATTCCAACCAGCGTCGCTGCCGTAAATTTAGTTCTGGTTGTGTGAAAATATACTTGAGGCTTTTGTGGTCCGTGTATATTTCACAACGATTACCAAGTAAAAAGTGTCTCCATTCCTTGAGTGCATGAATCACTGCTGGTAATTCCAGGTCATGTGTAGGGTAATTTTCCTCATGTTTGCGAAGTTGTCTGGAAACATATGCGACAACCTTGCCTTCTTGCATCAATACGCACCCGAGGCCTTTACGAGATGCGTCACAAAATACCTCAAAATTTTTGTGTATATCAGGCACAATTAGCACTGGTGCTGTCGTCAGTTTCCTCTTCAGTTCTTGGAAACTTTTCTCGCAAGCTTCCGTCCATTCAAACTTCCTGTCTTTCTTGAGTAGTTGCGTCATTGGCTTTGCTATGGTGGAGAATCCTTCAATAAATCTTCAGTAGTATCCTGCCATACCCAAGAAACTTCGTACATCCGTCACGCTGGCGGGCGGCTTCCAACCAAGTACGACCTTGACTTTTTCCGGGTCCACGGCGATACCTTCTTGAGTCAGTACGTGGCCCAGAAAACCTACTTGCCTTAGCCAAAATTCACACTTGCTGAATTTAGCGTACAATTGGTGTTTCCTGAGTTCTCCTAGTACAATTCGGAGATGTTCAGCGTGCTCCTCTGGTGTTTTGGAGTATACCAGAATATCATCGATAAATACCAGAATAAACTTATCCATAAACTTCATGAATACTTTGTTCATGAGGTGAACAAAATATGCGGGGGCGTTTGTAAGTCCGAATGGCATTACGGTGAACTCGTACAATCCGTATCTGGAGGTGAAAGCTGTCTTGGGAATATCTTCGGTTCGTACTTTCAGTTGATGGTATCCCGATCTCAAGTCAATCTTTGAGAACACCTTGGCCTTAGCGAGTTGATCGAATAAATCATTTATTCGTGGCATCGGATATTTGTTCTTGATTGTGACATTGTTTAGAGCTCGATAGTCTATGCACAATCTTAGCGTTCCATCCTTCTTTTTGGCAAACAAAATTGGTGAACCCCAAGGTGAGGAACTGGCTTGTATGTACCCTTTTTCCAACAATTCCTTTATTTGCTTCTTCAGTTCTACCAATTCGGATGGTGCCATTCTGTATGGTTTCTTGTATATGGGGGCGGTTCCGGGTGCTAGATCAATGCTGAATTCTATCTCTCGATCTGGTGGCATGCCTGGTAGTTCTTCGGGGAATACATCTGGAAATTCACACACTACTGGAACCTTGCTCAATTCAAAAATATCCACCTTGTTCAATCTTGGTTG
The DNA here is from genome assembly GCF_002162155.2 of Triticum dicoccoides. Taxonomy (NCBI): domain Eukaryota; kingdom Viridiplantae; phylum Streptophyta; class Magnoliopsida; order Poales; family Poaceae; genus Triticum; species Triticum dicoccoides. The sequence goes on from NC_041393.1 coordinate 691,828,172, forward strand.
CCGGGATATTTTTCTTTCCTTGGCTGAAACCTTTATGGTCTTCCCGTGGTGTGGGTGAGAATTACGGTCCTATTGAAGCAGTCAATAAAACCTTTGTTGGTGGTTAACCAATCCATCCCTAAGATGACATCCAGTCCTTTGTTTTCCAATACGATAAGATTTGCGTGAAACTTCAACCATTCAAACTCGATAACCACACCCTGGCAATAATTTTCAGGGGACTTGACGATCATAGATTTTCCCAAGGGAAGCATCGAAAAATTATTTTGCAAAGCAAAACTTTTCGAAACGAACGAGTGAGAAGCTCCAGAATCAAACAAAACCATGGCAGGTATTGTGTTGACGGGGAACGTACCGAGTACGATATGTGGGGTATTTTGTGCTTCCTCTTTGGTCATGTGGTTCAGATGACCCTTCCTGTGGTTGTTATTTGGGTTGAAATTGTTGCGCTTTGGTGACGAATTATTGCTTCCGTTGTTCGGCTTTGGGGTCGAGTTCCTTGGCTTGGGGCACTGCTTGGCATAGTGCCCTTCTTCTCCACAAGCGTAACAGGTAACGCCTGGGCGGTATGTGAACTCCTTGTCCCTTGCGTGGAAATTTTTTATTGGGCGTGAGAAGTTTGTCGTGGGTTTGGGTGTCCAGTTTTTCTGAACATCTGTCTTGCTGCGGTGATTGCGGACGTGTTTAGTTTGGTCCCTCTTCCGCTTGCGGAAATCTTCTAAGCTGCGTCTCTCATTTTCCAAGGTAATGGCTTATCCACCAGCGTCTTAAAATCTGGAAATGTGTGTACGACCTATTGACATTTAAGCGCGGGTGTCAGACCGTCTAGGAACTTCTCCATCTTTTTGTTTTCTGAAATACGTTCCTCGTTGGCGTAGCGAGATAGAAGGGTAAACTGACTGTTGTATTCTGATACTGTCATTGTTCTTTGCTTGAGGTCATCAAATTCTCTCTTTTTGATCTTCATAAGACTCTTAGGAATATGTGCCCCACCGTGACTTATATTGTCGCCGGCGAGTACCACGTCGGCGGCGACGCTTGCTCCAGCGGATGGCGATTCGGGTGCTCGTGGACCTCGTCGGAGAGAGTTGCGGAGGTGGAATTGAGGAGGGGGTTAGACTCGTGATAGCATGAGAAGGTATCTGACGAGGTTAGGGCGCCGGAGATGACCTCACTGGAGTGAATCACGGTGGAGGCCGAGGCGGAATGGAGTGGCCGGAGTCGGGGAAGGACAGCTCCTCGTGGCCCTTCCAGGGACTTGGCGAGGTCTGGAGAGGTAGAGGAGGTGTGCGGGGGCGAGAGCAAGCTCGGGGTGCTATATATAGCCGCCCCGAGGCGGTTGCCGAGAACGGGGTTCTCCAGCGAGGTGATTACGGCGGCGCTGTGGTTGCACGGGAGGGTTCATCGGTTGAGCGTCGTCGTGGATGTTCCCTGGTTCCGTTTAGGTGCTAACCACGTCGGGATTTGGTGGCTTAGGGGGATACCGACGGAACGGGGCGGCGCGGGCCCGTCGGCGGCAGAGAGCACGCTCTGTGCGTGCCGCGCCACGGCGACGGTGCTGCATGCGTGCGCTGGCGAGGAAATGGCCACGCGGAGCCACAAGGGGGTTTGGGCGGCGCCGAACAGCGTTATGCCGCCGTTCTGCTCCCTGTCGGCCACTACGGTGGTTTGGCCTCCGCAAGACACGCCGGCGCAGGCGGGCCAGGGTTCCACCGACGCCAGGAACGCGCCAAGCACACGTGTGAGGCTCCAGACAATCAAGCTAGGCCGTGAGCAACGTGCCAAGTGCACTGTGAGCATGTGACTGAATTTCTGACGAAGATCGACACTGAAACTCTAAACTTAACTGAAGATGAACAGAAACAGTGCATGCAAGGTGTTCGACAGAATGATCTAGGCATGTAGGGATTTTTCCTTGAGTAGATTTTTGGTGGAGGGGCCTCTCATTGCATCTAGAGGCTACCTGAATATTTGTGGAATGTTTGGAGTAGTGTAGATATGAATTTCACCAAATTTGGCAAATCTGGTCCAAACTTGCGGAGACTATAATTTGAAATTTTTGAACAGAAGAGGAGTGGATCTTGGTAGTTCTAGGTTGTGGGTACCAAGGACTATCCAAGGGAGTTGGTTTGAGGCCAAAACTCAAATGCATTAAGGTACTTGCTTTGCAAATTACCTAGGCTCAACTTAATAGACAGAAAAGATTTGGGAGAGAATTAAATGAAATAAAAATTCAGAAGAGGGTTGAACTAGTTGAGACAGAATGTTTGGATTGCCCAAAGTGGAAGGAGATATATTTGGGAAGATTTTACCATGTGGTGCATGGCCAAATCATGAATGATTTCAAATATGGGAGAGGATGAAAAACTCCTAGAGTTTCTTTTTGAAAGAAAATAAACTTCAAAGATTTTTCTTGAATTCTTGAGAAGAGGGCAGTCAGAAGAAAATTTTAAAAACCAAACACCAGAGTTGAAGGAGATGCAAAAGTAAAATATTTGCCAGAGGGTAAAAAAGCTTTTGATAGAGATTTTTTTGGAAGGGTTTTGGAGACCTCCTTCAAATCCAACAAAATTTTGAAGAAAAACAAAGGGAAAATTTTGGAGTGTCACAGGCTGCGGGTCCTTCAAGCCGAGGAGCGGCAAATTTCACCTTTTCCCCTACAGTGGTCAACTCCCTCCCTGTCTTACAGAGCCAATCATATGCCACTATTGGCTCGGTGCTACTGGAGAACACCGGCGGATTCAGCCTAAGAAAACGGGTTAAGTGATCAACAGGTGGTGGCGGTGGTGGGTTGTTGTTGTTGTTCCCCTGGTTATGGTTCTGGACTAGCAACTGTATCAAGGCATTCTGCTGCTGGATCAATTGAGTGAGCTCCGGTGGGAAAGAAAATCCATTGTCACGTCTCGGAGGCATCTGAGGGTTTAGAAAAGATGAGAATTAAGAATAGAATGAGGTCTAAAGAGAAAACACTACCCAAATGCACATGAGGCAAATGCACACAAAATCACTTCATTCAATAAAACAAGGCATACAATCGGTCTAGAACTATCGTAAAAGTGCTTGGACTATGCTATGTACATGGTGGAACACTACTACTGTTATGGTGGTCTACTAGAAAAACTGCTCCGATAAGACTCCATGATATCTGCTCCGCCTTCGTCTTCGAAGTCATCATCACTAGGATCGGAATCGGTGTCGTCGATGATGATGTAGTTGTCTGGACAAGTGCAATCGTCATCTTTTCTTCCGGGTGCTGAATTCCCCATGAGTTCTTCAATCTTCTCCTTAAGGTCGCCGTTTTGTCTCACTAGAGCGACGATCCCCTCCATGTAATCCTTGCGAGTGGCCTTCAGTTCTCCTTCTAGCTCGATAATTCTAGCCTTTGCTTTCTTCAACTCCATCATGTCTGCGCACATCTGGTTCTCTTGGCGTCGAATGTGCTGGTTTAACTCCTGGATGAAGGCTGCAATGGATCTATCCTTCTTGGTACGAACTATCTCCCATTGTTTGTCTCGGCGCCCACAAATCTGGTAGATAGTATCCTTGAGGTCATCTTGGTAGACTTCTCCAATGCGTCCCATGGTGATGTGAGCTTCCATGCTCTTTCCCAGACTCCATGTTGGTGCATTAAAAGTACATTCTATGGGCTCCGTGACTAGCGTGAACGTTCTTCCTGGAACTTGAGCTTGAATCTTCCAACGCTCCTCTTCGGGTAAAGTGGCATTGTAGGTCCCGATGAAGCTTGGTATTCCGATGTTCAGGTACTTAGTGACTTCCTTCAGGTGTCGTCCAAAGGGTGTATCTTCATCCGGCTGCGTGAACTTGATCCTCGCTGCCGTCATCCTAAAAGAGTAGAAAAGATGAGGAGTCAGAAATGAGAAGAGAGTAGTGATCTAGGGCTTTAGCTCAGTGGTCGTGTCCTATAGTCAGCGTGTGCTCTGATACCATCTTGTAGCAACCAGACCTCAAACAGTCTGATCTCTGTGCTCAGGTGTCATCCCTGGATCAGTAATGCTGACACCACACAGTACTTGAAGGATTTATAACAGAGTAGAAATCACACACTTATTACATCGAATGTCTCAAGAGAGAACTTATTACAATAAAAATGGCTTAAGGCCATCTAAAAACGATAACAGCTGAAGGCTTGGAAGATAAGCGAGTCCATCAACTCAAACGGCATCACTGAGTATGGAACCACGACCTAAAGGCACCTTACTCGTCGTCTGAAAAGTCTGCAACATGAAACGTTGCAGCCCGAAAACGGGTCAGCACATCGAATATGCTGGCAATGTAACACATAGAGAGTAATGAAAGAATAAGCTATACTACATGCATATATGGCTGGTGGAAAGCTCTATAGTTACAGTTTTGTGTAAAGCCAATTTTTCCCTACTGCAAAGGAATAAATTTTATTTAACTATCATGGTGGTTGTTAAACATTGAGAATGGTTGACAACATCCTCAATCCCAATTAAGCATCATCATTAAAACCCAACAAAATTAATTAAAGTAACATGATGAGATTCACATGATAATCCAAGTACTAGATACTCAAAACGTCCATAATCGGGGACACGGCTAACCATGATTAGTTTGTACACTCTACAGAGGTTTGCGCACTTTTCCCCACAAGACTCAATCTCCTCCGTTGGATTTCTCGCACTACATGGTGTTTGAGAAACGGATGACCGAGACATAGTTTTTCAGAAGCGCTAACACCTTACGATCGGGTAGACCGTACCAACCTACATCCCCTACATCAGCTAGTCTACCACTCTTAGAGTTTGCACGACTTAGTCAACTATGCTAGAGCCCATAGTAGCTTGTGGCTCCACACGGAAGTTTCTAGTATGAATAGTCTCATGATCCCTTTGAGCCTGGGAGGCGGTCCAAAAGAAACAGGCAATCCTGGAATACCCAGGTACCTCAATCCACCCAGATGTGTGTTTAAGTTGCCACCTTAGATAAACCATTTATTAACAATCTCACATCTGTCATGGATATCACTCACCCAATCCACGTCTACTAGCATAGCATGACATAAGAAGCAAACGTAGAAGTAACTCCCAAAGGTTTAATAGTAAAACGGGTAATAGGTACTACCTCATCTACTCCCCATACCACAATTTAATTAGATCCTAATCATGCAATGTTTGAGGATTGATCTAATGCAATAAAAACTGGGCAGTAGAAAGGTATGATCAAAGTGTTACTTGCCTTGCTCATGATCCGCTAAACCTAGAGATTGGAAGTAACAGGCGGCGCACTCCGGGTACTCTATCAAAAACAACCAAACAAGCATACAATAAGTACTCATCTAATGCACAGGTAAAACTCAAATAAGAGATCTAACCAGAAAGTTCAACTTAAGAACTCCGGTTTGCAAAAAGAATCAAATCAAACGAAGCAACGAAAGTCAAGCAGCAAAAGGAAACAACTTTGTTTTACTAATCTGGACTTAAGTCAAATTTTACAGAAGCAAAAACTTGTATAAGTTGGTTAAATGGAAAGAGGGTTTCGAGACAAAACTCAAGGCGCTTGAATCGCCTGATTCCGATAAACGAGCGAAAAGTTATACTAAAACGAAATTCGGATCAGAAATCGCGATCAGAAATAATCGCGGAAAATCCGAGAAAAAGAAAAACGACGAACAGATTAACGAACGAACGATCGTTATTTGGATCTAAACGATGAACGCATTTGTTAAAACGAACGAGCGAGCGCTCACTAAATAAATAAACCCAAAAAAACCGATCTATTAAAAAAACGAAACTAAAAAAAATAAACCGCGGTTAAATAAAAAAATCGGGCGGTTTTCTGAGGAAAACCGCTGGCGACGGCGGCTACCTCGGGCGGCGGGTCCGCCGAGCGGGCGGGGCGGCGGCGGTGAGGCAGGCGGCGGGGCAGCGGCGAGGCGGCGGCGCGGAACGAGGCGGCGGCGGCGCGCTAGGGTTTGGGGCGCGGGCGGCGGCGCGCTAGGGTTTGGGGCGCGGGCGGCTGCGGGCTAGCTCGGGGCCCTGGGCGGCGGCTTATAAAGCCCCGGCCAAAGGTCGGTTCGGACTTTTTTTTAAAAATAAATAATAATTCCGCGCAGAAAAACTAATGAAAGAAATACTAAACGGACTCCCAAAATCCCAAAATAATTTTTCGCCGACTTCTAAAATCAAGCCGGACAAAGTGAACATTTATTTGGGGCCTAAATGCAATTCTGGAAAACGCATATTTTTCCTAAATTCAAATAAAATAGCGAAAAACTCCGATATAAAATCTTATTTGATTTTATTATTAAATCCTCAATATTTCTTTATTTTGGGAAAGTCATTTATTCCCTCTCTCATATTTTTTTGTAATAGAAATAATTGAAGATAAAATAACTAAAATCAAATGATCCTATTCTCAAAATTTGAGAAAACTCAAATATGAAAATAACGAAATCCCCAACTCTCTCCGTGGGTCCTTGAGTTGCGTAGAATTTCTAGGATCAAAACCAAAAGCAAACAAAATATGATATGCAATGATGATCTAGTGTATAACATTCCAAATTGAAAATTTGGGATGTTACACATCTCATAGTTGTTGCGTTGACAGTGAAAGTATGCCGCTCGAAATATAATTTATCTCTATTTCAAAATCGAGCTCTGGCACCTCTACAAATCCCTGCTTCCCTCTGCGAAGGTCCTATCTATTTACTTTTATGTTGAGTCATCACCCTTCTTATTAAAAAGCACCCGCTGGAGAGCACACTGCCGTTTGCATTCATTATAATTGGTTTATTTTGGGTATGACTTGACTGGATCTCTTTTATCATGAATTACAATGTTTAGTCAGTCCTTGATCTTTAAAGGTGCTATGCATTTATGTTTTGCGGTCTCAGAAAGGGCTAGCGAGATACCATTTCATTATATTATGTTATGATTATTTTGAGAAAGTGTTGTCATCCGAGTTTTATTATTATGGCTCGCTAGCTGATTATATTATTGATATGAGTAATTGTGAGACCTACATGTTATTGTGAGAATGGTTAGTTCATAATAATTGCTGAAACTTGAATGCTGGCTTTTCATGTTTACAACAACTGCAAACAGATTTTGTAAAAGTTTTTCTTTTTCTCTTTCAGTTTGTCAACTGAATTGCTTGAGGACAAGCAAGGGTTTAAGCTTGGGGGAGTTGATACGTCTCCGTCGTATCTACTTTTCCAAATACTTTTGCCCTTGTTTTGGACTCTAACTTGTATGATTTAAATGGAACTAACCCGGACTGACGCTGTTCTCAGCAGAATTGCCATGGTGTTGTTTTATGTGTAGAAAACAAAAGTTCTCGGAATGACCTGAAACTCCACGAAACACCTTAGAAAAAATAACAAAAAATCCTCGCCAAAGATGAAGACCTGGGGGCCCACACCCTGCTCACGAGGGTGGGGGGCGCGCCCTCCCCCCTGGGCGCGCCCCCCTACCTCGTGGGGCCCTTGTGGCCCTCCAACACCAACTCCAACTCCATATATTGGCTTTCAGGGAGAAAAAAATCAGAGAGAAAGTTTCATCGCGTTTTATGATACGGAGCTGCCGCCAAGCCCTAATCTCTCTCGGGAGGGCTGATCTGGAGTCCGTTCGGGGCTCCGGAGAGGGGGATTCGTCGCCGTCGTCATCATCAACCATCCTCCATCACCAATTTCATGATGCTCACCGCCGTGCATGAGTAATTGCATCGTTGGCTTGCTGGACGGTGATGCGTTGGATGAGATTTATCATATAATCGAGTTAGTTTTGTTAGGGTTTGATCCCTAGTATCCATTATGTTCTGAGATTGATGTTGCTATGACTTTGCTATGCTTAATGCTTGTCACTAGTGCCCGAGTGCCATGATTTCAGATCTGAACCTATTATGTTTTCATGAATATATGTGTATTCTTGATCCTATCTTGCAAGTCTATAGTCACCTACTATGTGTTATGATCCGGCAACCCCGAAGTGACCATAACCGTGACCACTCCTGGTGATGACCATAGTTTGAGGAGTTCATGTATTCACTATGTGCTAATGCTTTGTTCCGGTTCTCTATTAAAAGGAGGCCTTAATATCCCTTAGATTCCAATAGGACCCCGCTGCCACGGGAGGGTAGGACAAAAGATGTCATGCAAGTTCTTTTCCATAAGCATGTATGACTATATACAGAATACATGCCTACATTATATTGATGAACTGGAGCTAGTTCTGTGTCACCCTATGTTGTAACTGTTACATGAAGAACCACATCCGGCATAATTATCCATCACTGATCCGGTGCCTACGAGTTTTCCATATACTGGTTTACGCTTATTTACTTTTCCGTTGCCACTGTTATCATCACTGCAAAAATACCAAAAACATTACTTTTGCTGTCTTTACTTTGTTACCGTTACCACCACTATCATATTACTTTGCTACTAAACACTTTGTTGCAGATACTAATTTCCAGGTGTGGTTGAATTGACAACTCAGCTGCTAATACTTGAGAATATTCTTTGGCTCCCCTTGTGTCAAATCAAGAAATTTGGGTTGAATACTCTACCCTCGAAAACTGTTGCGATCCCCTATACTTGTGGGTTATCAAGGCCCGAAGAAAAGGTTGTGAGAGGATGAAAGGTTCACGATCACAGCAACCGCAGGCGATGGCCAACCGATTGAACCCAGCCGGACCAAGGAAGCATTTTATGCTCGGTGCGGGGTTCTTGTTAGGGACATGATCCCGGTCAGCATCCATCAATGGAATAAGCCTAAGAATGAAGACCCTCAAGTTCCATATGTCAACAATAGACAGAAATATGATCTTTGGACCGCGCTGAAGGCGAATTTCACCCTACCGCCAGAGGAGGATCCGTATAAGCCAGTTATAGAGCCATTGGTCAAGGCTCATGCTCTTAAGAAGATGGCAGATCTATTCAGGAGGTGGAAGAATGAGTTGAAATCAATGTATGTCGACCAAGGGAAGACTCCGGAATTCACCGGCCGATTTGAGAAGATAAGAGATCACTGGCCCGCATTTGTTGCCAAAAAGACATCGGAGAAGAGTAAGAAGATGTCAACGACAAAAAAAAATATTCTACAAAGAAGGAGCATCACCATCGCACGGGGTCAGGTTGCTACCTCAAAGCCCAGCCGTTGTGGGACAAGGCTGGGAATGACCTGCTGGCTAAAGAGGTCGAACCAGAGACCTTTAACTGGCCAGACCGTTCAAGGACTTGGTTCTTCGGGGTTGGGGGAACCTTGGACCCTGAAACAGGGAAGTGTGTTTGGACGGACGAGCAACTTGAAATACCCATCAAGAAGCTTCTGAAGTATATCGCCGCAGCGCAGCAAGGGACGTTCATTCCCGACAAAGAGAATGACGAGCTCACAAAGGCCCGCGGGAATCCAGAGCACCCTGGACAAACACGAGGCATGCCAGGCTCTGTTGCATGGAAGCTTGGGTTTCCCGGCGCAGGCGGTTACAAAACCCGGGAGAGGAGGAAGAGAGTGGAGAAGAGCGAACTGCATAAGCTGAATGCAAGGGTGCGAAAGCTAGAGGAACAAGTTGAGAGCCAGTGACCTGCCAGAGCTGCCCCAGAAGCTACCTGCCATCTCAGCAGAGAAGCAGCGTGGCTTCCACCGAGCTTGTTCAGCAGCCTGACTTCACGGCTCCTAGCTACCCCATGGATGCTATCACAGAGGCTCAACATTGCCAGCCTATGACGCAATGGCGGAACTTCAAAGTCAAGGCGGTTGTCGGCTCTGTTGCACCTCCTGAACCCGACGCAACTTTTCACTGCCGTCCGATTCCACAAGGCTATGCTGTTGTGATGGTGGATGAAATAAGGAAGGGATTTGAGGAGCTCAAGCTTGACCACCCTACAGGTGAAGGGGAGACTCAGCTGGGTCTTGCTATAAAGACTCCATGTCTATGGCGGAAGGATCACATCAAGCTCCTGAACTGGGCGCCTCCGCCTCCTCCTCCGGTGAGTCAGGGCACTCCGCCTCCTCCTCCTCCTCCGATGAGTGATCAGGGCAATCCGCTTCCTTCTCCAGCGCATGAGGGCGGCACTCCGCCTCCTTCTTTGCCTGATCCGACGCGTTCGAGCAGCCCGCCTCCTCCTCCGCCTCGTTAGCAACGGTGGAAGACAGCCGCCTCCACTCCGGCTACTCCGGTGCATCATAGCACTCTGCCTCCTTCTCCACCTCGTAAGCAGCAACGGAAGAGAGACGTCGCCACTCCGGCATCTAGCAGTACAACCAAAGGCAGGAGGCAATATAGATTCGGTCCATCTCTCAAGCCTCTAGAGGAGTTACCATACGAGATGACCATGGAGGAAAATGCGAAGATCTATGAAGCCCAAGTGAAGGACTTCTTTGAAATGTGAAGAGCTATGAAACATCCACCTCTGGAGGAGAAGATAGATCTGATGAAAGCGAAGCACACTATCAATGCTCTGAAGCGACCACCACCGCCTCTGCCGGATGACAACCATGTCCACTATCTTAAAAACACATTGCAAGAAGCGCGCCGGTCGGGAACTACTTCAAGTGACAAAAGGTTAGCAGAACGAAGAAGTGGGAAAAATTCCCCAGCTAGGAGAATAGGAGAACAAATTGTGCCCCCGCTCAAGGTGTCTAGCGATATCGTCGCAAATCTGCCGGGGATGCTGCCCGGTACCAATCCTGGTGATTACCTCCCCGACGATGCACATTTTGATACAATGGAGGTGGATGAATTCAGATACCAGTATGGGAAGCCTCTCGTCAAAGATGAAAGTCCTCCTCTAACAACGATGATGCGAAGATTCCATCAATGGTACATGAAAACCTGTAGCGAGTCGGGGAAGGATGCTTTGACGATGAGAATTAAAGATGACACGACTTCATTGGACAAGATGTGTTAACTGTTGATTTTGACGAGTTTTTCCAGTTCTACAATCGAAAGGCCCTCGACAAATCACTCGTGGCTTGCTACTGTCTGTAAGTACTACTTTCTGTAATTAAGTCTATATAGACCTCAGCTCTTTCATTACATGTATATATAATTATCCTCACTATATTATGCATATTGAACATCGTCGAATGGAGAAAAGAAAAAATCTATGACATTGGGTTCATTAACCCAAATGTCATACATGAATAGACGGTTAAACACAACGTCTCAGAAACCGAGGACAAATTGCTAAAATCATTGCTCGCAAATCAAAGCAAAGATAAAATACTCTTTCCTTACAACTTCAAGTGATTGTTACTGTCTTGGGCACATTAGGTTTCCCTTATTACTCGAGGTTATAGTAATGTAACTGATGAGTTATGCATGCGTGCGCATGTTCCACTTTATTCTCCTAGAGATTAAGCTTGAGTGGGGAGAAGTAACCGTCTTAGACTCGAGATGAAACGATCCCCAGGAGTATGCGGACATGACTGAAATGCTCCAGAAGTAAGTTCAATCGATCATTATTGCACCATATCGGCAACTTTGTTCATTTCCTGATATCAAGTAATTATTTTCTTTGTCTGGCAGGGTTGGAAAGAGTTCACCGCAATTTCTCCGGGACTGCCGACCGAGCTGCGATTTTTTAAGCACCCGAGAGTAAGTACTACTACCTAGTTCCGCGCATCTCCCATTGATTCTAGCTAGTTTCATCAATACCATTTAGCATGCTTGCTTATCAGTTTGATTGACCTCTATTTCTCGTAAAGTGCTTGTGGAAGGAAGCCGGGAAAGATCACTGTGGATACTACGTTTGCGAGTTCATCTACAACGCAAGGACCTCTAATAAGCGGGGCTACTCTGAAAAAGAATATGAAGTGCATAAGCAAAAATATTCACAATTTCATTTTATTACCATCATTGTGTTGATCAGTTTCATTCATACAAATGTATTGACCCTCTTCTTCAATTTAGCTCTCGCAGATGCGGGATGAACTCCTACCACATGATCGCATAAAAGCAATTCAAGAGGAATTGGCGGGATTCTTTCTTGACCACGTCATCAATAAAGCCGGAGAATACCATGTGGAACTTGACTTCAGATGTTAGGGATTGTAAGAGATCTTATATTGTATATATGTAGCTAGTAGTGTTAGATAGATATACGAAAACTTGTTGTTCGACCAATCTGTTAGAGAAGGAGCAGGTCAATCACTTCTCTCTGTATATGTTCATGACGATCTTGTATACTTAATGGTTTACTTCATTTGCATACTAGCTAGCGTGTCGCGAGTTCTCTCTATACGTATGGTACGTAGCGTCGACCAAGCAAGGAGATAAGAGAGGTCACTTCTCTCTATTAGCTAGCTAACACAATATATGAAACCCCTAAATTATAACCCTCCAAAACCCCCAACCCCCCCCCTTCAAAAAAAACAAAAACCCCAGCCCCTGAACTGCTGACACATGGATGCTTTTTGGTCTCAGTTGGTGTTACCAACCGGGACTAAAGGCCCTCCTGCCTGGGCAAGCCGCAGCGGCCATGTGGAGCCCCATTTTTTTCCCGATTCATAAGCGAACCGGGACTAAAGGTATTGGGCTTTAGTCCCTACCCTTTAGTCCCGGTTCCAGAACCGGGACAAATGGGCCTCTGGAACCGGGACAAATGGGCCTTTTTCTACTAGTGACTCTACTCATGCATCTGTTTGTTTGTTTAAATTAAACTCTTTTTTGCTGTTGAAGATGTTTTGTACCGAGTGTGAATTGGCCTAAATTGTTGAACAATTTAGTTCAGTTTTGGTAATGCTAATCATTGTTGAGGAAATCGTTAACTGGTACCTGCTCGGTTGGCTGGCGAGTAGGGGATTAATCGGCTAATCGGCAAGTTAATCGGCCATTTAATCAATTAATCGGACGATTAATCAGTTTATCGGCTACTCGGTGACCCTATGAGTAGGGATTAATCGGCAAGTTAACTGGTTAATCGGATGAATTCTTGAACAGGGATGCTAATGGTATGTGTAGTGAAGTTTCAGTTAATTGAATGCTCTTGCTAATGTTGTATTTCATTTATGGTTAGTTTATCTTTAGTAAGATGAATATATTGAGTTTACTGTACTTAATGAATATTTTTAGTTTACTGTAGTTCACTAAATATGTTCAATTTCTGTAGTTAACAAAATATTTTTAGTTTACTTTAGTTAACTGAATATTTTTGGCTTACTGTAGTTAACTGAAAGTTGTAGTAGTTTACTAAATCGGATGCACCTTAAGTTGTTGTAGTTTACTAAATCCAATGCATCTTGTTAATTGAATTATTTTCATTCAACTGAATATTCAGTTAACTGAATATTGTTTCTGAATTTTATGCACTTATGAAGTTCATTTATGTAGTGCTTAGTCATTACAAAGTTCATTTTTCTGGATGTTGTGTGTGATGCAGCAAATGGAGGAAGGGTAGATAGTCCTTTTTTTACACTTGAACTTGAGCATGGTGGAATTTTCTGTGGCCCAATTAGTAAGCTGGAGTACTGGAACCCTTCTGTTGAGGTGCTAGACTATGTTGACTCTAGCACTTTCTCCTATGCATTCCTTGAACAACACTTGCTTTGGTTGGGATATCCTGTAATTTAGCACATCATTTACTGGTGCAAACCAAATAAACCAATCTCACATGGTTTGATCAGAATTGGTGGTGATGAGGATGTGCAGGATATTATTAGAGCTAGTGTTGAGCATAAAATGCTTGTACTCATGGTTAACCATACAGATTTCATCAGCAACCTCTACTAGGGAAAACCCTAGTAGTAGCGCTTGTTTTATAGCTAGTAGTAGCGCTGGTACCAGCGCTACCACTAAGGCGCTACAGCTAACTAGTAGCAGTAGCGCTGGAAAGGGAGCGCTACTGCTATACCAAGTTAGCAGTAGCGCTTTCCTTTGGACATCACTATTGCTACTTGTAAGTAGAAGTAGCGCTTGTTCTAAAAAGCGTTGCTGCTAACTTTTCCTGTATTTTTAAAAATACAGCTTATTTTCGTTGTGTGGTTTTATATACAGTACTTTCATCATATGATTTTATGACCATGATTACTTATTATATATAACAGTGGGTGAAATGAACGTGGAGTAGATTCAAGTGGAGGCAACATGTGGTGCATGTCAAAAGTACTATTCTAATCCAAACTTGATCTAGTTTGGATTAGTAGTACTTTCGTTGTGCACCATGTGTTGGCTCCACTTGAATCTAATCCAGGTTCATTTCATCGACTGATATATATATAATAACTCATCATGCTCATATAACAACTTAGCATCATGTATCATCGATCATAATAATAAATAACTCATCATTGGTATCATAATAACAAGTCATACTCATCATCATCGATCATACAACTTCTACTTGATACCACATCATCATCGTAGTCATCTAACCAATCCTACTTAGTTGTTCTTAGCACATGATCATGAGTATTATTAACTAGGACCTACTACCTTCTCTTAGGTAAAATAGCATAAAACAAGATAGGCCCTGACTCACCATTATGGAGAATGGAGATTATCCTATCTCCAATTCTTGCCTTTCACACAATGTTGCTTCTAATTACCTCCTTACGACTGTCCATACATTTTTTACATTCTTTGATTTTCATGTCTACGCTTCTTTTAGAAATCTGATATGGATAGGTGAGATTGTCGGATGACCTGGCCGTATGTTCAAAACATCAAGGCGACCAATCTGATACATCAGATGAGGCACACAATCGTTCGGGATTTTCTGTTGAAAATCATAGTAATAACTTCATAGTTAGCAATGTAGTTAAGTTTTAAAAGAATTTATGCAATAGATGCACGGATGTCGTAATAGTAAAAAATCTTTCAATGGCATCTCCATGGATGTTACCGTAGTTCAACACGTGCACTAGTGGCACGTATTCACCATAATGTGGAGGAGTTTTATAATAGATATTGTAATTCTCAAGATCAGTACAAAATGGGACCAGATGATTTTTTCCTGATAGGTTAACTAAGAGCCATCGGTGTAGTAGGTTCTGTCTACCATCTTCCGCACATTGTTTGAACATTCAAAATAAGCTGTCAATGAAAATAAGTTGTCAACTATTTTGAAATGAACAATATAAATTAGTTAATAACTATGTTTGAGAAACTCACATAGCGGTAGAATTGGAAGTGTATCAACAAGGACCCAAATGTCCATATTGTCTTGGTTGATGTCAGGATCACTAAGATCCATGGTGACAAGCATACCCTCATAAACACCATACATCTTGCAAAGTGCCTCCCAATTTTTGCAACCAAAATGGGTTACAGTCTCAGAATTATACAAAATTACTTCAAAATCCATACCATGATGGGTCCTTAGGTGAATTTTCTTTGTTTCAAAATTTTCATGGTCTTCAAAATCCATCCTCTCCAAGACATAGTGTCTTGCATGGCATGGGATAAGCTACTCGAATTGAAAAGGATGAAAATTACACGTTCAAATAGTTGAAGTCATGCTTAATTACCAAAAAACACTTAATGTCGTTGCGTACCGTTTCAACATCGAAGGTCCCTTGGAGCTTAATGCTGAAGCGGCGATCTTCGTCTAGGTGAGGCCTGTCGCACAGACCTCGGTCGTCATTGCACTAGCTGCACTCCCCCGGGAGACTTTTGTCGTCCGATGACGACATTTCCTACGTTCAGAATTCAAAGATTAAACTTGTACAATTCAATATATGTACTACAAAAATTAAATTAGATCACTATTATTCATCATGGGTTGACTATTGGTCTGTCGAGTATTTTTCTTCAAAACTCTCAGCTCGCATGGTGTATACATTCGACCGTTGGTGATGGTGGCTCCTCCTTTCGTTCTCGAGTACATTACACCAAAATGTCTAGCACACGGGAACGAAGGGGAAGTGACCCCCACGACAACAGTCAGGATTTTTCGTCCTCTCATATGTGGTGGAGACTCTCACTCACTGATTCCTCTCTGACATTTGCGACCGTCGGTGATGGTCGTTACTCCTCCTTCCCCTAGTGCATAAAAAAGGTCTAGCACCCGGAGAAGAAGGAGAAACGACCCCCATGAAAACAGCCTGGCTTCTTCGTCCTCTCTCATATATGGTGGATACACTCCCTCACTGATTTTTCGACCGTCGGTGATGGAGCCTCGACAGACTTAAAGTTAACCCAAAATGTCGTTTAATTATTTTTCTAGAAAATCCAGGCCACTCGATATTTCCTACATATTCTAGCACAAGTCGTGCCAAAATTCACGGAAAACCCCGGCATGACCTTTGCTAAAAAAGGACATATCGAGCGCCTGAAATTTTCCGGAATGGAAATTAATCAACACTCCAGCAAAACATAGGCCACTATAGGAGGTGTAACCTACAAACATGGCCGACCACTTGGGCAAGCACATAACCTATTTGAGCAACACAAGATATACATGTTTATATCTACATCATATGAGCATTCAAACTTGATGGGAACGACGGAGGGGGTCGATGACGGAGGGAGTGTCACCTCGAGGTCGGAGGGGGTCGGTGACAGGGACGGCGGCGGTGATGATGGACGCTCCTTGATTTCTGCAAAAACAAAAACCCTATAAGCTATCAACTAATCAAATCTCACATACCTAAATTTTCTTACTAAAAATAAACTAGTTTTATTAATTCAACTAGTTCAACTAAGCACTTACTATAAATAAACTAAACTAGTACTTACTAAAAATAAACTAGTTTAACTAGTTCTATTAATTTTCTAACTAATTCTATTAAACACTTACTAAAAACAGTAAAAAAAACCATATTGAATTTTTTCTATAAAATAAACATTACCAAAAACAGTAAAAACAAAACCAACATTTAAGAAAAACTAAAACCTGTTTACAGAAAGGGGAGGAGGAGGTGAGGGAGGAGGCCATGAGGAGGGGAAGGAGGAGGAGGAGA
>NC_041393.1:691845312-691861076 GCF_002162155.2 Triticum dicoccoides
CGGAGAGGGAGGAGGGGGGCTGTCGGCACCGGAGAGGGAGGAGGAGGGAGGGAGGAGGAGGGGGAGGAGGAGGAGGGAGGGATCGACCTTGGGGTAGAGGAGGAGGACGGCGAGGGCGACGAAGGTGACAAAGAGGCAACAGAGAGTGTGAGGGGGAGAGTGAGAGGACGCCCGGGCCGGTTTGGATAAGGGCCCTTATTGGTATCGCTTGTCCGTAAAAAGCGTTACTGCTAAAATCGGTAGCAGTAGCGCTTTCTAAAGAAAAGCGCTACTGCTACAGAATATAACAGTAGCGCTTTCTGAAGAAAGGCGCTACTGCTAAGGCTAAGAATGTAAAAGAAATAAAAAAATGGTCATCATTGATCTTTTTGTGTAGAATCTGAATAGTCAAAAGGAATCTTTGCCGGTTTAAGAACTGGCGAAGATTCCTATTGCAGCCACAGATCCTACACATAGAGTTCAGTGAAGACCAAGTGGTTGTGATGGTTTGAGAAGCACCATATTTAAGGTGGTAAAAATTTTGTTCGCAGAGCGGGGTGGGACTAAACTTTGGTCTTGTTAGGGAGGGGAGTGAATTTATCAGTAGCGTGGGTGAGGGAAAAAGCGGTATTACTAAGATCAGTAGTACTAGCGCTTTCACAAAGTGAGCGCTTCCACTATCCCTAGCATACCTGGAACGGTCTGTCAATTGTAGTAGTTGCGCGTTTTATGGGTTCAGCGCTACTGCTATGATCATAGTAGCAACGCCCATGCTGCCCAAGCGCTACTACTATTTAGCAGCAGCGTTTTCCTTGAACAAGCGCTACTGGTGAACTCCTGTTTATTAGCATTTCCCTAGTAGTGAACTTCAGGTCTGATTTGTTGTGCACATTGCCCCTGTCTTTCATAACAACAACATCAAGTTTTGCAGCAGCAATTGCATCCTCTTCCCATTGCCTAATTTCAGTCATTGTGGAAGATCCATTGTCAGAGATTCTAGCAAACGGAACAAATTGTTGGTGTACTAGAGTAGGGGTACCCTAGTATCCCGAACTTGTGCACGGGCAGTTGCAGCACCCCGCAGCGAGGCTTGCCGGGTGACCGCCAAGGTCCTCCATGGTTCCTTTGGAGCCATTCAAGAACAAAGTATTCAAGCCAAGGAGACAAGGCCCCGGCAAGAGGAGCTTGCCGGGAAGGCCAACCAAGGCATCTCAAGGAACTTGCCGTGACACGCCACGTGTCCCGGCGAGGCCCGGTGAGCGACAAGCTTCCGGACGCGACAAGACAACGACCGCGGCAAGGCGCTTGCCGCGGTAGGCTACCACTCTGTGCCTGCACTCCAGCACATCCACCAACGTGTCGCCCTGGGACCTTCCCAGGCGCGCGTGGCAAGAGGCTGTACAGCCAGCGGTGCGCGGTGGCAAGCGGTGCTGACAAGATTGCCATCGTGGCGAGCGGTGGCGTCCCTGACGGTCCCTTTATGCACTATTTGGGCGACGTAGACGGGCATTTAATGCTTTTGTCCCTTGCCGTCAGGGTTAGGTATGATACACTATACAGGTTGTTGTACCAACCGCAATTCCTTTTCCATTTTTACCCTTGTCTACGTTGCCACCTATCGGTGACCCCTTTAGCATATAGAAGGAGGCCCATGCGCAACGTAGAGAGGGGTTCGAAGGGTTCGGAGCCAGAAAAACACTCACGCTCGGTCTCGTTAGCAGCTAATGTGTACTGTAGCACACAGCGCTCCCGAGCAAGAACTCAATACACTCAGACATGCAGCAGTAGGAGTGTTATCTCTCCGGAGAGCTCCGAAGCTGGGTAAACCGCTCGTGTGCTTCGCCTCGATCTGCTCTCCGTGCGATCTCCGCCCCCCGCCGAACCGAAAGGGGCTCGGTTCGCCGGCCCCATAGGTGTTCATGGATCAGCCTCCCCGACAACTTTGGCGCGCCAGGTAGGGGGCGTCGAGGTTGTGTGAACCTGATCCGGCGTTCACGCGAGCTAGATCTTCATCTTCTTCATCGACATGCCACCGAAGAAGAAGGCTTCGGCGGCAGGTATTCTGTCCACGTCGGTCCCACCAGCACCGGAGCACACGGGTGGTGGGGTAGACGCCGGCGGAGGAACGGACATCGACGAGGGAGCTCACGGTGATGCCAGGTCCAAGGGCAAGGCTGCGCAGACCTCGGCGTCCGTACATGCACCGCGCCCATCTCAGGAGGCACAGGAGCGACAGTGTCATGGTATTCGCAGTGCCATACGTTTGTTGGACCAAGATCGAGCTGGTGGATCTCGGGGTGCTCGAGACCAGCATGCACGCCAACATGCTGGCACGAGCGAGGCACGGTCGCCCGGACGGGATACTGCTCCTTCTAACATAGTTAGAAGTCCGAGCATATCCCGCTCCTCGCACTGTTGGCCACTGCCGCCCACCACTCCAGCAGAAGCGTTGGCGCGAGCTCAACTGCTCCTGGATTACCCTCCAACGGCAGACAAGATCGATGAATGGAGGGCCACCATTCAGAGTCTCATCAGCTTCGCCAATGGCGACACTCCACGGCAGGACTGCCAGGCACGAGCCAATGGCGACGAAACCGGTGGGGGTGCAACCACCAAGCACTATCCACCCCGAAGGCCAAGATCGCCGACTCGCCGGATCCACCTCGACAGCGACTCCACCGCATCGTCAGATCCACGAGCTCGTCGCGATCAGCGCCAAGTTCTTCACGAACGACAGCAAGAAGACGCTCGAACTCGCATCGAGCGCCGAAGAGAAGCGCGGCGTCAATCGGACCAGCGCGCTGGGCCCTCTGTCGACATGCATGCGCCAGGGGAACCAGGCGACTTGCCATAAGCGGTAGGTTGCCCTGCGTTCACTCGTGAGCTACGGCAAGTCAAGTGGCCCAGCACGAAGAATTTCAAGCCAGACGTAGCAGAGAAGTACGACGGCAAGTCGCATCCGTCGGAGTTCCTCAGCATCTACACCATCACGGGGCAAGCTGCCGGGGGGCGGGACGACAGGATCCTTGCCAACTACTTCCCGCTGGTGCTCAAGCCCAATGTCAGATCCTGGCTCATGCACTTGCCGAACAACTCCATACCCTCCTGGGCAGACCTATGCCATCAGTTTGTCGGCGCCTTTACAGGCGGCCACAAGGCTCCTGGCCAAGAGAGCGACCTTCATTTGCTCGCCCAGAAGGAAGGAGAGCCCCTGCGCAAGTACATTCAGAGATTCAGCCGCGTACAGCACAACATCCCAGATGTCCACCCTGCCGTGGTAATCAGCGCGTTCCATCAGAACGTGCGAAACCGCAGGATGCGGGAGGAGATGGTGATGTGTAAGATCAGAGACGTCAGTGAGCTATATGCCCTGGCCGACAAGTGTGCATGTGCTGAGGAAGGGAGGGAACTCCCCTGAGAGAATACAGAAGCAGGAGGATCTGATAGTGAGGAGGCCGCCCCGGCGAAGAGAAACCGGCGGCGGAACAACAGGAAGAAGAAAGGCAAAGATGTGCTAGTCGTTGAGCAGTCCGGCAACGGAGGTGGCACCAAGAAAGCCAAAGATGGTAGCTCCGGCGGCACCAACTACCAGGCTGTGGCGGTCACCGACAAGCAGGACGGCACCAACAAGCAGTACTGCAAGATCCACCGCACCAAGGGCCATGACCTCCAGAGCTGCAAGAAGGTCGAGCAGCTTGTCGAGCAGCAAAAGGCTGAATACGAGCGACGCGACAAGGAGAAGGCCCAGGAAGGTGCTGGAGGAGCCGGCAAGAAACGCCCCGGCCGAGGAGGACGCCGTGGCAAGGCCAAGCAGCGGCAAGGAGATAGACCTCCCCGCGGCCGCGACAAGGATGAAGATGACGACGAGGATGAAGATATGCATGATGACGAGACCGATGAGCAAGAGTTCCAGAAAGCCACAGAGGTCCTGTGCATTGACGGGAGTGCTTCTCTGCATACTTCCCACCGCCAGCTCAAGCAGTGGATGCGGGAAGTCAATGCGGCAGAACCACCCGTCGAGTCACGCAAGCCTCTAAAATGGTCCAGCACGCCTATCATCTTTGATATTGAGGACCACCCTGATCGCATAACTGCGGTCGGGTGCTTGCCGATGTTGGTTTCACCAACTATCCGCAACCTCAAGGTCACTAAGATGCTAGTTGACGGCGGGGCCGGCTTGAACCTGATCTCCTCCGCGGTACTCCAGAAACTCCAGATCCCTGATAGCGAGCTCGAAGAGACCGGCACATTCCAAGGAATCAATCCGGGAAGGAGGAAGCCGAAGGGAAAGATCACGTTGCCGGTGACATTTGGCAGCGAGTTGAACTTCAGGACTGAGAGGGTCACTTTTGACGTTGCTGACTTTCCATTGCCTTACAATGGGATACTCGGCCGTCCAGCACTCGCCAAATTCATGGCAGCCTCTCACTATGCATACAACATGCTGAAGATGCCAGGCCCGATAAGTGTCATCTCTGTCCCTGGCGACAAGAAGGATGCTCTTATCTGCGCCGACAAGATCTACCGAGAAGCATCAGCTGCAACAGATCGCAAATCATTTGCCGTTGGAGCTCCCGGGGCGAAGAAGAAGACCAAGTCCGGCAAGAGTTCTGATGCCCACTCTGGCAAGCACACCTCTTCGGAGTGTTGCGCTACCGTCGAGGACGCACCATCGAGCTCCACCGGCAAGTGTAATAAGACGATGGCAGCTCCACCAGAGACCAAGAATGTGTCCGCCAAGGAGGATGGCACTGGTGGTACCTTCACCATCAGTGCCACTCTCGACCCTAAATAGGAAGGCGCGCTCGTTGCTTTCCTGCGGACGAACGTCGACGTATTTGCGTGGCAACCGTCTGACATCCCCGGTGTTCCCAGGAAAGTAATCGAGCACCATCTTGCCGTCTGTCCTCATGCGCGGCCCGTCAAGCAGAAAGTTAGGAAACAGGCAGTGGAGCGCCAAGAATTCATCGCAGAAGAAATCAAGAAATTGGAAGCAGCAGGCCTTGTCAGAGGAGTGCTCCATCCTACGTGGTTGGCAAACCCTGTAGTCGTGCGCAAGGCAAACGGGAAATGGAGGCTTTGTATCAACTTCACTAATGTCAATAAAGCTTGTCCCAAAGACCCATTTCCCTTGCCACGCATCGACCAGATTGTTGACTCCACAGCCGGATGTGACTTGCTTTCATTTCTTGATGCATACTCAGGATACCATCAGATCTTCATGGCAGAAGAGGATGAGGAGAAAACCGTATTCATCACCCCATGTGGCACATACTGTTTCGTACGGATGCCTTTCGGTTTAAAGAATGCTGGTTCAACATTTGCAAGGGTAGTCCATGACGCTTTTGAGCCGCAAATACACAGAAATGTGGAAGCCTACATGGATGACATAGTGGTCAAGAGCAAGGACAAGGCGACTCTGATTCAGGATTTGGACGAAACCTTTGCAAATCTGTGCAAGATCAACCTCAAGCTTAACCCCGAGAAATGTGTGTTTGGAGTCCCCTCCGGCAAGCTTCTCGGGTTCTTCGTGTCTCAGCGGGGAATTGAAGCCAATCCCGACAAGATCAAGGCCATTGAGCAGATTGAAGCACCAAAGCGCGTCAAGGACGTACGGAGACTTGCCGGTTGCGTAGCTGCTCTCAGCAGGTTTATCTCTAGGTCTGCTGAGCGCGCCCTGCCATTTTTCAAAATATTGAAAAAGGCAGATCCAATGAAATGGACTCCCGAAGCGGAGGCTGCACTGCAAGACTTAAAGAGATACCTGTCCTCCACTCCAACACTTGTCGCACCTAAGCCACAAGAGAAGTTGCTGCTATATATAGCGGCAACCAATCAAGTGGTTAGTGCTTCATTAGTGGCGGAGAGGGAGGCGGATGATGAGCCAGCAACCGCGGCAGATGCATCCAGCGACAAGCAGAGGACTTCACTGGCAAGCTCTGGTCCCGACAAAGATGGATCTACGCAGTCGCCTGAGAAGATGCAGAAAAGAATGGTGCAGCGCCCAGTTTACTTTGTCAGTTCCCTTCTGCAGGGGGCTAGGTCAAGGTACTCTAGCGTGCAGAAATATCTTTTCGGCCTTCTCATGGCCTCGAGAAAGCTGCGCCATTACTTTCAAGCACATGAGATCACAGTCGTCACTCGTTTTCCGCTGAAGAGGATACTACAAAATCCAGAAGCAACAGGCAGGATTGTCGAGTGGGCACTGGAACTGTCAAGCTTTGGCCTCGAGTTTGAGAGCACTTCAAATATCCAAAGCAGAGTGCTGGCAGAGTTCATAGCAGAATGGACGCCAACACAAGATGAAGAAATTCCAGAAACGAGCATCCCCGTCAAGGAAGCAAGCAAAGAGTGGCTGATGTACTTTGATGGTGCCTTCTCGCTGCAAGGCGCTGGTGCGGGCGTGCTACTAGTCGCACCCACCGGAGAGGACCTCAAGTACGTAGTCTAGATGCACTTTCCCAAGGAGCAAGGAACGAACAATACCGCAGAGTATGAAGGTTTGCTTGCCGGTCTTAGGATCGCAGCAGACCATGGGATCAAGAAGCTCATTGTCAGGGGTGACTCACAGCTTGTCATCCGCCAAGTGAACAAGAATTATCAGAGTCCGTTGATGGAAGCTTACGTTGATGAAGTGAGAAAGCTAGAAGAGCACTTTGACGGTCTACAGATGGAACATGTCCCAAGAGCTCAGAACGACATTGCCGATGGCCTGTCAAAGTGCGCCGCACTTAAGTTACCTGTGGAACCAGGGATCTTTGTGCTCAAGCTGACTCAACCGTCTGTAACACCATCAACTGGACAGAGCAAGAAGAGGAAGTTGATTTCCGGTGACTATTTTCCGGCAGAGCTCCCTGAAGCCGCCGCCAAGAAGGTCCCCAAGATCAACACCAAGGGTGCTGAGGAGCAGTCTGCTCCGGCAAGCCTTAGGGTTTGTTCCGTTGAAGCAAACGCTCCGGACAAGTTTTGCTCCGGCAAGCTTGCAGGGGAATGTCAAGCTCCGGCTGAGCCGCAGGTTCTCGCCGTAGAAGCGGATGTTCCCACAGCAGCAGATGTGCCTTTAGTCCTTGTTCTCGAGCCGCAAGCTCCAACATGGGCACATCAGATTGTCTGTTTCCTTCAGACAGGAGAACTTCTCGAAGAGCAAGAAGAAGCAGAAAGAGTAGCCCGACGGTCAAGTATGTACCAGTTTGCCGACAACACACTGTACAGAAGAAGACTAAACGGTGTGAAATTGAAGTGTATTCGCCGGGAAGACGGACAAAAGCTGTTGGCAGAGATACATGGAGGCATATGTGGTCACCACATTGGCGCAAGAGCACTTGCCGGAAAAGCGTTCCGGCAAGGTTTCTTTTGGCCGACAGCCCTCCAGGATGCAACTGCACAAGTAACCAAGTGTGAAGCGTGCCAGTTCCATTCCAAGCAGATACACCAGCCAGCTCAAGCTCTCCAGACGATCCCTTTATCCTGGCCATTTTCGGTCTAGGGGCTCGACATCCTCGGCCCCTTTCCCCGAGCTGTCGGGGGCTTTGAGTACTTGTACGTTGCAATCGACAAGTTCACAAAGTGGCCGGAAGTGGAAGCAGTGAGGAAGGTGACAGCACAGTCAGCAGTCAAGTTCTTCAGGTCGATTGTTTGCCGCTTCGGGATCCCTAACAGGATCATCACCGACAACGGCACACAATTCACGAGCCGCACCTTCATGCAGTACGTCCAAGATCTTGGTGCCAAGGTCTGCTTCGCTTCTGTTGCTCATCCGAGAAGCAACGGTCAAGCGGAGAGGGCAAATGCTGAAATGTTGCGCGGGCTCAAGACCAGGACTTTCGACAGGCTGCACAAGTGCGGAAAGAACTGGATTGAGGAGCTGCCGGTGGTTCTTTGGTCGGTCAGGACGACGCCAAATAGAGCCACTGGCCAGACACCTTCCGCTCTAGTCTATGGAGCGGAGGCAGTTCTCCCCACGGAACTCGTATACGGATCACCTCAAGTGCTCGCTTATGATGAGCTTGAGCAAGAGCAGTCGCGACAAGATGATGCGCTGCTCCTTGAGGAGGATCGTCTTCAGGCCGCTGTACGAGCTGCTCGATACCAGCAAGCTTTGCGCTGCTACCATAGCCGCAAAGTTAGTGCCAGAAGCCTCGAGGAAGGCGACCTTGTTCTTCGGTGCGTTCAGTCCGCCAACAATTCCAACAAGTTGACGCCGAAGTGGGAAGGCCCTTACCGGGTGAAACGAGTCACTAGGCCTGGCGCTGTCCGCCTTGAGACCGAAGATGGCATTCCGGTGAGCAACTCCTGGAACATTGAGCATCTTCGTAAGTTTTACCCATAAGGCGCGGTTGCCGGAACATGTTCCGGCAACCACCTTTTGTACAAGTCTTGCCGATGTTGCATGTAATCCTTTGTACAAAGCCGGGCGCAGATCCCGTGCATAAGTAAAGCTCATGTGCTCTGCACATCTTGTCAATTTCATGCTTTCTACTTTTCTTTGCATGCATGTATCTGACACTTTGTGCAGCGCCTACCCCCGGTAAGCAATAACGAGCCGCAAGGCTCCATATCATTATTTTCTCTTCTTTCTCTTTCTCAAAGGAAGGAAGGTTCCCTCGCCCACCAGTTTGCCGGGGGAAAAGGAGAAGATAATGGTGTGGACCAGGCATCGTTCAAGGAAGTTTCGCCTTACCGGGAAGCAAACGACAGAAAAGCTAAGTTGCCTAAGTTTGAGCAATCAGTTTTAATTTTTAAGTTATCTTCCTCGAACGACCGTGTGATGGGGTTATGTACCTAGGGTAGGGTCATGGACCTGATCCAAGTAACTTACCCTAGGACATCCTTAGAAGAGGTCGCCTTCCAGTCGACCAACAAGGATTCACTCGACTGGCCTGAAGGACTCGACCACGAAGACCCACTCGACCACCAGGAGGTCAAGAGGCACTCTGCACTGCAACGGCCTGTAATCAAGTAGACTTTATGATAGTAAAGGCCTTTATGTGGGGCGTTACCAGTAACGCCCCAGACTTAACTCACCTTAAACCCTCTCCTACGTGGGCTGGCTGGGGTCCTGGCGCACTCTATATAAGCCACCCCCCTCCACAGGCAGAAGGGTTCGGCACCTTGTAGCTCATATACACATAATCCACTCGACCGCCTCCGGGCTCCGAGACGTAGGGCTGTTACTTCTTCCGAGAAGGGCCTGAACTCGTTCATCCTTTGTGCTTACAACCTCTCCATAGCTAGGACCTTGCCTCTCCATACCTACCCCCCACTCTACTGTCAGGCTTAGAACCACGACAGTTGGCGCCCACCGTGGGGCCGGTGTTTTAGCGATTTTGTGGAGAAGTTGCGATTCTTCCGAGTACTTTCATCATGGTGTCTGCTGGAGTTTTGGTCGAGGGTCAAGAGATCCGTCTCGGCACTCTCACCTTCATCGCCGACGACTCCGCATGGCTCCAGGAGGCTCCACTCGACGTAGATGCGCTCCCCGTCCGCGGTGCGACGCATTTTCGCGCATGTGTCCGCGGCGTTCTGCTGCGGCAACCGTCGACCCAGTATCGGTCGGCTCCTCCATCGTCCACCCTCCCGGTCTCCCGCCAGCGCAAGCGCTCAGGCCGGTCGAGGCTTCAGCGATGGGTGAGTCACGCGGCGGCTCGCCAATCGGCCACTACCCAAGTTGCGGCAATCGAGCCCAACGAATCTCTCTACGGCTTGTTCGATCAGTCGACTGGCTCCGTAGAGACTGTGTCCGAGTGCGGAAGCAGTGTTCCAGCGGCGGAAATCTTGATGGTCGACGGGCCCCATAGCCCTCCTGGCTTCGCCCGTGGTGGTGGAGCAGGTGACGGCGGCGACCCTGCATGAGGCTACGAAGAGTACCAGCCCGAGCCACTCGACTCTCTGCAAAGAAAGGAACTTCGCCGCAGGAACGAGGATCCCCTGCGTATTCCCATCGCAGGAGAAACCCCAGAGGCTCGTGCCTTGGAGGAGGCGCGTCTGGCCAATTTGGCCGAGCGCACTCGACTGGAGAACCTTCAGCGAGCACTCGACGAGCGCGCGCGGCAACGAGTTCCCGACACCAGTCGACGTCAACTCTTCCCGCCGACTCAGGTATATCGAACCCCAATTCAGAATTTAGCAGCTGCAGCCCGTATAGCAGAGTCCATCCAGCCTTCGCTGTCGGAAGCTGGCAGAGGTTTGCTGCAGATCAGGGATCTACTCCGGGCAGCAGGAGATCAGAATTCAGCCGTGTCTCAGTCGCGCAACAGAATTCACAGTCGATCCGTCACTGTGAATACGGTTCAGTCGGCTCACAGCCCCAGATCGCCTCCGCGGCACGAAGGGCGCGAGAATCGGCGAGATCAATATGGCGACAGATTCGACCGAGATGATAGGCGTCGAGTGCCCTATTCCCCTCCGAGGGGTGGGTCTTACGCTCCTCGGCAGCCAGATGATAGGCATCAGTATAGTACAGGACGTAGGGTTCCAGTTGACCCTAGAGAACCAGGCTTCGACGCGCGGTCCATTATCGTGCAAGGGTTGGTCGACCGGAACAGAGCCCATCGAGGCGCACTCGACAGAGATGTACCCACAAGCAGTCGAGTGCATGTTTCTGGTCCTGAATGTTTCAGCAGAGCTATCAGAGCCGCAGTTATCACCCCCAATTTCAGGTTGGCAACAGGAGTCAACAAGTTCACTGGTGAGTCTAAGCCTGAAACTTGGCTTGAAGACTACCGAGTGGCAGTTCAGATTGGTGGTGGGAACGACGAGGTGGCCATGAAGCATTTGCCCCTCATGTTGGAAGGTTCTGCCAGGGCATGGTTGACTCAATTACCTCCTAGCAGCATTTACACTTGGGAAGATCTGTCCCGAGTGTTCGTCAGAACGTTTGAAGGGACTTGCAAGCGACCAGCTGGATTGACAGAGTTGCAAGTCTGCGTGCAGAAAACTAATGAGACTCTCAGAGAGTATATTCAGAGGTGGATCACTTTGCACCACACTGTAGAGAATGTGTCCGATCATCAGGCAGTCTGCGCCTTCAAAGATGGTGTCAAGAACAGAGAACTGAGTTTGAAATTTGGTCGAACCGGTGACATGACCTTGAGTCGGATGATGGAGATTGCTACCAAGTACGCCAATGGCGAAGAAGAAGACCGACTCCGAAGCGGCAAGCACAAGCCGAGTCAGTCGGAAAAGGGAAACACCAGTCGGAAACAGAAGCGGAAGGCTGAACCGGCAGCTCCTGGAGAGGCTCTGGCCGTGACTCAAGGAAAGTTTAAGGGGAAAACAAAAGGATCCTGGAACCCCAAGAAGGTAAAGGATAAAGAAGGGAACGACGTGTTGGATATGCCATGTCACATTCACACGAAGAAAGACGAAGAGGGGAATATCATTTACCCAAAGCACACCACTCGCCAATGTCGACTCCTGATCCAGCAGTTTCAGGGAAAACAGTCTAAGGACAAGGAGAAGGAGTCGGACAAGGCCGAAGACAAAGAGGACAGTGAGGGAGGATATCCGCATATCAACTCCACTCTGATGATCTTTGCAGATGTGGAAAGCAGAAGTCGACTGAAAGTGATTAACCGAGAGGTGAACATGGTTGCCCCAGCAAAGGCAAATTATCTGAAGTGGTCTCAAACACCCATCACATTCGACCAATCTGATCACCCGACTCATATTGCCACCCCTGGGAGGCAAGCTTTGGTGGTCGATCCAGTTGTCGAAGGCACTCGACTGACAAAGGTGCTGATGGATGGTGGAAGTGGGCTGAATCTGTTATATGCAGACACATTGAAAGGTATGGGCATTCCGATGTCCCGACTGAGCACTAGTAACATGAGCTTTCATGGAGTTATACCAGGGAAGAAGGCCGAGTCACTCGGCCAGATAGCTTTGGACGTGGTGTTTGGTTATTCGAAGCATTTTCGCAAAGAAAAGTTGACGTTCGAGGTCGTGGATTTTCAGAGTGCATATCATGCCATTTTGGGGAGACCAGCCTATGCACGGTTCATGGCTCGACCATGTTACGTGTACCTCAAATTGAAGATGCCCGGTCCCAAAGGTGTGATCACTGTCACCGGTGATAGGAAAAAGGCAGAAGAGTGCTTTCAGAAGGGCTCCAAGATTGCCGATTCCCAGGTGACAGCAGTCGAGTTCGAAGAATACAAGCAAAATGCAGATCCGAGTGACTTGCTGCGATCCAAGAAGCCCGCCACAGAGTCTGCATTCCAGTCGTCCGGTGAGACGAAGCCTGTTCACATTCACCCGACCGACCCCGAAGCAGCTCCGACCCGCATCTCCACGACACTCGACCCAAAATAGGAAGAAGCGCTCATCCAGTTCCTCCGTGAGAACTGGGACATTTTTGCATGGAAGCCCGCTGACATGCCAGGTGTTCCCAGGGGACTGGCTGAGCATCGCCTAAGAGTCGACTCGTCTGCAAAACCAGTCAAAGAGCATCTTCGGCGGTCCGCCGTCCAGAAGAGAAAGGCCATCGGTGAAGAAGTGGCTCGACTGTTGGCGGCAGGATTTATCCGAGAGATATACCACTCCGAGTGGCTCGCTAATGTCGTCATGGTTCCTAAGAAGGACAAGTCGCTCCGAATGTGCATTGATTTCAAGCACATCAATCGGGCCTGCCCGAAAGATCACTTTCCTCTCCCTCGCATAGATCAAATTGTTGACTCGACCGCGGGATGCGAGAGGTTGTCTTTTTTAGATGCTTACTCCGGGTACCACCAGATCCGTCTGTACGGGCCCGATGAGGTAAAAACAGCTTTCATCACTCCATTCGGGTGCTTCTGCTATATCACCATGCCATTCGGCCTCAAGAATGCCGGAGCCACATTTATGCGAATGATTCAGAAGTGTCTACTCACTCAAATCAGTCGGAATGTGGAAGCTTATATGGATGATATTGTTGTCAAGTCACGAAAAGGTTCCGACCTGCTCGCTGACCTCGCCGAAACATTTGCCAACCTTAGAAGGTATGATATCAAGCTCAATCCATCAAAGTGCACATTTGGAGTTCCTGGTGGCAAGTTACTCGGTTTTCTCGTTTCCGAACGGGGAATCGACGCTAACCCAGAGAAGATTGGCACTATTCTCCGAATGAAACGCCCTGTGCGAGTGCACGATGTCCAGAAGCTTACTGGATGCTTGGCCGCATTAAGTCGATTCATCTCACGACTCGGTGAAAAGGCACTGCCTCTTTACCGACTGATGAAGAAGGCTGACAAGTTCGAGTGGACTCCAGAAGCTGATGCAGCGTTTGCCGAGCTAAAAGCTCTGCTCTCCACCCAGCCGGTGCTTGCTGCTCCAATCAGCAAAGAGCCTCTGTTGCTCTACATCGCAGCCACAGGACAAGTCGTCAGTACTATGCTAACGGTCGAGCGGGAAGAAGAAGGAAAAGCTCTCAAAGTTCAGCGCCCAGTGCATTATTTGTCTGAAGTCTTGACTCCATCCAAGCAGAGATATCCTCATTATCAGAAACTTGTGTATGGAATATACATGACCACAAAGAAGGTTGCTCATTATTTCTCTAACCATTCCATCACAGTCGTCAGCGACGCTCCACTATCAGAGATTTTGCACAACAGAGATGCAACTGGTCGAGTGGCCAAATGGGCGATTGAACTTCTTCCCCTTGATATCAAGTTTGAGGCAAAGAAAGCCATTAAGTCCTAGGCAATAGCAGATTTCCTCGCCGAGTGGATTGAACAGCACCAGCCGACTGAAGTTCACTCGGAGCATTGGACCATGTTCTTTGATGGCTCTAAGATGTTGAATGGTTCCGGTGCTGGGGTTGTCCTGGTTTCCCCCAGAGGAGATAAGCTCAGATATGTGCTCCAGATTCACTTTGATTCCTCCAACAACGAGGCAGAATATGAGGCCCTCTTATATGGGTTGCGCATGGCCATTTCACTCGGCGTCCGTCGCCTGATGGTCTATGGCGACTCGGATTAAGTGGTCAATCAGGTGATGAAAGAGTGGGACGTGAGAAGCCCAGCCATGACTGGATACTGCAGTGCAGTGAGGAAGCTGGAAAAGAAGTTCGAGGGGTTGGAGCTCCATCATATACCCCGACTGAAAAATCAAGCAGCCGATGATCTAGCAAAGATAGGTTCCAAGAGAGAAGCCGTTCCGAGTGGTGTGTTCTTGGAGCATATACACACTCCGTCAGTCAAAGAAGATCCTTTCACCGAAGAAACTCCACAGCCCAAGAGTGCCACAGATCCGACTGAAGTTGAAGTCCCAGCGGTGGTCGACTTGATCATGGAGGTTTTGGTGGTCATTCCCGACTGGACGATTCCGTATGTCGCATATATCTTGAGGAAAGAGCTTCCGGAGGATGAGGAAGAGGCTCGACAGATCATCCGTCGATCTAAGGCCTTTACCGTAATCAAAGGACAATTATACAGAGAAAGCGCGACTGGAGTCGGTCAGAAGTGCATAACACCAGAAGAAGGTCGACTCATCCTCAATGATATTCACTCGGGGACCTGTGGTCATCATGCGTCCTCTCGGACCATCGTGGCCAAAGCATACCGAGCCGGGTTTTACTGGCCCAAGGCGAATGAGATGGCAAAAGAGATAGTGGATAAGTGCGAGGGATGTCAGTTCTACTCGAATATGTCGCACAAGCCTGTGTCAGCTTTGAAGACCATCCCACTCGTCTGGCCTTTTGCAGTTTGGGGGCTGGACATGGTCGGTCCTTTGAGAACAGGACGAAGTGGCTTCACGCATGTACTGGTGGCAGTCGACAAGTTCACCAAGTGGATCGAGGCCAAACCAATCAAGAGCCTTGACACCGGTACTGCTGTTAGCTTCATCAGGGAACTAATATTCGGATATGGAGTCCCGCACAGCATCATTACGGATAATGGGTCGAACTTTGACTCAGAGGAATTCAGAGCTTTCTGCGACTCCCAGGGCACACGGGTCGACTACGCATCAGTCGCCCATCCGCAGTCGAATGGACAAGCAGAGCGAGCTAATGGACTGATTCTTAAGGGATTGAAGCCTCGACTGATGCGTGATCTCAAACACGCGGCTGGAGCTTGGGTCGACGAACTTCCATATGTACTCTGGGGACTGCGGACCACACCTAATCGGTCGACCGGAAGAACTCCATTCTTCTTGGTCTATGGAGCTGAAGCAGTCTTGCCGAGTGATCTTCTCCACAATGCTCCTCGAATTGAAATCTACAACGAAGCAGAGGCTGAACAGGCGCGGCAGGACGCAGTCGACCTTTTAGAGGAAGAAAGGGAGATGGCTCTGATCCGGTCGACCATCTACCAACAAGATTTGCGCCGTTTCCACGCCAAAAATGTGAGCGGTCGAGCCTTCCAGGAAGGGGATTTGGTTCTCCGAGTGGATCAGCACAAACCACACAAGCTTGCTCCTTCTTGGGAAGGCCCCTTTATAGTCACCAAGGTCCTCCACAATGGGGCGTACCGTCTTTATAACGTCGAGCATAATTTCGACGAGCCCCGAGCTTGGAACGCGGAGCTACTCCGCCCATTCTACACTTAAGTTTTATCATTCGGATGAGTTGCAATAAAGTACTTTTGTAGTTCATGGACCTCAAAATAATAGTGTCATAGTTCCTCCATAATATCTGTCACTTTTTATTTTTGTCCAATGAAATTCCCCTCAGTGGGTGACTTAGCTGCGAATCCGTTTCGCCTAAGTTTGTAAAAATCCTACCGAGTGGTGAGCCAGACTCCCACTCGGAGGCTTAGCTGCGAATCCGTTTCGCCTAAGTTATCAAAATCCTACCGAGTGGTAAGCCA
>NC_041393.1:691862065-691928688 GCF_002162155.2 Triticum dicoccoides
TACCGAGTGAAGAGCAACCCTCTCACTCGGGGGCTTAGCTGCAGCCCAAGCACTCGCCTAAGTTGTAAAAATCCTACCGAGTGAAGAGCAACCCTCTCACTCGGAGGCTTAGCTGCAGTCCAAGCACTCGCCTAAGTTATAAAAATTCCACCGAGTGAAGAGCAACCCTCTCACTCAGGGGCTTGGCTGCAGCCATGTGCTCGCCTAAGTTATAAAAATCCTACCGATTGAAGAGCGACCCCCTCACTCGGAGGCTTAGCTGCAGCCCTGTGCTCGCCTAAGTTATAAAAATCCTACCGAGTGGTAAGCCCGACTTCCACTCGGAGGCTTAGCTGCGGCCCAGTGCTCGCCTAAGTGGACCGCGGGATAAGTCGATTGCAATAAAGGCGCCTTGCTTTGAACCTGCAAAAGACATCTCGAGCCGAAGACAATCGTATTCAAGCACCAAATTCAAGTTTGAATCGACATCTAAAGGAACCGAAAGTGCTCAGGCTTCAAGCCCGTTAAGGTTTGTCGGTTACAATCCCACTCGGCATACCGAGGCAAATTTAAAGTATCGAGCCAGAAGAAGTTTTTTACCCCTCCTGTGGAGGGCTGGAAGGTGCAACGAATTCATCAAGGTCAATTCCGTCGGCGATCCGAGTGGCAGCTACAAGGAAAGTTTCCATAAAGGACCTGAAGTCGTGCTTCTTGGTATTGGCCACCCGAAGGGCCGCCAGCTTCTCTTCTCGCGCGTCTTTGCAGTGGACTCGGGCCAGACACAGAGCGACATCTGCACCACACCGAGCCGAGGACTTCTTCCACTCCTGCACTTGACCAGGGATTGTGTTCAAGCGGGCCATCAGCGACTCAAGGTCATTCTGAAGTGTCTCCTCAGGCTAGAGCGTCGAGTCGATGCGAGATGTGGCGGCCTTCAGCCTTGCGAGATAGTCCACGACAGCTGCAACACGAGACTCCAGTCGGAAAATATCCATGGCAACTTCGTCGTTCACAGGAGAATTGACGGGGTCGAGGTTTGGCTCCAGTCGGCTAGTTTCTTCTTCAAAGTTTTGACAAAATTCTGCAAGGGTGATCACTAAGTCAAGAGGATGGTCGAATGGAAAAATCACGATTGGAAACGTCTGCCAAGCATAGAGATTTACCTTCAAGCATAAGAAACAGCTTCTTGGCAAGTCCACTCAGGAAAGCCTCCAGATCAGTTTTCTTCCCAGTCAATTTGCTGACTTGGTCGGTCAGGGCAGCTTTATCAGTTTTCAGTCGACTGATTTCCTTATTGGCAATCCCAAGAGCAGCTTTCAGATTGGCATTGTCTTGCTCAAGCTTGGTGACTGAAGCTAACTTCTCGTCAGCAAGCTTGGTCTTCTCAGCTAGCTCAAGGTCTTTCTTCTGTTGGGCCTCTCTTACCTTACCTGCAAGTTACAGCAAGATCAGATTTTGAAACAAGCAAGGGGAAAAGCAGTCGTCAGGGTCTCACCAAACATACCTTCGGTCTCCTCCTTTGCCTTTGTCAGTTTCTCTTGAACCAGCTTCAAGCTCAGCTCGACTTGAGTATGTTTTTGTTCCAGCTCTGAGTAGCGAGCCACAAGATCACAAGAGTTCTGCGAAGAACCAATCGACTAAATGTCAAAAATAATTCACTTCCGAGTGAAAAAGGGAAAAACACACGTTTTTCGACCGTAGTCTCGGGGACTACACCCAGTGGGTGCACTCAGCGTGCCCCCACTAATCCTGTTGAAGACAAAGTCGACCAGTCGAGCTCAAAAAAAAGTACGAGATGCATTCTCTAAGACTGTGATCCACTGCAAGCAGTCGACCACAGTCTCGGGGACTACACCCAGTGGGTGCACTCAGCGTGCCCCCACCGGTTTGTGAAATCCAGTCGACCAGTCGACTGACAGAAAGATCGACATCATAAAGCCTAAGGCCGACTGCCAGCAGTCGACCTTAGCCTTGGGGACTACACCCAGCGGGTGCACTCAGCGTGCCCCCGCTAACACGGAGTTTATTCGACACACCCAGTGGGTGACTACTATGAATTCCGGAAAAGAAAAGTTTTTGGTAGCATATCCAACAGAACAAACAGCGGTCGACTGACCTGGACATTGCTTTGGAGGGCAGAACTGGCGTCATAAGCTGCCTGGCTCGCGTCCCGGATGGTCTTCAGCTGCTCCATCATGAGTCCAGCCTGGCGTATTGCCTCCTTCGCTGCGCCAGCTTGGTCCTCTGGGACGTGGTGCGTCGTGAAGAGAGAGGGCTGCTGGGCACTCGTTAGTGGATTTGCGAAGGACACCATGTGTCGAGTGGTGTTCTCTTCCTCCACAGTCAGAATCTCAGGCGCCGTCACATCCTGAAGCACCTTACTGGCGGACGCTTTCTGACTCCTCCTGCGTGCCAGTGGTTCTTCATCCTCGTCGTCGTCAGGGAGATTGATAACAGTGTTGGGTGGAGCTGCGGAGAAGAATCAGGATCAGAGATCGCGAGTCAGTCGACTAAGAACGGTGTTAAGAATACAGTACCTGGGTTCGAAGTTGCTGCATCCTCCATCTCGTGGTCATCAGCCCGGGCCGAGGTCTCAGAAGTAGCAGCACTGCAACTCCAAAGGATCAGTCGACTAACTTCAGCGTCGACCAGAGATAAAGTTCACACAAAATGAGAAGACTCAAACGACACAATTACCCTGATATGGTGGGGATGGACACCTTCATCTTCGGCAGGAGCTTGGTCGGCTTTGGCGGAGCCCCCCTAGGCTGCTTCGGCGCCTTTTCAGTCGGCGCTGGAGAAGTGGTCCTAGGGCGCTTGGTCGACTGCGTCGCAACCCCCTTGCCACGTTCAGTCGAAGGGTCGTGGACGAGCTTCGACCGCCTTTCCGAGCGCGGTGGCACGACCTCCTCCTCTTCCTCCTCGTCTTCGGCGTCATCATCATCATCGCCGTCATCATCATCATCGTCGTCGTCGTCCCCTGCAACGTCCGAGTCCCATTCCTCCTCGTCCTGGCTCTCGCCCCCACTCGCCTCACCCTCCTCAGTCGGAGTTTGTGCCCCATTGGGCATCGAGTACAGCTCGGTGAGGGCCTAGCAGATATCAAGACAATGATCAGTCGACCAGTCGGCAGAGTAGACAGAGATGAATGCGACAAGAATGCAGTGGAGAGCAGGACAAGTGTACCTTATTTGGATCACTGTTGTGGTCGAGTGGAGGAATCCTTCTGGCTCCGCGTGGGTTGTCCTTGTTTCCAGTGACGGCTGCCATCCATCTTTCCAGAGTGACATCGTCGACTGCTTCTGGATGGACTCTAGTCTCATCTTCGGTCCCACAGTACAACCACATGCAGTGGCTCCGGAACTGGAGGGGCTGGATGCGACGCCTGAGGAAGACCTCCAGGAGATCCATGCCCGTCACTCCCTCCCGAACCAACTGCACCACGCACTCCATCAACATCTTCACATCAGCTTTCTCCTCCGGGATCAACTTCAGAGAGGAGGGCTTGTTCACTCGGTCCATGGTAAACTGTGGGAGTCCACTCGACTGTCCCGGCGTCGACTGGTCCCGGCAGTAGAACCAGGTCGACTGCCAGCCTCTGACTGACTCGGGAAAGGTCATGGGCGGAAAGGTGCTCTTGTTCCTCACCTGGATGCCCAAACCCCCACACATTTGGACGACTCGGGTCTTTTCGTCGCCTGGACTCGCCTTCTTCACGGTCTGAGAGCGACACGTGAATATATGCTTGAACAAACCCCAGTGCGGTCGACAGCCCAAGAAACCCTCACACATGGACACGAACGCAGCAAGATAGGCAATGGAGTTTGGGGTAAAATGGTGGAGCTGCGCTCCGAAGAAATTCAAGAAGCCACGAAAGAAAACACTCGGCGGCAAGGAAAACCCACGATCCACATGGGTGGCCAAAAGCACACACTCACCCTCTTCTGGCTGAGGCTGCCACTCCTTCCCCAGAAGCCTCGCAGCTCCGTGGGGGATCAAGCCCTCGTTGGCCATGTCGAGAATGTCATTCTCAGTGATGGTCGACTGGATCCAGTCTCCTTGGACCCAGCCTTTCGGCAGGCGGGATCTGGACGAGGACCCTCCGCGGCTGGTGGATCTCCCCTTCGCCTTCTCCGACGCCGACGCCTTCTTTGCACGCTCCAGCGCCGCCGTCTTCTCCTTGGCCATGGTCGCCGGCGAGATGCGCGAAGGGAAGTGGTGCGGGGGCGAGAGCGAGCACGCTGAGCAGGGAGGAAGGAAGCAGAGAGAGGGGGAGAATGCTAAGGCGCAACACAGAAATCCTCGCCGGGCACATTTATAAGGTCCCTTCCGAGTGGATGACAGGTGGGCCTGGTCGATCTAATCATATCTGGAACAGTTATGCAGACGGGATACGTGGCGAAAAAGGCGGCGCGGAGATCGAGGCGTCCATGCCTCGTCCCATCCGAACGCCGCGGTCCGCCCCGCTTCGCGCGCGCCCCAAAATTTCGCATCCCGCGGAATCCGCGAGCAACAAATCAGTCTGTCAGGCGCGGTGTTTCCGGCGATCCGTCGCTCGGAGATCGTCGGAGCCCGAAAGATCACTCGACGCAAAAACAGAATGGATCAAGTCGACTGAAGGCAAGTTGTTTCCTGTCGACAAAGGGATTCTTTGGTCCAGAACAGCGCACAACCGGAGCGCAAAGGTTAATCAGAAACGACATCAACTCCTTCTTCACTCGAAGCCTCAATCCATTCGGGGGCTAATGATGGGGTTATGTACCTAGGGTAGGGTCATGGACCTGATCCAAGTAACTTACCCTAGGACATCCTTAGAAGAGGTCGCCTTCCAGTCGACCAACGAGGATTCACTCGACTGGCCTGAAGGACTCGACCACGAAGACCCACTCGACCACCAGGAGGTCAAGAGGCACTCTGCACTGCAACGGCCTGTAATCAAGTAGACTTTATGATAGTAAAGGCCTTTATGTGGGGCGTTACCAGTAACGCCCCAGACTTAACTCACCTTAAACCCTCTCCTACGTGGGCTGGCTGGGGTCCTGGCGCACTCTATATAAGCCACCCCCCTCCACAGGCAGAAGGGTTTGGCACCTTGTAGCTCATATACACATAATCCACTCGACCGCCTCCGGGCTCCGAGACGTAGGGCTGTTACTTCTTCCGAGAAGGGCCTGAACTCGTACATCCTTTGTGCTTACAACCTCTCCATAGCTAGGACCTTGCCTCTCCATACCTACCCCCCACTCTAGTGTCAGGCTTAGAACCACGACACCGTGCTTTGTATGGAAAACATGTGCGCGGAGGAACCAACTCGTAGCTAGTTGCGCCCTTACTTTGTTTCGAGTCCGCTCAACAACTTAAGTGAGCTGCGACTAGTTGCGACAAGGTTTCTTGTCGGTAGCGGCACCGCCAGCAGGCTGCTGACGTCCCGCACTCAGCGCTCGCGGCTAAGGTGCCTGCGCCAACAAGTTCCCTAAAAGCGTAGGGCAAAAACATACAAAGGAAGGAATCAAGTAAAGGAGATAACATAGCAATTGCCACCCAAAATAGAGTCATATTACAAGATAGCTTGTCGCAGCTCTAACAGATTGTTCTCATAACATGACCAGCAGCGACAAGAAAAAGAGAAAACGGGCGGCCTAATCTACGCGATCGTCTTCAACCCTCTTGATCCCGCTCACCTTGTCCACAATGGGTGCGACAAGGGTCTTGAGCGCTTCCAGATCAGCATCCTACGGCAAGGTCCTAAGGACGTTGGTGAGGTTGAGGCCTGGGTTGCGGAAGGCCACCTTCACCAGCACCTTTTGGAGAGCCCCCGCGCAGATCTTGCGCGACTCGTCAGCCAGCTGCTTTGGGATCTTCTCCCGGAGTCGCTGGAGGGCCGTCGCCACGCCTTTGAAGAACAAGCTGAGCTTGGCGCTGGGTTGGAGGTGCTCATCGGAGGAGTACCCGAGATCCTCCATCCCCAGCTGCGCCAGCTCCCTGTCGATGGCTGCGGCAGCATCCACAAGACCCTCCGTCTAGTGCTCCACATTCTCCCTGAAGGAGTTCTGGGCAGCGGCAGCATTCGCCAGCAGCGCCTCGTCGGCCTTGATCTTCTTCGACAAGGCCACCTCCCGCTCCCTGGCGCCGTCCAGCGTCTGAGTCAAAGTAGCCAGCTTCAACTCAAGATCCGCGTTGGAGTCCTTGGCGGCGCTAAGCTCCTTGCTCCTCTCAGCGAGACGACCTTGCAGCTCGCCATGAGCGGCGGCGTCCTTCTCGCGCTCACGCTTGAGCGCAGCAAGCTCCTCGCCGCTCGCTTTGAGATCGGCCTCCAGCTGCGCCACCTTTGTCTCCAGCTCCTTCTTGGCGGCCTCGGCAGCTGCGGCAGCATCCATTGCTTCCTTGAGAGCCCCGCCAAACGTTTGCTCGCGCGCGGCAAGCTCCTCCTCGTGGCTGTCAAGGTTGACCTTGCGCTGCGCCAACTCGCCTTCCTGCGCAGATAGCTTCTCGGCAACAAGCCGTTGTTGCTCTTCAACTTCAGCCTTCTCGAGGAGGAAGGCTTTCCGCTCCTCGTCGACTTGTTCCCGCTCCTCTGCCAGGGCCCGGAGAGTTTCCTGCCTGAAACCTCGGAGCTCCTCCGCGCGCTTCTCGATATCCACTCCCGCCTTCGCGACAAGTGCTTCTCGGGATACCAGCTTGGCTTGTTGGGCGCGGTAGAGCGACAACAGCTTCCGCAGCAGCTGCTCCTCCTCAGGCTCGTCGCTGCTGCTGCTTGGCGTGTCGACCAGCGTCAGCCCAGCGGAGGCGAGCACTTCTCCATCCAACATTTCTCCTTCAACCGGCGCCCTGGAGCTTGATGCCCAGGGGAGCTTGATGAAGATGCCGTCGCCGGCCTTCAAATAGGCGCCGGGCTGGGGCTCTTCGGAGCCTAGCGCTGCAGCAGCGGCGGAGGGATCGGCGGTCGGTGTAGCGCCTGGCGCTCCTGCGGCCTCGGGGCCGTCAGTGCGATCGTCGGATCCCTCGCCAGCTTCTGCGGCGGCAGCCTTGGCGGCCTCTTCGCCGGCTGGATCATCAGCGTCGGCTTCTCCTTCGATGGCAACGGCGTCGTCGGTATTGTTGCGCGCGTTCTCCTCGCCGGCGACCTCGGTTTCCATCGGCTCTGTGGCAGATGGATCTGACGAACGGAAAAAGGAGAAGAATCAAGCAAATATCCAAAAAGAGAATCATCAGAAGAGGGACCCAAGGGAAGTTTTCAAGCAAGAAGATTTCCTGTACTAGGACCTGCAGTCGTGGCCTCAACCACCGGAGGGTCGCTGGTGCTGTCCCTTGCCGGAGAACGCTCCCTTGCCGGAGGACGCTCCCTTGCCGGGGAATCCTCCCTTGGCGATGTAGTTGAAGCAGATGGCATCTCGGGAGCGGCTTCCGGGCACTCCTGGTGAAGCTGCTCTGCTCCTACACAAACCAAAGTCAGATATCAGCCAAGAAAAAGCACCCATGCGCGCCTAACAGCAGGAAGTAAACTATATACTTACGCTGGGGGCTGCGCTGGGGGCTGCTTTGGGGAATCGTTGCCGGGTCCGGCAAGGTGGTCTTGGACACACCCCCGGCTGTCGCAGTGGGTTCGTCCTCGATGACAATCACCGGGACCTTGGCTCTCCTCGCCGCTCTCTGGGCCAGCGTCCTGAAAAGGAATGGGTTCAGAATGAAGCAAATCAGATACAAGACAAAGCAACAAAATTGAAGAACTACAAGTACAACAAAGAATCTTACTCTTCTTCTTCCTCGTCGGAGCTGAGCGCGGAGAGATCGAAGTCCGGCTCGCCTCCGGTGTGACGAGGCGGAGGAGTAGGTTCCCTTGTCCGCTTGGCGGGGATAGTAGCAGTGGACCGGGAAGACCCCGCTCCAGTTGCCGCAGCGGCGTGAGGCGCTCCCGCGGCAACACTGCTTGCCGCGGTAGAGCGTGTCGCATGGCACGGCGGCTGTTGACTCGTCTGCCGCTCCGCTACATCCCCGGCCTTGCAGAGACGCCTTCTTGGTGGAGCTAGGGGCTCCGTTTGCGACGAGCTGCCTGAAGGTTCGAGCCCGACAAGCTCTCCCTCGCCAGGCTCGCTCGCTTCAGCTTCAGGCCCGACAAGCTCTTCCACGCCGGCAAGGTCCTCTCGCTCGGCAAGGCTTGCCGCCTCTGCTGCCTCTGCCTCCTCCACGGTGAATCCAAACTCGCCCGCGGCAGCTGCTGCCGCCGCCTCTTCCAGCCTGGTGGCGATGCGCTGCATCTCCGCATCGGTGGTGTCGCGGGTGAGGCTCTTTTGTTCATCGGGGCGGACCGCCACTTCTAACAAGCCGTCAAAGAACTCCTGCACGACGTCGTCTGCAGGCTCTTGCCAAGTTGGAACAATTCCATGTGAATCGCACAACGGCATCATTGCACGGATGCGGTCGAGCGAGGAGTTGTTGCACAGCGGAACGACACCCCTCAGCAACATGAACGCTTCGGGATGTTAAGGATCGCGCTTGAACAGCTCCAGGATCATCGCGTCCAGTTCCAAGACAGTGAAGTTGAAGTTGAGGCCCGGGCGCAACCTCATGATATCCGCCGCATTCTGGAACTCCCAGGTCCTCCTCTCCTGCAGGGGGGCGATGCGGCAGCGAAGAAAATCTGCGCCAACGGCGCCTACGGTGAGCCCAGCAAGCCTAAGGCGTAGGATCCGGGTGATGGCAATCCTCAGCCTATCGTCTTCCGGGTCACGTTGCTCCAATCGTTGCCACGCGCTATTGGGGCTTGGCGCTGGGCGGTAAATGGCTGCGGGTTCTCCTCGACGATCCAGCACCAGTCTACTCTCCATTCCAACCACTTGCTGCGGAGCTCTCCCTCCAGATAGGCTTCCTTCTTGCCGGTCCTCGAGATCCAGGTGATTCCGCCGGATAAGGGCTCCCCTCTATCAACTCGGGGCATGAAGAAGTGGCGGAAAAGGGCTACATTTGGATAGACTCCGACAAAGTTTTCGCAGAGATGTGCGAAAACTGCCATGGTCAGAACAGCATTGGGGGTGAAGTCAAGGAGGCGGAACCCGTAGGTGTTCATGATATCGCAGAAAAATTCAGAGAAAGGCGGGCAGAGCCCGCAGTAGAAGAACAGCGCGAAGAAAGGGTATCCATTCGGAGCTAGTTCCAAAGCGGCAGCTGGGAGTACCTTCGTACGCGGATGCGCTCGCGTCTCCGTCGACCAGAAGAGGTAGTAGTACTCCCTCAGCTCCTTCGTGGCAAGCTGGGGGGGGGGAGATTGCCCGCTCCTTCCGCAGTGCCGCGAGCCGCTGCACCTCGGCCGACTTCACGACCTTCCCCTTGTCGGCTTTCCGAGCCATGGCGGAGGTGGTGGGGGAGATCGACAGCGTTGGTGATGCTGGTGGCGATGGGGGGCGGAGCGCTGCTCTCTTTCAGCTTTGGGAAGAAGGGGGGAGCGGCGGAGATTTCTGAGATTGGAGTAGCAATAGGCGAGATGGGCGAACTGCCCCTGTTTCCCCCTGCTT
Organism: Triticum dicoccoides; assembly: GCF_002162155.2. NCBI lineage: Eukaryota > Viridiplantae > Streptophyta > Magnoliopsida > Poales > Poaceae > Triticum > Triticum dicoccoides. The sequence goes on from NC_041393.1 coordinate 691,871,554, forward strand.
ATAAAGAGGGAGGGGGCGGGCATTCTGTCTTTCCGAATAAAGAAACCACCCACGATCTCTCCCACGACACCGCATTCAACGAGTGGATACGGAGTAAGATACGGCGTAACTCAGGCCGCGCGTGCCCGTGTCCTGTTTTGGGCCTGGCCCAACAGCGCTCGGCACCGTGTGTGGCCCAGGCCCGGGGGCTCCTGTCGGTGTACTAGAGTAGGGGTACCCTAGTATCCCAAACTTGTGCACGGGCAGTTACAGCACCCCGCGGCGAGGCTTGCCGGGTGACCGCCATGGTCCTCCATGGTTGCTTTGGAGCCATTCAAGAACAAAGTATTCAAGCCAAGGAGACAAGGCCCCGACAAGAGGAGCTTGCCGGGAAGGCCAACCAAGGCATCTCAAGGAACTTGCCGCGACGCGCCACGTGTCCCGGCGAGGCCCGGTGAGCGACAAGCTTCCGGACGCGACAAGACAACGACCGCGGCAAGGGGCTTGCCGCGGCAGGCTACCACTCTGTGCCTGCGCTCCAGCACATCCACCAACGTGTCGCCCTGGGGCCTTCCCAAGCGCGCGTGGCAAGAGGCTGTGCAGCCAGCGGTGCGCGGTGGCAAGCGGCGCTGACAAAATTGCCATCGTGGCGAGCGGTGGCGTCCCTGACGGTCCCTTTATGCACTATTTGGGAGACGTAGAGGGGCATTTAATGCTTTTGTCCCTTGCCGTCAGGGTTAGGTATGATACACTGTACAGGTTGTTGTACGAACCGCAATTCCTTTTCCATTTTTACCCTTGTCTACGTTGCCACCTGTCGGTGACCCCTTTAGCATATAAAAGGAGGCCCATGCGCAACGTAGAGAGGGGTTCGAAGGGTTCGGAGCCAGAAAAACACTCACGCTCGGTCTCGTTAGCAGCTAGTGTGTACTGTAGCACATAGCGCTCCCGAGCAAGAACTCAATACACTCATACATGCAGCAGTAGGAGTGTTATCTCTCTGGAGAGCTCCGAAGCTGGGTAAACCACTCGTGTGCTTCACCTTGATCTGCTCTTCGTGCGATCTCCGCCCCCCGCCGAACCGAAAGGGGCTTGGTCCGCCGGCCCCATAGGTGTTCGTGGATCAGCCTCCCCGACACAAACCCACAGAGTTTGCTGATTGATGGTGCTGGGCACAACATGCTAACTGAACATGGACAAACAATTTTTGAAGATATAGTTGTTTCAGGTTCAAATTTCAGTGACAGTGACTATGAAATAGATGATGGTGATGATGATCTTTATGCTGACAACACTGACTTTGATGTTGATGACGAAGCTGAGCAAGAGGAAGAAGATGTGGAGCCTGACTATTTGCTTGAGGATGAAGATTTAAACCTATCAACTGAGCAAGCAGATGAACTTAGGTACAAGTTTAAAGCTTTCAATGCAAAGGTGGACATGATTTCCCCTGTGTTTAAATTAGGTATGGTATTTGCTGATGTTGTTGAGCTAAGACATGCACCGACTGCATATTCAGTTAGAAACAAAGCGCATATCAAGAAGATAAAGAATGACAAGAGGATACTTGAGGCAGTTTGTGAAAGTGGTTGCCCATGGTACTTTTTTGATGGCAATGACAATGGGACATGAGGATTTGTCATCAACTTACTATGGAGAACATAGATGCCAGAAGAAATGGAAGTTAAGGTCACTGACGGCAAAATTCCTGTGCGAGTATTTCATAGATGAGTTTAGAGATGACCAGAAGATGTCACTAGGTACATTTTCAAGAAAGTTCACCAAATAATTTCATGTCACCCCTAACAGATGGAAGCTAGCTAGGACAAGAACAATAGCACTTAACAAGATACATGGTGATGAAGAAGATTAGTTCAGTAGGCTTTGGGATTATGGGCATGAATTGAGGAATACCAACCCTAGGTCTACATTTCTTGTGTTAGTTGAGCTTGTTAAAGACAAATTTCCTACTGGGCAGGAAATGTCTGAAAACTCTATAACGGTCTTAGGATGCATGTAAAAGGGGTGTCTTAAGGGATGCATGCCTATTATTTTCATTGATGGTTGTCAAATGAAAACTAGCATTGAAGGACTGTTGCTTAGTGTTGTAGGTATTGATCCCAATGACTGCATTAACCCCATTGCAATGGGTTGGGTAGAAGTAGAGTGCACAAGTTCTTGGGAGTGGTTTCTCACTACTTTCAGAGATGATCTTAACACCACAAATACTACTCCTTTCAGTATTATGAGTGACATGAAGAAAGGTTTGATCAATGTTGTGAAAAAATCTAGCCAGATGCAGAGCATAGGTTTTGTGTTAGGCACATTTATCAAAATTTCAATGAGAAGCGCTGATGGTAGCTGCAACTACGTCAGTATTTCCCCGGAGAGGGAGGGATGATGTAGCACAGTGAACGTAGGTATTTCCCTCAGTTATGAAACCAAGGTATCGAACTAGTAGGAGAACCAATCAACACAACATAAACAACACCTGCACACAAACAACAACACCTCACAACCCGACGAGTTAAATGGTTGTCAATCCCTTCCGGGGTACGGCGCCTCAAGATAGGCAAGTGGACGTGAGGTAAATTGTAGTAGATTGATAGATCGAACGCAAATAAAATAAATAAAGATAAAACGCAGCAAGGTATTTTTTGTATTTTTTGGTGTAATAGATCTGAATAAAAATGCAAAGGAAAAGTAGATCGCAAGGCAAATATATGAGAAAGAAGACCCGGGGGCCATAGGTTTCACTAGTGGCTTCTCTCGAGAAAAATAGCAAATGGTGGGTAAACAAATTATTGTTGGGCAATTCATAGAACTTCAAATAATTATGACGATATCTGGGCAATGATCATTACATAGGAATCACGTCAATATTAGTAGACCGACTCCTGCCTGCATCTACTACTATTACTCCACACATCGACCGCTATCCAGCATGCATCTATTGTATTAAGTTCATGGAAAAACGGAGTAATGCAATAAGAACGATGACATGATGTAGAAAAGATCAGTTTATCTATATGGCGGTAGATATAGATCTCGTCTTTTTATCCTTAGTAGCAACAATGCATATGTGTCGGTTCCCTTTCTGTCCCTAGGATCGAGCACCGTAAGTTCAAACCCACTACCGGGCACCTCTTCCCATTGCGAGATGAATAGATCGAGTTTGCCAAACAAAACACAAATATCAGAGAAGAAATACGAGGTTATAAGAGATCATGCATATAAGAGATCAAAGAAACTCAAATAACTTTCATGGATATAAAAAGATATAACTGATCATAAACTCGAAGTTCATCAGATCCCAACAAACACACCGCAAAAAGAGTTACATCATATGGATCTCCAAGAGACCATTGTATTGAGAATTCGGTGAGAGAGAGAAAGCCATCTAGCTACTAACGACAGACCCGAAGGTCTACAAAGAACTACTCACGAATCATCGAAGAGGCACCAGTGGAGGTGGTGAACCCCATCCGAGATACTGTCTAGATTGGATTTGGTGGTTCTAGATTCTGCGGCGGATGGATGAATATTTCGTCGACTCCCTTAGGGTTCTGGTATTTTTGGGGTATTTATATAGCAAAGAGGCGGTCCGGGGGGCACCCGAGGTAGGCACAACCCACCAGGGCGCGCCTGGGCCTCCTGGCGCGTCCTGGTGGGTTGTGACCCCGTCGGGGCACCCCCCCCCCCCCAGGTGCAACCAGGGTCCATTGCCTTTGTTCTGTCCCATAAAAAATCTCCATAAAGTTTCGTGGCATTTGGACTCCGTTTGATAAGGATTTTCTGCGATGTAAAAAACATGGAAAAACCAACAACTGGCACTTGGCACTATGTCAATAGGTTAGTACCAAAAAAAGATATAAAATGATTATCAAACATCCAAGATTGATAATAAAACAGCATGGAACAATCAAAAATTATAGATACGTTGGAGACGTATCAGCATCCCCAAGCTTAACTCCTACTCGTCCTCGAGTAGGTAAGTGATATAAACAGAATTTTTGATGTGTAGTGTTGTTCATCAAGTCATATCATATTCTTTTCTTTATAGCATGGACATTTGGACTTTTATGTAATTCAAAGCAATAGTCTAATTTTTACATAATAATTTAGATACTCAAGCATATCAACAAGCAACCATGTCTTTCAAAATATCAACACTAAAATAAGTTATCCCTATCCCATCATACTCATACATTGATCCATTCATGAAACACACTTGAACATTAGCTACACCCAATACTTAAGTACGATCATATTGCCTCCCAGTTGGTGCTTTTATAAGAGAAGATGGAGACTCAAATTTCAAAAATAAAAATTGCATAAAGTAAAAAGAAAGGCCCTTCGCAGAGGGCAGTAGGGATTTGTAGAGGTGCCAGAGCTCAAAGCGAAAAACTTAGAGATAAAAACATTTTGGGAGGTGTATCCATCCCACCAATGAAAATGACTTAGAATTCTGAACACTTTCCATGCTAGATATGCCATAGGCGTTCCCAAACAGAAAATAAAGTTTATTCCTTTTTCCACCATTCTTTCACTTTCCATGGCTAACCGTATCCATGGGTGCCCTCCATACCAACATTTCCAAGGAATTTATTATTTGACAACATAAAGTAAATTCTTTTTTTTTGCATTTCGGGACTGGGCATCCCTAAGACCTTTGCCTTACTCTCGTACAATGACAAGTGAATAAACACTCATCTTGAGAACAACACATTTGGCATGGAAAATATTAGCCACCCGTTACCGTTCCGCGAGCGAAACAAACACACAAAAGAGAAGTTTATTTTGAAAATTAGAGATGGCACATGCAAATTTGCTTAGAACGGCAAAAGAATACCGCATATAGGTAGATATACGGGACTCATGTGGTAAAACTGGTTTAAAGGATTTTGGATGCACAAGTAGAGGTTATACTTAGTGCAAAATGAAGGCTAGCAAAAGATTGGGAAGCGACCAACCAACAAACGAATAATCTCGTAAGAAAACATTAAGCATAATTAACACCGAATAACGCACCACAAGTAGGATATAATTTTCATTGCATGATTATTGACTATCGTGCATGCATAGGGAATCGCAAACCTTAACACCAATATTCTTACAAAAGCAAAATTACTCACCAACATAACTCACATATCACATCATCATATCTCAAAACTATTACTAAGAATCAAGTTTATTTTGTCCAATGACCTTCATGACATTTTCTTTTACTTTATCCTTCTTGGATATCTATCACTTTGGACTAATTTCCATGTGTTGCTTTTCATAAGCTCAAACAGATATAAGTGAAGATCATGAGCATAACAAATTTTTTTCTCTCAAAATGATTTAAGTGAAGCAAGAGATAATTTCTTCAAAATTTTGCTAACTCTCAAATAAAATCTAAGTGAAGAAAGAGAGCATTTCTTCAAAAATACTAAGCACACCATGCTCAAAAAGATATAAGTGAAGCACTAGAGCAAGTCCTAGCTCATAAAAGATTTAAGTGAAACATAGAGAGCAATTCTAACAAGTCATGACATAATTTTGGCTCTCTCAAATAGGTGTCTCCAGCGAGGATTTATGACTTAAAACACAAAATAAATAAAGCAAAGACTCATATCATACAAGACGCTCCAAGCAAAACACATATCATGTGACGAATAAAAATATAGTTTCAAGTAAAATACCGATAGTTGTTAGAAGAAAGCGGGGATGCCACTCGGGGGCATCCCCAAGATTAGTTGGTTTCTCATTCTTGGATAATAGCTTGGGATGTCGGGGCATCCCCAAGCTTAGACTCTTACATCCTTCCTTCATCCATCGTAAGATAACCCAAAACTTGAAAACTTCAATCATACAAAACTCAACAAAACCTTCGTGAGATCCGTTAGTGTAAGAAAAATAAATCACTACTATAAGTGCTGTATCAAACCACTTCATATTTTGTTTTTATATTATATCTAATATATTCCAACTTTTCTGTGGCAAAAAATCATCAAAAAAACCATAGAGTCATCAAAATAAGCACACAACACAAAGAAAACAGAATATGTCAAAACAGAACAGTCTGTAGCAATCTGATTTGTTCGAGTACTTATGTAACTCCAAAAGTTCTGAGAACTTAGAACGATATGAGAAATTTTTATATTAATCTATCGCAAAAAGAATTAGCATTTTTCCACGCTCTGATAAAAAATAAGAATTGTTTTCGTGAGCGCATAAGTTTCTGTTTTTCAGCAGGAATAAACAACTATCGCCCAAGAAGATCCTAAAGGCTTTACTTGGCACTAACACTAATTAAAATACTGAAAGCACAATCATAACAGTAGCACAATTGTTTAAACACTCAATAACAAAAAGAATTGGCATTTTTCCACGCTCTGGTAAAACATAAGAATTGTTTTCGTGAGCGCATAAGTTTCTGTTTTTTCAGCATGATCAAACAACTATCACTCAAGAATATCCTAAATGCTTTACTTGGCACTAACACTAATTAAAACACAAAAAACACAATCATACCATTATCATAATTGTGCAAACACTCAAGAACAGAAAGTAAAAAGCAAAAATAAAATTTATTCATTGGGTTGCCTCCCAACAAGCGCTATAGTTTTACGCCCTTAGCTAGGCATAAAGCAAGGATCTAAGTTTTGTCATCTTTCTTCTTAACTTTCTTAGAGGTATTTCCATCATGGGGTTTTGTGAACACAACATAAAAAATATTATCCATGGAAACATTAGCGTTTCTAAGTTGGTGTTCATCATAACCTTTTTGATTTTCCGCAACAATCCAAGAATAACATTGATTTACATTATTGAAAACTTGTTGGATTATATCTAAAACGGGGACTTCCTTCTTAATATTATCATAAAAAATTATATTATCCCCAAGCAAATGTCTCAAAGCATAGTCACTAGTGTAAAGAATTTCATCTATCACAGGTTTTTCACGGTTCATACCATAAAATTCAAAGATTTCTCTAGCTTCACGAATTATATAGTCAAACTCATTCATAAGAATGAGAGTGGCCAACTTTTTAGCCCTAGGATTCTTTATATCGGGGATCTCACAAAACAATCTTTGCAAAGTAGGATGGGTATGAATAAATTTACTTTCAAGTTTCAGAACTAGTGCTGAAATAGCATCCACACAATTGAAAAATTCTTGGATACGTTCTTTTCCCATAATGTTCCCTTGCTCCAAGATAAAAGCTTTAGCATCCAGATTTCCCGTACGTCCTATCTTAGGAGTTAGGAAATCATCTGTTGGTGCCATACCAAAATCACTCATGATGAAAGCAAACAATAGATCAGACGAGAAAACAGCGAACAGAGAGAGAGAGGAAAATAAAACGGCAAATTTTTGTGAAGTGTGGGAGAGTCAAATGAGAGGCAAATGGAAAATAATGTAAATTGCGAGGATATGAGATTTTTGATTAGGAACCTGGTATATGTTGAAGATCCTCCCCGGCAACGGCGCCATAAATTCTCCTTGATGGTAGCTGCAACTATGTCGGTATTTCCCCGAAGAGGGAGGGATGATGTAGCACAGCAAAGGTAGGTATTTCCCTTAGTTATGAAACCAAGGTATCAAACCAGTAGGAGAACCAAGCAACACAACGTAAACATCACTTGCACACAAACAACAACACCTCGCAAACCAATGAGTTGAAGGGGTTGTCAATCCCTTCCGGGGTACGACGCCTCAATGGCAAGCGGACGTGAGGTAAATTGTAGTAGACTAATAGATCGAACGCCAAATAAAATAAATAAAGATAAAATGCAGCAAGGTATCTTTGTATTTTTTAGTTTGATAGATCTGAATAAAAATGCAAAGGAAAAGTAGATCACAAGGCAAATATATGAGAAAGAAGACCCGGGAGCCGTAGGTCTCACTAGTGGCTTCTCTCGAGAAAAATAGAAAATGGTGGGTAAACAAATTACTGTTGGGCAATTGATAGAACTTCAAATAATTATGACGATATCCAGGCAATGATCATTACATAGGCATCACGTCCAATATTAGTAGACCGACTCCTGCCTGCATCTACTACTATTACTCCACACATCGACCTCTATCCAGCAGGCATCTAGTGTATTAAGTTAATGGAAAAACAGAGTAATGCAATAAGAATGATGACATGATGTAGACAAGATTCGCTTATCTATATGGCGGTAGATATAGATCTCGTCTTTTTATCCTTAGTAGCAACAATGCATATGTGTAGGTTCCCTTTCTATCACTGGGATCGAGCACCGTAAGATCGAACCCACTATCGGGCACATCTTCCCATTGCAAGATAAATAGATCGAGTTGACCAAACAAAACCCAAATATCAGAGAAGAAATACGAGGCTATAAGAGATCATGCATATAAGAGATCAAAGAAACTCAAATAACTTTCATGGACATAAAAAGATATAACTGATCATAAACTCAAAGTTCATCAGATCCCAACAAACACACCGCAAAAAGAGTTACATCATATGGATCTCCAAGAGACCATTGTATTGAGAATTCAGCGACAGAGAGAAAACCATCTAGCTACTAACTACGGATCCGAAGGTATACAAAGAACTACTCAGGCATCATCGGAAAGGCACCAATGGAGGTGGTGAACCCCATCCGAGATGGTGTCTAGATTGGATCTGGTGGTTCTGGACTCTGCGGGAGCTGGATGAATATTTCGTCGACTCCCCTAGGGTTCTGGTATTTTTGGGGTATTTAAAGAGCAAATAGACGGTCCGGGGGCACCCCCAAGGTGCAACCAGGGCCCATGGCCTTCCTTCTGGCCCATAAAAAATCTTTGTAAGGTTTCATGGCATTTGGACTCTGTTTGATAAGGATTTTCTCTGATGTAAAAAACATGGAAAAAATAGCAACTACCACTTGGCACTATGTCAATAGGTTAGTACCAAAAAATGATATAAAATGATTATAAAACATCCAAGATTGATAATAAAATAGCATGGAACAATCAAAAATTATAGATACGTTGGAGACGTATCAAGCACAAAGAAGAGTTGCTGAAGCAAGATTTGTTGTCCATTGCAAGAGCACCAAACAGGGTGAAGTGGCACCAGAACTGTGAGAAAATGGATGGACACAGCTCAGCTGCCTTCCACTGGACTGAAAGACTTGATCCAAAGACATGGTGTAAAGCATTTTTCAGTGTTTTTTCTAAGTATGATATTCTGCTGAATGCTACCTCTTGAGCACTGCGTTGGTTTTCCCTTGAAGAGGAAAGGGTGATGCAATAAAGTAGCATAAGTATTTCCCTCAGTTTTTTAGAACCGAAGTATCAATCCAGTAGGAGACCGCGCTCAAGTCCCTCGCACCTACACAAACAAATAAAAACCACCCAACCAACGCAATAAAGGGGTTGTCAATCCCTTCACGGTCACTTACGAAAGTGAGATCTGATAGATATGATAAGATAATATTTTTGGTATTTTTATAATAAAGGTGCAAAGTAAAATAAAAGTCAATAAAAATAGCTAAGTGTTGGAAGATTAATATGATGGAAAATAGACCCGGGGGCCATAGGTTTCACTAGTGGCTTCTCTCAAGATAGCATAAGTATTACGGTGGGTGAACAAAATATGGTTGAGCAATTGATAGAATTGAGCATATTTATGAGAATATCTAGGTATGATCATGTATATAGGCATCACGTCCGTGACAAGCAGACCGACTCCTGCCTACATCTACTACTATTACTCCACACATCGACCGCTATCCAGCATGTATCTAGAGTATTAAGTTCATAAGAACAGAGTAATGCTTTAAGTAAGATGACATGATGTAGAGGGATAAACTCATGCAATATGATATAAACCCCATCTTTTTATCCTCGATGGCAACAATACAATACATGCCTTGCTGCCCCTGCTGTCACTGGGAAAGGACACCGTAATATTGAACCCAAAGCTAATCACTTATCCCATTGCAAGAAAGATCAATCTAGTAGGCCAAACCAAACTGATAATTCAAAGAGACTTTCAAAGATAACCAATCATAAATAAAAGAATTTAGAGAAGAATCAAATATGGTCATAGATAAACTTGATCATAAACCCACAATTCATCGATCTCAACAAACACACCGCAAAAGAAGATTAAATCGAATAGATCTCCACGAGAATCGTGGAGAACTTTGTATTGAGATCCAAAGAGAGATCAGAAGCCATCTAGCTAATAACTATGGACCCGAAGGTCTGACGTAAACTACTCACACATCATCAGAGAGGCTATGGTGTTGATGTAGAAGCCCTCCATGATCAATGCCCCCTCCGGCAGGACACCGGAAAAGGCCCCAAGATGGGTGATACGTCCATTTTGCATCATGATTTTATATCAATATTTATTGCATTATGTGTTGTTATTACACATTATGTCGCAATACTTATGCCTATTCTCTCGTATTTTACAAGGTTTACATAAGGAGGGAGAATGCCGGCAGCTGGAATTCTGGGCTGGAAAAGGAGCAAATATTAGAGACCTATTCTGCACAACTCTAAAAGTCCTGAAACTCCACGAAAGTTATTTTTGAAAATAATAAAAAATACTGAGAAGAAGAAATACCAGAGGGGGCCCACACCCTGGCCACGAGGGTGGGGGCGCGCCCTACTCCCCTGGGCGCGCCCCCTGCCTTGTGGGCCCCCTGTTGGCCCTCCGGTGGCCATCTTCTGCTATATGAAGTCTTTCGTCCAAAGAAAAATCATAAGCAAGCTTTCGGGACGAGACTCCGCCGCCACGAGGCAGAACCTTGGCGGAACCAATCTAGGGCTCCGGCAGAGCTGTTCTGCTGGGGACACTTCCCTCTGGGAGGGGGAAATCATCGCCATCGTCATCACCAACGCTCCTCTCACCGGGAGAGGGCAATATCCATCAACATCTTCACCAGCACCATCTCCTCTCAAACCCTAGTTCATCTCTTGTATCCAATTCTTGTCTCTAACTCTGGGATTGGTACCTGTAGGTTGCTAGGAGTGTTGATTACTCCTTGTAGTTGATGCTAGTTGGTTTATTTGGTGGAAGATCATATGTTCTGATCCTATATGCATATTAATACTCCTCTGATTATGAACATGAATATGCTTTGTGAGTAGTTATGTTTGTTCCTGAGGACATGGGAGAAGTCTTGCTATTAGTAGTCATGTGAATTTGGTATTCGTTCGATATTTTGATGAGATGTATGTTGTCTCTCCTCTAGTGGTGTTATGTGAACGTTGACTACATGACACTTCACCATTATTTAGGCCTAGAGGAAGGCATTGGGTAGTAATAAGTAGATGATGGGTTGCTAGAGTGACAGAAGCTTAAACCCTAGTTTATGTGTTGCTTCGTAAAGGGCTGATTTGGATCCACATGTTTCATGCTATGGTTAGGTTTACCTTAATACTTCTTTTGTAGTTGCGGATGCTTGCAATAGGGGTTAACCATAAGTGGGATGCTTATTCAAGTAAGGGAAGCACCCAAGCATCGGTCCACCAACATATCAAATTATCAAAGTACCGAACACGAATTATACGAACGTGATGAAAACTAGCTTGAGGATAATTCCCATGTGTCCTCGGGAGCGCTTTTCTCTATATAAGAGTTTGTCCAGGCTTGTCCTTTGCTACAAAAAGGATTGGGCCACCTTGCTGCACTTTATTTACTTTTGTTACTTGTTGCTCGTTACAAATTGTCTTATCACAAAACTATCTGTTACCTATAATTTCAGTGTTTGCAGAGAATACCTTGCTGAAAACCGCTTATCATTTCCTTCCGCTCCTCGTTGGGTTTGACACTCTTACTTATCAAAAGGACTATGATAGATCCCCTATACTTGTGGGTCATCAAGACTCTTTTCTGGCGCTGTTGTCGGGGAGTGAAGCGCCTTAGGTAGGTGGAATTTGGTAAGGAAAAATTTATATAGTGTGCTGAAATTTACTGTCACTTGTTACTATGGAAAGTAATCCTCTGAGGGGCTTGTTCGGGGTATCTTCACCCCGACCAGTAGAGCAAAGAGTTGCTCCTCAACCTACTGAACCTATTGAAAGTGAAATTGTCTACTTTGAAATTCCTTCGGGTATGTTAAAAAACTGCTAGCTAATCCTTTTGCAGGAGACGGAACAATGCATCCCGATGAGCACCTAATATATGTGGATGAAGTTTGTGGATTATTTAGGCTTGCAGGTGTGCCCGATGATGTTATTAAGAAGAAGGTCTTCCCTTTATCTTTGAAGGGAGATGCATTGACATGGTATAGGCTATGTGATGATATGGGATCATGGAACTACAAACGATTGAAATTAGAATTTCATCAGAAGTTTTATCCTATGCATCTTGTTCATCGTGATCGCAATTATATATATATAATTTTTGGCCTCGCGAAGGAGAAAGCATCGCTCAAGCTTGGGGGAGGCTTAAATTAATGTTATATTCATGCCCCAATCATGAGCTTCCAAGATAAATAATTATTCAAAATTTCTATGCTCGGCTTTCTGATAACAATCGTACCATGCTCGATACTTCTTATGTTGGCTCTTTTATGATGAAGCCTATTGAATTCAAATGGGATTTATTGGAAAGAATTAAACGCAACTCTGAATATTGGGATCTTGACAAAGCTAAGGAGTCAGGTATGACACCTAAGTTTGATTCTGTTAAATCTTTTATGGACACCGATGTTTTCCATAAATTTAGCACTAAATATGGTCTTGACTCTGAGATAGTAGCTTCTTTCTGCGAATCTTTTGCTGCTCATGTTGATCTCCCTAAGGAGAAGTGGTTTAAATATCATCCTCCCATAGAAGTAAAAGTAGCTGCACCTATTAAAGTTGAAGAAAAGAGTATCACTTATAATGATCCTATTGTTCCTACTGCTTATGTTGAGAAACCACCTTTCCCTATTAGAATAAAGGATCATGCCAAAGCTTCAACTGTGGTTCGTAAAAGCAATATTAGAACCTATACACCTCGTGAGCAAGTTAAAGTTGAACCTAATATTGCTATTGTTAAAGATCTCTTGGCTGATAATATTGATGGGCATGTTATTTATTTCTATGATGAAACTGCTAGAATTGCTAAACCTTGTGCTAAAGATAAATATAGACCTGTGGTAGGTATGCATGTTATTTCTGTTAAAATAGGATATCATTGTTATCACGGCTTATGTGATATGGGTGCTAGTGCTAGTGCAATACCTCATGATTTATACAAAGAAATTATGCATGATATTGCACCTGCTAAGTTAGAAGATATTGATGTTACCATTAAGCTTGCTATCGGTGTCAAAACCGGCGGATCTCGGGTAGGGGGTCCCGAACTGTGCGTCTAGGGGGATGGTAACAGGAGACAAGGGACACGATGTTTTACCCAGGTTCGGGCCCTCTTGATGGAGGTAAAACCCTACGTCCTGCTTGATTAATATTGATGATGTGTGTTACAAGAGTGGATCTACCACGAGATCAAAGAGGCTAAACCCTAGAAGCTAGCCTATGGTATGATTGTTGTTCGTCCTATGGACTACAGCCCTCCGGTTTATATAGACACCGGAGAGGGCTAGGGTTACACAAAGTCGGTTACAAAGGTAGGAGATCTACATATCCATATCGCCAAGCTTGCCTTCTACGCCAAGGAAAGTCCCATCCGGACACGGGACGAAGTCTTCGATCTTGTATCTTCATAGTCTTGGAGTCTAGCCGATGATGATAGTTCGGCTATCCAGACACCCCCTAGTCCGGAACTCCCTCAGTAGCCCCTGAACCAGGCTTCAATGACGACGAGTCCGGCGCGCATATTGTCTCCGGCATTGCAAGGCGGGTTCCTCCTCCGAATACTTCATAGAAGGTGTTGAACACAAGGATAGTGTCCGGCTCTGCAAAACAAGTTCCACATAACACCATAGAGAGAATAATTTTTGCACAGATCTGCTGATGTATTCCGTGGCGTGACATCACACCACGGCCAGGCCTTTATATGAATCGTTTTTTACTGCTCCACCTCAGCGCGTTTAGCGAGGCGGTTTCCTTGGCATGCCTTACTAAAGCATAGATCGTGCCCCCTTATCCCGGGATTCTCATCAATATGGACGTGGGTAACCCAACCGTGCCCGTTGGCATGCCTCCTCTATCAAAGGCGAGTCCTAATCGACCACGGGGTGGGCTCTTGGTATTCAACCGCTTTATAATGAGACCAAGGCCCTCTTCTTTTTTACACCCTCCATCGAGTTCGCCTCGCGCTTCGAGTTCCAACACCCAAAGCTTCAGATTCAGGCGCTTCGGACCTTCGATGATGTCCGGCTCCGACCAGCACGGCCGATGGATGTCTTCCTCCGTCACAGAAGAGGATGTGCTAAAGCTGCGTGACGCCAGGTATCTAACCTGCGAGATCTCGCATAGGCTGCCTACCCCAGGGCAGGTCATTCCCACTCCTGAGCCCGGCGAGAACGTGGTATTTGTGTCCCACTTCCTTCGGGGTTTACGCTTCCCGACGGAACCCTTTGTGCGGGGGCTCATGTTTTATTATGGGCTTGATTTCCATGACTTGAATCCGGAGTCCATCCTCCATATCTCGTCATTCATTGTCGTATGTGAGGCCTTCCTCCATATTACCCCCCACTTTGGATTGTGGCTCAAGACCTTCAAGGTGGAGCAAAGATGATCAAGGGGCAACAAGCAGAGTGCGGAGGGACGGTCATAAGCAAATGTGCTGATGCTCCATGGCCCGAGGGCTCTTTTCAAGAGGAGCTTCGTTTGTGGCAACGGGAGTGGTTTTATATCACCGCTCCCAGGGGCACCAAATGGGCGGCGCTCCCTACCTTCCGCTCAGGTCCACCACAGCGGCTGGCATCATGGGTCAACAAGGGGCTCGACTGGGGGCCGTCCAAGGACGTTCCCCCGCTGCAGGGCCGTATTCGAGATCTCCAGGAAAGAGGGATCAATCTGGTTGCAGTGGCGCAGGTTATGGTGATCCGGTGCCTTCAGCCCTGCAAACGTCGCCCCCTCCGCCAGTGGGAATTCAATCCAGAGGGACCACGAGCTCTCCAAAGTTTTATGGGCACGATGCCCGTGGGGATGTATAAACTATTCTTCGGATCACAAGAGAAGTGTCCGGACTTGACCGAGGACGCAGGACTAAGCTGCAATCGCCAGATACTCAAGTAAGTAGTCCTGTAACCGGACAAGCTGTTCATTCATTTATTTTACATATATGCCCTTTAAAGGAGATGTTTCTTGAACAGGAGTGGATAGCCAAGGCAAAGTTAATAAGGTGTCCGGCTCCCCTCCCAGAGACCACGCCGGATCCCATGCTGACCAAGATGTTGAAGGTCGCGCCTTTTGAAGAAGGCGAAGAGGGGAGCGGGGAAGCAACTGCCCCTTCGAAGGAGGCTATCAAGGAAGGAGGGATTAAAAGTCCCACCTTCCGAGGAGAGAAGAGGACCGCTTCGGAAGATCCGGAGGTCAAGGTCTCAAAGAGGGGAAGGGATTCTTCGGCAGAGAGTCCAGCGCTGGGAAGTAACCCAGCCGCATTATTTCCCCGAGGGGATCAGCCCTCCAGCGAGCCGTAAGTAAAAAGAAGGGGTCTTGTAAATAAGGAACATCCCTGTATTTATTCATGAAGATAACCGAAATTGTACATTGTAGTTCGGACCTCAGCCCTTCTCAGTAGAGCTCGTCTTCGGGGGATCTTCTTCCGGAGATGATGGAGAGCGAAACGCCTCCACCTATCGCACCCTCATGTGAAGCGGATGACCCGGAGGTGTCGTCGCGGAGGGTTCCCCCAAGTCTGGCGGGGCCGGAAGGTCCGGCGCCAAGTGGTGTGCGGTCAGAGGAGCTGAAGGATCTGCTCGGGCGAGCGGCTATCTCAGAAGATCACCGTGCTCTAATGGGTACGGTGATTGAAAGAATTGCATCCGCAGAGAGCGGATTGCACGAAGCCGTCAGAAGCTTACTGACGGGGTTTGAGGTACGCAAAAAATAATGCACCTTCCGACAGTTATGCATATAAAATGCGCCGTGTATAGATAGTAGCCCCTGAGACTCGGTATGTTGTCAAAATTGAGGACGTGCCAAGGATCAAATTCTCAGTTTTAACATATCGCCGCTCCTAAACAGGTGGCGGGGCGTCCGGAGGCTAGCCGGACTGATGAATATGCCGAACTAAAGCGGCAACTTGACGAGGCGGATGCGGAAATCGCGCTGGTTAATAAATGGTTTGACAAGTCACAAGGTATGCGACTTCTATGCGGACACCTGGTAAGGGAGCTTGACGCCCATGTCTTACTGTTTGTATGCTTAATGCAGATGGTGTCGCTGCCGTAGAGGAGCTGCGGGCTCGCCCGAGCGAAAGAGCAAGCCAGAGTTAGTACTGCGGCCGCTGTAAAGGCGGCCGAAGAGCTAGAAGCTGAACGGGCTGCTCACTGCCGAAGCAAGGAGGAGATGGCCGATATGGCCAAAAATTTAAGGGATACTACCGATCGCTGCGCGGTTCTTGAAAAGGAACGTCAAGTGGAACAAGAGGGCCTAAAGAAGGCCGCCGCCGAATCCAAGAATGCCCAATCGGCTTTGAGAGCTGCCAAGGTGGAGCTGAGTCAGGCCGGGGCTGCTGCGGAGGAAATATACGGATCCAAAGTATGCTTAGTTGGATAAATTGTGGAGTTCAGAGGATGCTTATCTGGACTTGGCGGCGAGCGCTGTGGATGCGGTTGAGCACTTCCTGGGCCAGAAGGGGCACAGAAGGGAAGAGTTATATTGGTCGCAATTCCATAGTCCGGAGCGTCCTCTGCCGCTGACCGATTGGTTGGCCGAATGGGCCGAGCTGAATCGACTGTACGGATTTGCCATGAAGCATGTCTTGACTCACTTGTGGCCGGGCGGACCCCAGCCGAAGAGCTATTTTGGTTTAGTGCAGCAGTTCCTTGGTGCGGTACCGCGTATCGCGCAATGAAGCGATCGGCGTGCATTGAGGGGCGCGGATGGCTCTGGCCCGTGTCAAGACATACTGGGCAGAGATGAAGGCCACCGACGTTGCATCCCAAGATTCAGACAGAAGCCGAGTACCTGCCGGGCACTACTTTGAAGAAGTCCTGCCGGGCGCTCGTTTAATAGAGACGCAGTGCTCGAAGGATATTATGTTTGAATGACATGTATGATTTGTGAAAACAATGTTTCAATGTAATATAAGTGCTTTTTATACTTGTGCGTTCAAGTAGTAAACTACTCCCTATGCGGCCGTTTATGTATATGTGTATATAACCTGAAAGATGGCAGTCCTTGGCTTTAGCCCCCACGCACATAGTGCGGGGGTGTTTGCAAAAAAGCGCTTTTTCACACTTAATCCAATGTCTTGGTGCTGTTAAGGAGGTGATAGCGTAGCAAACCAGGCAACCGGACTATAATGCTTTATCACTTTCACTTAGCCATAGGAGTTCGAGGGTGGGGCTACTATATAGCCCCTGGGGGCACCGCACTCTCCCGAATTCGGGGTGCGTATGTGCCTGACCGAAAACCGGTCCTTCGTTAATGCGGAGGAATTCTAAACATTCCTGTGAGTCATCGAGTGGTTGACCAGTCTCTCGCTATATCATGACAGTTAGTTTTCGGCTTTCTCTACTGAGGTGCTCGCCCGGCCGAACCGGGGCACAATCGCAGTAGTTCTCCAGGTGCCGCGTTAGCCGTGAAAACGGAACGTAAGGCAGCAAAACACAGGAGCCGGGCAACCCAACATTTGACCAAAGACATGATTCAGAGCTGATGCATATAAGGCCTAACTCGAGACGCCGAATACTCCCTAAGGTATTCGGTCTTTATGAAAATAGGCAGAATAATGCCCTAAGTCCCTGGTGTCCAGGTACGCGCAAAAATTCTGGTGCGGCCAATGCCAAAGCACCAGCCTCCTCCTCGGTTATATTAAGGAACCGGGGGGGATGTATGTCAACAAGAGATAGTGAAAAAAGGTTTACGCAGGGTCTTAATCTGAAAAGAATCCTTGCAACGGGTCCCTACTACACGCCTGCGCCTGTGTCTCCGTTGTGCCGTATCCTGGACAGGTGTACCACGTTGGTCATCTGTAAAAGAGAGGAACTTAGTTTAAAAGAAAAAGGATCGTGCGAAAGATGTACTTAATATTAAATAAACAGAGTACGGTTCGAACAAGTGAATAAAATTGAGCTTTATTGTCTCTTGTTATACATGCATGCGGCCCCTCGTATGGGGGTATGCCGCTAGTAGGCGCCGGACTCGTCTAGCTGTGTCCGGGGCTTGAATGAACGATTCAGGTTCTTTGCCTAGCAGAGCCGGATAGCTGTGGGGCTGTCAAGGCAGTCTCCCGTTCTTCCATGCTCGAGTAACACTTAATACTTCCTATTAACGAGATGATGCCGCGTGGACTTGGCATTTTAAGTGTTAGGGATGCATAATGCGGTACTGCGTTAAAGCGGGCGAAAGCTTCACGTCCCAATAGTGCTTGATCGCTACTTTTAAACGGGGCGGCATGGAAGAGTAACCTTTCGCGACGGAAGTTGTCGTATGAACCAAACACAACTTCTAGCAGTATGGAGCCCGTGCAAAGGGCGTATGGGCCTGGCAGTACTCCTTTAAAGGAGGTGTTGCTACGGCGAATTTTGGTTGGGTTTATCCCCATCCTGCGGATTGTGTCCTGATATATCAGGTTTATGTCACTGCCGCCATCCATGAGGACATGTGTAAATTGGAATCCGTTGATTATAGGATCCAATATCAAGGCAGTCCATCCTGCGTTCCGGATATTATTGGAATAGTCCCGATGGTCGAAGGTGATTGGTTTTGACAACCAGTGTGTGGCGCGGCTTTTAGGGGGCGCTGCTCTGCTTTTCCCTTTGATCACGTCAAGTGAGTTTACTGTTTTAACCTCCTGTGGGAAAGTTTTTTGTTTTCCAAGGCTCTGCTTGTGGTGCTTTTGGGTTTCGTCACTTTCACTTAGTGTGTCGAGCCCCTTGTGTTCGGCGTTAAGTCGGCCGGACTGCTTGAAGACCCAACAATCTCTGTGGGTATGGTTTGCAGGCTTCCCGGAGGTACCATGTATTTGACACAGTCTATCCAGAATCTTGTTTAGGTTAGATAGCTCGTCACTGTTATCCTTTAGGGGCAGTGTTTTGTTGTTCGGCCGAGAGCTTTTGAATCCGGCGTTGACCGCCGTACTATTTGGGCCATTTTCCTTATTCCGGCGCTGATCTTTTCTGCGTCGTGATTTCCCATTTCCATCCCTGATTTTGGATATACTTGGGTCGCTGGTGCTGCATCTAGCCAGCCAGCTGTCCTCTCCCGTGCAAAAGCGGGTCATGAGGCTTGTTAATGCGGCCATTGTTCTCAACTTTTCTTGGCCGAGGTGTCTGGCGAGCCATTCGTCTGGGACGTTGTGTTTGAAAGCTGCTAAGGCTTCGGCGTCCGGACAGTCGACTATTTGGTTCTTTTTAGTAAGGAACCTGTTCCAGAATTTCCGGGCTGATTCTCCGGGCTGTTGAGTTATGTGACTTAAATCGTCTGCATCCGGAGGCCAAACATAAGTCCCCTGAAAATTTGCTCGAAACGCATCCTCAAGCTCTTCCCAACTTCCAATTGTGTTTTCTGGGAGGCTTTTAAGCCAATGCCGAGCTGGCCCTTTGAGTTTGAGAGGTAGGTGTTTTATGGCGTGGAGATCGTCTCCTCTAGCCATGTGTATGTGGAGGATGTAATCCTCGATCCAGACTCCAGGGTCTATTGTTCCATCGTATGCCTCTATGTTTACGGGTTTGAATCCCGGTGGAAATTCATGATCCAGCACCTCATCGGTGAAACATAGGGGGTGTGCGGCGCCCCTATATTTGGGTGTGCCGTGATTTTCGGAATTTTTGCGTATTGCATTGCTTTGACGAGCGTGCTTTCTTGGCCCATAGATGGACCTAACTGGGCTATCCTTTTGATGTGAATCCTTAGGCGGATCGCATATTGGCTTGTGTGCGGCACCATTCGCCGCTCTCTTTTTGCCGTGAGGTCGTCCATCCGACCGGGTGGTCTTCTTGCTTTTTAATTGTGGGGGCTCTAAGGCCTCCTCGTCGAATTCGGGCAGTAGCTTTCTTTTCGGGTAGCTCTTTGTTCGGCGACTGTCGCCGTACTTATCTGTGGTGCTGAATACTTTGCTCCATCTGATCCTGAGTGCATCTTCCGCTGTTTTGAGCTTCCGCTTCTGCTTTTTTAGGCTACGCGTAGTGGTGACGAGCCTTTTCTGTAGGTCATTTTGCTCCAATAGTTTGTCCGGTGTGAGATCGTCCAGACTGCTATCTTCGCCGGGGACAGATTGTTTATCCAAGTTATTTTGTTCGGACGATTGCTCGATAGCATGTTCGTCATCCACCGGTTCGCCCTGCTCTATGGCTGGGTCTTTGTTGAGGCGGGACTTGGTTCGGCGTTTACGTTGCCGTTTTGACTACTTTTCGAGGGATTTATCCTTCATGGCGTCCCGTTGTTCCTCGTCTTCATTTCCTTTAGGCGTATCCACCATGTATACATCATGGGGCGAGGTGGTTGCCCAGCATCCTAGAGGCGCTAGTTCATGGTTGTCTGTGACACTCCAAAAATTTTGGTGGTTTGTTTTTCAAAAGAGCCTTGCTTGGTTTGAAAGAAGGTCATTTAAACCCTTCCTAAAAACCATCTTCTAAGTTTGCCCTCTCAAAAAAATCCTTTTCTTGGATTTAGTTTCTTTTAAAAAGAAAACCCTTTTAGTTTTGGGCTTTTATTTGGTTTGATCCCTTCTAAATTTTACCATGCCACCTATGGTGAAATTTTCCCAAAACCTCTCCTCCCACTTTGGTACAATCCAAACATTCTGTCCAAACAAATAAAATCCATTTTTGGATTTTATTCCAACTATTTCTCCTCCCAATATAAATCTGTCTTTCCTTTTGAGCCTAGGTGGATTGCAAAGCAAGTACCCTAATGCTTTTGATTTTTGACCTCAACTCAACACCCTTGGATAGTCCTTTGTACCCACAACCCAGAACCATCTTGATCCACTCTTCTCCTGTTCAAATATTTCAGATTTCACTCACTGCAAGTTTGGTGAAATTCATATCTACACCTCTCCAAAAATTCTACAAATATTCAGGCAGCCTCTAGATGCAATGAGAGGCCCCTCCACCAAAAACCAGCTCAAGGAAAAATCCCTACATGCCTAGATCATTTTGTCGAACACCTTGCATACACTGTTTCTGTCCATCTTCAGTTAAATTCAGAATTTCAGAGTCAATCTTCGATAGAATTCAGTCACAAGCTCACAGTGCACTTGGCACGTAGCTCACGGCCTGGCTTGCTTGTCCGGAACCTCACACGCGCACTTGGAGCCTTCCTGGAGTCGGTGGCGCCCTGGCCCGCCTGCGCCGGCATGTCTTGCGGCGGCCGTATCACCGTAGCGGCCGACAGGGAGCAGAACGGCGGCATAACGCCGTTCGGCGCCGCCCAAACCCCCTGGTAGCTCCGCGTGGCCATTTCCTCGCCAACGCACGCATGCAACACCGTCGCCGTGGCGCGACACGCGCAGAGCGCGCTCCCTGCCGCCGACGGGCCCGCGCCACCCCGTTCCGTCGAGCTCCCCCTAAACAACCCAATCCCGACGTGATTAGCATCTAAACGGAACCAGGGAACACCAACGACGACGCTCAACCTCTGAACCCTCCCGTGCAACCACTGCGTCGCCGTAATCACCTCGCCGGAGAACCCCATTCTCGGCAACCACCTCAGGGCGGCTATATATAGCACCCCGAGCTTGCTCTCGCCTCCGCACGACTCCACCATCTCACCAGACCCCGCCCGGCCACTGAACGAGCCTCGAGGGGCCTTTCCTCCTCGACTCCGGCCACCTCCATCCGCCTCGGGCTCCGGCATCGTTCTCTCCGGTGAGAACCCCTCCGCCGCCCTACTTTCAACCGTAGCCTCGTACCACCTCTAGTAAGATAACCCCCACCTCAATTTTGACCTCGCAGCTCTCTCCAGCGAGATCCACGACCACCCGAACCGCCATCCGCCGGAGCAAGCGTCGCCGCCGACGTGGTACTTGCCGGCGACCAGCACCACCTCCCACAGACACGGAATGGCGCCCTGAACACAGAGGTACTCTCGCCGATCTCCCTGCCTCGCCGTGGATCGCCGCCGGCGACCACCGCGGCTCTCAGGCGCCGACGAGCCCCGGCTCCCTCGTTTGAAAATTCAAACCTGACGGGTGGGACCCGCCCGTCAGCCTCTCCTGTGTTTTTTTGAATCGTTTACTGAAAGCGTACTCTGGCAAATACGCTTCCACTCTGAACCGTTTTTTTGTATTTTTCTGCAAAGCCCCCTGGAAGTTTTCTGTTTCATTACAGATGAGTCCTTGGGTTAAAACCCTTATAACTTTTTAACACAAAGGAATTTTTGAGTGATTCTTTTTCTGTCCTCTTCAAATTTTTTTCTAGTTTTTTATCATCTTTATTTGAAAAATATTTGGAACACTTTTCTGTACACTCACGGTATTTACGTTGCGTGCGTATCTTTTCTTATATCGTAGATACCGGAGGAGGTGACGGAGCTGCAAACCTCGCACAGTTAGACTCCGACTACTCCGAACCAGGCAAGCATGTTTGAACTCTTGATATGATGAGTGTTGTTGCGTGTTTGCATTTTAGTATGATCATGGCATGTTTATGAACAACTCTTTGAATGTTATATTTCATATACATAATCGGAAAGTAAGTTTCGGTAAGCATTATGTTGTTGGATACATATTTGCATAGCCATGTGTTGGCATGAGGATGGGTAAGATGGCAGTGTTGTGACATGCCAGTCTTATGCCAGATTATTTGACTTCCGTGTCGTCATGACACAAATCACATTCCCATTCATTCCTTCCTATACTGTCACATGTTTTCCGAAAGGAATATGGCATAGTAAGTTGTAAATCGTTTTCCTGGTACACACCAATAGAGAGACCGGGGTGAGGGTTCCATGGCCCTGGATTAAAGCCCATCATCCGGTCAGGGGGCATGGGTGTTTCCGGTTGGGACCGAGAGGGGGGCACCCCTTAGAGCGCGCGTATAGAAATTTGATCCCATGCTATTCGAGGTTGTGGCCTCCCCGCCTCAAAGTTTTTCTTGGACGTTGACCAGGGTGATTCCTGGCATCGTGAGGTGAAATGGGTGTTTACTAGTTAAATGTGTTTCTACTGAAATACCGTAAACGGAACTAGTCCTTTGTGACTACGGAAATCCGTTGGCTGTGGTCAGTTCATCCAAACTCTGCAGAGTCTCAAATCCGTCAATTGTCTTGTACTTTGTTCAAGTACTATATTCATCTTATCTTGTCAGGTGTCAACCACAGTGACAAAACTCCGGTGGAATTTATGTGTGATAAATCCGGTTAACAGATTATTCTTGTGGATGGACTAATCTTGTCATTTACATATATTACAAGCCCTGTCTGTGATGTCGCTTAGACGTCCGACGGTGGTAGACCTGTTATTTACTTTTGTCATAGACCCTGTCTGTGATGTCGCTCAGACGTCTGACTGTGGTATTGCTTTTAAAGCCCTGTCTGTGATGTCGCTCAGACGTCCGATTGTGGTATTTCTTTTTAAGCTCTGTCTGTGATGTCGTTCAGACGTCCGACTGTGGTATTTCTTCTTAAGCCCTGTCTGTGATGTCGCTCAGACGTCCGACAGTGGTATTTCTTTTAAAGCCCTGTCTGTGATGTCGCCCAGACGTCCGACTGTGGCATTTCTTTTAAAGCCCCTTATGTGATGTCGCCCAGACGTCCGACTGTGGCATTTATTTTAAAGCCCTTTATGTGATGTCGCTTAGACGTCCGACTGCAGCATGCATTTTATTTATTTACCTTTCGAGGCGTCGCTCCAGACACCCGATCAGTTTTCAGTTATTTATTTTATTCATCAAGTCCTGCAATATTATCATTATTTTATGAGCATCATCCTTGTTCATGACACATTCATGCATTCATTGATTATATCTTTTGTCCGAACTGCCTTGCGAGTACTTTCAAGTACTCACCTGGCTTGTTGATTTCGCCAGATGCTGATGAAGGCGATCTCATGGATGAAGAGTTTGATAGCGAGTCCGACGCCTAGAGGAGTCCCAGTCAGTCCCGTGCGATCCTGTCTTGGTCATTGTATTATCCGCTTCCGCAACCCCAAATAAATTCATCGAGCCTCACCTCGACGCTCGATGTGCTGCCAGTAGAAGTCAAGTTATCCACGACCACTTTTCCTCGAGCTAGTAGCATGCCACCCCACCCCTGTGTCATAACCGCCCTTATGTAAGATATTGGCGAGTTTGTAATAAACTGTTGAGCAGCCTCAGCTCAATCCTGTAATATATTTGATGCTACTGGTTCTCTGTTTATCAAGCTTTTGTCTACCAGAAAGGATGACTTTTCCTATACTGGGTTTAAAAGATCGGTTTTATCAATAATCATATTATTGAAAAGCCGGTCGTGACATTGTCTCCTATATCGTCGTCCATACCGTCGATGTCTTCGGAGTCGAAATCGAGCACGTCGTGTAAGCTTTCGACAGTGGCTACGAAGTGGGTGGTGGGTGGGCTTTGAATTTCTTCGTCGTCCGCATCCCAACCTTCCTGACCGTAGTCCGGCCAGGGCTCTCCGGATAAAGAGAGAGACTTTAGTGAATTCAGGGTGTCGCCAAAAGGCGAGTGCTGAAAGATGTCCGCGGCCGTGAACTCCATGACCGGTGCCAATCGGATCCGATTGGCAGGGGCGCGGAGGGTTCGGAGTCCGGAGAGGAGTCTGGCACCCTGGAGTCGAGGTCTTCGCAAAGGACAGGGATGGAGCTCGGCTCGATCGCCGTAGAGATTGTAGCCCCCGAGGCGGTGTCCAACCACTCGTCCTCGATCAGGGAATCCGGCTCCAGATTAAGGGTCGGGGCGGATGCTGATGCGGCCTCCAGGGCACTGTTCGGCTGCAGAGCTAAATCATGCCCATCGAAACAGTGCGGCACGCTCGGCTGCGTCTCGAATCCGTCGAAGATGAAGTCTCCGCGGATATCGGCCGTATAGTTCAAACTTCCAAATCTGACCTGATGGCCAGGGGCGTAGCTTTCGATCTTCTCCAGATGGCCAAGCGAATTGGCCCGCAATGCAAAGCCGCCGAATACGAAGATCTGTCCGGGGAGAAAGGTCTCACCCTGGACTGCCTCGTTGTTGATGACCGAAGGAGCCATCGGGCCTATCGATGACGACACAGAGGAACTCTCAATGAAAGCACCAATGTCGGTGTCAAAACCAGTGGATCTCGGGTACGGGGTCCCGAACTGTGCGTCTAGGCGGATGGTAACAGGAGACAAGGGACACGATGTTTTACCCAGGTTCGGGCCCTCTTGATGGAGGTAAAACCCTACGTCCTGCTTGATTAATATTGATGGTGTGTGTTACAAGAGTGGATCTACCACGAGATCAAAGAGGCTAAACCCTAGAAGCTAGCCTATGTTATGATTGTTGTTCGTCCTATGGACTACAGCCGTCCGGTTTATATAGACACCGGAGAGGGCTAGGGTTACACAAAGTCGGTTACAAAGGTAGGAGATCTACATATCCGTATCGCCAAACTTGCCTTCTATGCCAAGGAAAGTCCCGTCCGGACACGGGACGAAGTCTTCGATCTTGTATCTTCATAGTCTTGGAGTCCGGCCGATGATGATAGTTCGGCTATCCGGACACCCCCTAGTCCGGAACTCCCTCACTTGCCAATTGAGATACGATATCACCCATTGGAATTGTTAGAGATGTTGAAGTCTTGTGTGGGAAAACTAAATATCCTGCTGATTTTCTTGTTCTCACTTCCCCACAAGATAGCTTTTGCCCCATTATATAACACTGTTAATGCTAAGATAGACTGCGAAAAGGATGTTGTTACTATTGGTTTGGGTGATATGTCCCATGAGTTTAATTTCTCTAAATTTCTTAGACAACACCGTGAAGAGGAATTGCCTAGTAAGGATGAAATTATTGGTCTTGCTTCTATTGCCTACCTCCTAATGATCCTTTGGAACAATATTTGCTATACCATGAAAATGATATGTTTATGAATGAAAGAAGGGAAACAGATGAAGTATTCTTTAAACATGAACCCATCCTGAAATACAATTTGCCTATTGAAATCCTAGGGGATCCTCCTCCACCCAAGGGTGATCCCGTGTTTGAGCTTAAACAATTACCAGATACTCTTAAATATGCTTATCTTGATGAGAAAAAGATATATCCTGTTATTATTAGTGCTAACCTTTAAGAGCATGAAGAAGAGAGATTATTGAAAACTCTGAAGAAGCACCACGCTGCTATTGGATATACTCTTGATGATCTTAAGGGCATTAGTCCCACTCTATGTCAACATAAAATAAATTTGGAGAAAGATGCCAAACCAGTTCGTGATCATCAACGACGGCCGAATCCTCAGATGAAAGAAGTGGTAAGAAAGGAAATACTAAAGCTCCTTGAGGCAGGTATAATTTATCTTGTTGCTGATAGTCAGTGCGTAAGTCATGTCCATTGTGTCCCTAAGAAGGGAGGTATTACTATCGTTCCTAATGATAAAGATGAATTGATTCCGCAAAGAATTATTAAAGGTATAGGATGGTAATTGATTTCCGCAAATTAAATAAGGCTACTAAAAAAGATCAATACCCCTTACCTTTTATTGATCAAATGCTAGAAAGATTATCCAAACATACACATTTTTGCTTTCTAGATGGTTATTCTGGTTTCTCTCAAATAATTGTGTCAGCCGATGATCAATCAAAGACCACTTTTACTTGCCCTTTCGGTACTTTTGCTTATAGACGTATGCCTTTTGGTTTATGTAATGCACCTGCTACCTTTCAAAGATGCATGATGGCTATATTCTCTGACTTTTGTGAAAAGATTTGTGAGGTTTTTATGGACGATTTCTTCGTCTATGGATCCTCTTTTGATGATTGCTTGAGCAACCTTGATCGAGTTTTGCAGAGATGTGAAGAAACTAATCTTGTCTTGAATTGGGAAAAGTGCCACTTTATGGTTAATGAAGGTATTGTCTTGGGGCATAAAATTTTTGAAATAGGTATTGAAGTTGATAAAGCCAAGGTTGATGCTATTGAAAAGATGCCATGTCCCAAGGACATTAAAGGTATAAGAAGTTTCCTTGGTCATGCCGGTTTTTATAGGAGGTTCATTAAAGACTTCTCAAAAATTTCTCGGCCTCTGACTAATTTATTACAAAAGGATATACTATTTTTCTTTGATGATGATTGTGTAGAAGCATTTGAAATACTTAAGAAAGCATTGATCTCTGCACCTATTGTTCAGCCACCTGATTGGAATTTACCCTTTGAAATTATGTGTGGTGCTAGTGATTATGCTGTAGGTGATGTTCTAGGGCAAAGAGTTGATAAGAAATTAAATGTTATTCAATATGCTAGTAAAACTCTAGACAATGCTCAGAGAAACTATGCTACTACTGAAAAAGAATTCTTAGCAGTTGTATTTGCTTGTGATAAGTTCAGACCTTATATTGTTGATTCTAAAGTAACTATTCACACTGATCATGCTGCTATTAAATATCTTATGGAAAAGAGAGATGCTAAACCTAGACTTATTAGATGGGTTCTTGATACGTCTCCAACGTATCTATAATTTTTGATTGCTCCATGCTATATTATCTACAGTTTTGGACAATATTGGGCTTTATTTTCCACTTTTATATTATTTTTGGGACTAACCTATTAACCGGAGGCCCAGCCCAAATTGCTGTCTTTTTGCCTATTTCAGAGTTTCGAAGAAACGGAATATCAAACGGAGTCCAAATGGAACGAAACCTTCGGGAACGTGATTTTCTCACCGCACGTGATCCAGGAGACTTGGACCCTAAGTCAAGGAAGATTCGAGGAGGGTACGAGGTAGGGGGGGCGCCCACCCCCCTGGGTGCGCCCTCCATGCTCGTGGGCCCCATGTTGCTCCACCGACGTACTTCTTCCTCCTATATATACCTACGTACCCCCAAACGATCAGATACGGAGCCAAAAACCTAATTCCACCGCCACAACCTTCTATACCCACGAGATCCCATCTTGGGGCCTATTCCGGAGCTCCGCCGGAGGGGGCATCCACCACGGAGGGCTTCTACATCAACACCATAGCCTCTCCGATGAAGTGTGAGTAGTTTACCTTAGACCTTCGGGTCCATAGTTAGTAGCTAGATGGCTTCTTCTCTCTTTTTGGATCTCAATACAATGTTCTCCCCCTCTCTCGTGGAGATCTATTCGATGTAATCTTCTTTTTGCGGTGTGTTTGTTGAGACCGATGAATTGTGGGTTTATGATCAAGATTATCTATGAACAATATTTGAATCTTCTCTGAATTCTTTTATGTATGATTGGTTATCTTTGCAAGTCTCTTCGAATTATCAGTTTGGTTTGGCCTACTAGATTGGTTTTTCTTGCAATGGGAGAAGTGCTTAGCTTCGGGTTCAATCTTGCGGTGTCCTTTCCCAGTGACAGTAGGGGCAGCAAGGCACGTATTGTATTGTTGCCATCGAGGATAACAAGATGGGGTTTTTATCATATTGCATGAATTTATCCCTCTACATCATGTCATCTTGCTTAAGGCGTTACTGTGTTTTCATGATCTTAATACTCTAGATGCATGCTAGATAGCGGTCGATGAGTGGAGTAATAGTAGTAGATGCAGGCAGGAGTCGGTCTACTTGTCTCGGACGTGATGCCTATATACATGATCATGCCTAGATATTCTCATAACTATGCTCAATTCTGTCAATTGCTCAACAGTAATTCGTTCACCCACTGTAAAATACTTATGCTCTTGAGAGAAGCCACTAGTGAAACCTACGGCCCCCGGGTCTATCTCCATTATATTAATCTTCCATCACTTTATTTTATTGCCTTTCCTTTTACTTTTCTTTTATTTTACTTTGCATCTTTATCATAAAAATACCAAAAATATTTCTATCATCTCTATCAGATCTCACTCTCGTAAGTGACCATGAAGGGATTGACAACCCCTAATCGCGTTGGTTGCGAGGAGTTATTTGTTTTGTGTAGGTACGAGGGACTCGCGCGTAGCCTCCTACTGGATTGATACCTTGGTTCTCAAAAACTGAGGGAAATACTTACACTACTTTGCTACATCGTCCTTTCCTCTTCAAGGAAATCCAATGCAGTGCTCAAGAGGTAGCAAGAAGAATTTCTGGCGCCTTTGCCGGGGAGGTCTACGCAAAAGTCAACATACCAAGTACCCATCACAATCCCTTATCTCCCGCATTACATTATTTGCCATTTGCCTCTCATTTTCCTCTCCCCCACTTCACCCTTGCCGTTTTATTCGCCCTCTCTTTTCCATTTGCCTCTTTTTCGCTTGCTTTTTGTTTACTCGTGTGTTGGATTGCTAGTTTGTCACGATGGCTCAAGATAATACCAAATTGTGTGACTTTACCAATACCAACAATAATGATTTCCTTAGCACTCCGATTTCTCCTCTTACCAATACTGAATCTTGTGAAATCAATGCTGCTTTGTTGAATCTTGTCATGAAAGATCAATTCGCCGGCCTTCCTAATGAAGATGCCGCTACTCATCTAAATAGCTTCGTTGATTTGTGTGATATGCAAAAGAAGAAAGATGTTGATAATGATATTGTTAAATTGAAGCTATTTCCTTTTTCGCTTAGAGATCATGCTAAAGCTTGCTTTTCGTCTTTGCCTAAAAATAGTATTGATTCATGGAATAAGTGCAAAGATGCTTTTATCTCTAAGTATTTTCCTCCTGCTAAGATCATCACTCTTAGAAACGATGTTATGAATTTTAAGCAACTTGATCATGAACATGTTGCACAAGCTTGGGAAAGGATGAAATTAATGATACGTAATTGCCCTACTCATGGTTTGAATTTGTGGATTATTATAAAAACTTTATGCCGGATTGAATTTTGCTTCTAGAAACCTTTTAGATTCGGCCGCGGGAGGCACTTTTATGGAAATCACTTTAGGAGAAGCTACTAAACTCCTAGATAATATTATGGTTAATTATTCTCAATGGCACACTGAAAGATCTACTAATAAAAAAGTGCATGCGATAGAAGAAATCAATGTTTTGAGTGGAAAGATGAATGAACTTATGAAATTATTTGCTACTAAGAGTGTTTCTTCTTATCCTAATGACATGCCTTTGTCTAATTTGATTGAGAATAATAATGAATCTATGGATGTGAATTTTTTTGGTAGGAATAATTTTGGTAACAACGCGTATAGAGGAAACTTTAATCCTAGGCCTTATCCTAGTAATTCCTCTAATAATTTTGGAAATTCCTACAACAACTCTTATGGAAATTTTAAGATGCCCTCTGAATTTGAGACTAGTGTTAAAGAGTTTATGAATTCGCAAAAGAATTTTAATGCTTTGCTTGAAGAGAAATTGCTTAAAGTTGATGAATTGGCTAGGAACGTTGATAAAATTTCTCTTGATGTTGATTCTTTAAAGCTTAGATCTATTCCTCCTAAGCATGATATCAATGAGTCTCTCAAAGCCATGAGAATTTCCATTGATGAGTGCAAAGAAAGAACCGCTAGGATGCGTGCTACGAAAGATGCCTTTATTAAAGCGTGTTCTTCTAGTTCCTATGAAAATAAAGATGAAGATATAAAAGTTATTGATGTGTCCCCTATTAAATCTTTGTTTTGCAATATGAATCTTGATAATGATGGGACTGGATATTATCCACCCTTACCTAGAAGGCGTTCAAAAAATTCAGAGTTTTTAGATCTTGATGCTAAAATTGATAAAAGTGAGATTGAAGAAATCAAAACCCTAGATGTCGCTAAACCCACTATTTTGGATTTCAATGAATTTGATTATGAAAGTTGCTCTTTTATTGATTGTATTTCCTTATTACAATCCGTGCTAAATTCTCCTCACGCTTATAGTCAAAATAAAGCGTTTACTAAACATATCGTTGATGCCTTGATGCAATCTTATGAAGAAAAACTTGAGTTGGAAGTTTCTATCCCTAGAAAACTTTATGATGAGTGGGAACCAACTATTAAAATTAAGATTAAGGATCATGAATTTTATGCTTTATGTGCTTTGGGTGTGAGTGTTTCCACTATTCCCAAAACTTTGATGATTGCTCTCTAAACTTGCACCTTGCGGATTCCACGATTAAGAAACCTATGGGAAGAATTAATGATGTTCTTATTTTTGCAAATAGGAATTATGTGCCCATAGATTTTATCGTTCTTCATATAGATTGCAACCCTTCATGTCCTATTATTCTTGGTAGACCTTTTCTTAGACCGATTGGTGCAATTATTGATATGAAGGAAGGGAATATTAGATTCCAATTTCCATTAAAGAAAGTCATGGAACACTTACCTAGGAATAAAATAAAATTACCATATGAATCTATCATGAGAGCCACTTATGGATTGCCTACCAAAGATGGCAATACCCAGATCTATCCTTGCTTTTATGCCTAGCTAGGGGCGTTAAACGATAGCGCTCGTTGGGAGGAAAGCCAATTTTATTTTTACTTTTTTTTGCTTTTGCTTCTGTTTAGGAATAAATCTTTGATCTAGCCTCTGGTTAGATGTGTTTTTTTGTTTTAATTAGTGTTTGTGCCAAGTTAAACCAATAGGATCTTCTTGGATGATAGTTATTTGATCTTGCTGTAATTTCCAGAAACTTTCTGTTCATGAAAACAATTGTTACAAATCACAAGAATGCGATAAAATATTGATTCTAATTTATTCTGAACAATGAACAAATTTCTTAGGACATCCTATTTTGGCTGGATTTTTGGAGTTCCAGAAGTTTGCGTTAGTTACAGATTACTACAGACTGTTCTGTTTCTGACAGATTCTGTTTTTCGTGTGTTGTTTGCTTATTTTGATGAATCTATGGCTAGTAAAATAGTTTATAAACCATAGAGAAGTTGTAATACAGTAGGTTTAACACCAATATAAATAAAGAATGAGTTCATTACAGTACCTTGAAGTGGTCTTTTGATTTCTTTCGTTAACGGACCTCACGAGATTTCTGCTGAGTTTTGTGTTGTGAAGTTTTCAAGTTTTGGGTGAAATCTTTTGATGGATTATGGAACAAGGAGTGGAAAAAGCCAAAGCTTGGGGATTCCCATGGCACCCCCAAGATAATCTAAGGACACCAAAAATTCAAAGCTTGGGGATGCCCCGGAAGGCATCCCCTCTTTCGTCCACTTCCATCGGTAACTTTACTTGGAGCTATATTTTTATTCACCACATGATGTGTTTTTCTTGGAGCGTCTTGTATGATTTGAGTGTTTGTTTTTTAGTTTACCACAATAATCCTTGATATACACACCTTTTGAGAGAACCACACATGATTTGGAAATTATTAGAATACTCTTTGTGCTTCACTTATATCTTTTGAGTTATATAGTTTTGCTCTAGTACTTCACTTATATCTTTTAGAGCATGGTGGTGGATTTCTTTTAAAGAAACAATTGATCTCTCATGCTTCACTTAGATTATTTTGAGAGTCTTAAATAGCATGGTAATTTGCTTAAATAATCCTAATATGCTTTGTGTTCAAGATTTGTATAACTTTCTTATGAGTGTGTTGAATACTATGAGAAGTTTGATGCTTGATAATTGTTTTGAGATATGGAGGTGATAATATTAAAGTCGTGCTAGTTGAGTAGTTGTGAAATTGAGAAATGCTTGTGTTGATGTTTGCAAGTCCCGTAGCATGCATGTATGGTAAACATTATGTAACAAATTTGAAACATGAGGTGTTCTTTGATTGTCCTCCTTATGAGTGACGGTCGGGAACGAGCGATGGTCTTTTCCTACCAATCTATCCCCCTAGGAGCATGCACGTAGTGCTTTGGTTTTTGATGGCTTGTAGATTTTTGCAATAAGTATGTGAGTTCTTTATGACCAATGTTGAGTCCATGGATTATACGCACTCTCACCCTTCCATCATTGCTAGCCTCTTCGGTACCGTGCATTTCCCTTTCTCACATTGAGAGTTGGTGCAAACTTCGCGGGTGCATCCAAACCCCGTGATATGATATGCTCTTTCAACATAAACCTCCCTATATCTTCTCAAAACAGCCACCATACCTACCTATTATGGCATTTCCATAGCCATTCCGAGATATATTGCCATGCAACTTTCCACCATTCCGTTTATCATGACACATTCATCATTGTCATATTGCTTAGCATGATCATGTAGTTGACATAGTATTTGTGGCAAATCCACCATTCATAATTCTTTCATACATGTCACTCTTGGTTCATTGCATATCCCGGTACACCGCCGGAGGCATTCATATAGAGTCATACTTTGTTCTAGTATCGAGTTGTAATCATTGAGTTGTAAATAAATAGAAGTGTGATGATCATCATTTTCTATAGCACTGTCCCAAATGAGGAATAAAAAAAAGAGAAAGGCCATAAAAAAGAGAAGGCCCAAAAAAATGAGAGAAAAAGAGAGAAGGGGCAATATTACTATCCTTTGCCACACTTGTGCTTCAAAGTAGCACCATAATATTCATGATAGAGAGTCTCTTGTTTTGTCACTTTCATTTACTAGTGGGAAGTTTTCATTATAGAACTTGGCTTGTATATTCCAATAATGGGCCTCCTCAAGTGCCCTAGGTCTTCGTGAGCAAGCAAGTTGGATGCACACCCACTTAGTTTTCTTTTGTTGAGCTTTCATACATTTATAGCTCTAGTGCATCCGTTGCATGGCAATCCCTACTCCTTGCATTAACATCAATCGATGGGCATCTCCATAGCCCGTTGGTTAGCCTCGTTGATGCCAGACCTTCTCCTGTTTTGTCTTCTCCACATAACCGCCATCATCATATTCTATTCCACCCATAGTGCTATGTCCATGGCTCGCGCTCATATATTACGTGGAAGTTTATATGTTTGAGATTACTAAAGTATGAAACAATTGCTTGGCTTGTCATCGGGGTTGTGCATGATGAGAGCATTCTTGTGTGACGAAAAATGGAGCATGACTAAACTATATGATTTTGTAGGGATGAACTTTCTTTAGCCATGTTATTTTGAGAAGACATAATTGCTTAGTTAGTATGCTAGAAGTATTATTATTTTCATGTCAATATGAACTTTTGTCTTGAATCTTTCGGATCTGAATATTCATACCACAATTAAGAAGAATTACATTGAAATTATGCCAAGTAGCACTCCGCATCAAAAATTCTGTTTTTATCATTTACCTACTCGAGGACGAGCAGGAATTAAGCTTGGGGATGCCCGATACATCTCCAACGTATCTATAATTTTTGGTTGCTCCATGCTATATTATCTACAGTTTTGGACAATATTGGGCTTTATTTTCCACTTTTATATTATTTTTAGGACTAACCTATTAACCGGAGGCCCAGCCTAGAATTGCTGTTTTTTGCCTATTTCAGAGTTTCAAAGAAACAAAATATCAAACGGAGTACAAACGGAATGAAACCTTCGGGAACGTGATTTTCTCACCGAACGTGATCCAGGAGACTTGGACTCTAAGTCAAGGAAGCTTCGAGGAGGGCACGAGGTAGGGGGTGCGCCCACCCCCCTGGGTGCGCCCTCCACCCTAGTGTGCCCCACGTTGCTCCATCGACGTACTTCTTCCTCCTATATATACCTACGTACCCCCAAATGATCAGATACGGAGCCAAAAACCTAATTCCACTGCCGCAACCTTCTGTACCCACGAGATCCCATCTTGGGGCCTGTTCCGGAGCTCCGCCGGAGGGGGCATCCACCACGGAGGGCTTCTACATCAACACCATAGCTTCTCCAATGAAGTGTGAGTAGTTTACCTGAGACCTTCAGGTCCATAGTTAGTAGCTAGATGGCTTCTTCTCTCTTTTTGGATCTCAATACAATGTTCTCCCCCTCTCTCGTGGAGATCTATTCGATGTAATCTTCTTTTTGCGGTGTGTTTGTTGAGACCGATGAATTGTGGGTTTATGATCAAGATTATCTATGAACAATATTTGAATCTTCTCTGAATTCTTTTTGTATGATTGGTTATCTTTGCAAGTCTCTTCGAATTATCAGTTTGGTTTCGCCTACTAGATTGGTTTTTCTTGCAATGGGAGAAGTGCTTAGCTTTGGGTTCAATCCTGCGGTGTCCTTTCCCAGTGACAGTAGGGGCAGCAAGGCACGTATTGTATTGTTGCCATCGAGGATAACAAGATGGGGTTTTATCATATTGCATGAATTTATCCCTCTACATCATGTCATCTTGCTTAAGGTGTTACTCTGTTTTCATGAACTTAATACTCTAGATGCATGCTGGATAGCGGTCGATGAGTGGAGTAATAGTACAAGATGCAGGCAGGAATCGGTCTACTTGTCTCGGACGTGATGCCTATATACATGATCATACCTAGATATTCTCATAACTATGCTCAATTCTGTCAATTGCTCAACAGTAATTCGTTCACCCACCGTAAAATACTTATGCTCTTGAGAGAAGCCACTAGTTAAATCTATGGCCCCCGGGTCTATCTCCATTATATTAATCTTACATCACTTTATTTTATTTCCTTTGCTTTTACTTTTTTTTACTTTGCATGTTTATCATAAAAATACCAAAAATATTATCTATCATCTCTATCAGATCTCACTCTTGTAAGTGACCGTGAAGGGATTGACAACCCCTAATCGTGTTGGTTGCGAGGAGTTATTTGTTTTGTGTAGGTACGAGGTACTCACGCGTAGCCTCCTACTAGATTGATACCTTGGTTCTCAAAAACTGATGGAAATACTTACGCTACTTTGCTGCATCATCCTTTCCTCTTCAAGGAAATCCAACGCAGTGCTCAATAGGTAGAAGTTCTCTTGCTACAAGAATTTGATTTGCATATTATTGATAGAAAGGGAGCTGAGAACCCCGTTGCAGACAACTTGTCTAGGTTAGAAAATGTTCTTGATGACCCACTACCTATTGATGATAGCTCTCTTGATGAACAATTAAATGTCATAAATGGTATGCTGATTATGCTAATTACATCGTTGCTAAATTTATACCACCTAGTTTCACATACCAATAAAAGAAAAAAAATTCTATGATTTAAGACATTATTTCTGGGATGACCCACATCTTTATAAAGAAGGAGTAGATGGTGTTATTAGACATTGTGTACCTGAGCATGAACAGGAACAGATCCTACGTAAGTGTCACTCCGAGGCTTAGGGAGGACACCATGCTGGAGACAGAACTGCACATAAGGTATTGCAATCCGGTTTTTATTGGCCTACTCTCTTCAAGTATGCCCGTAAGTTTGTTTTATCTTGTGATGAATGCCAAAGAATTGGTAATATTAGTAGACGTCAAGAAATGCCTATGAATTATACACTTGTTATGGAACCATTTGATGTTTGGGGCTTTGATTATATGGGACCTTTTCCTGCCTCTAATGGATACACACATATTTTAGTTGACGTTGATTACGTTACTAAGTGGGTAGAAGCTATTCCAACTAGTAGTGCTGATCATAACACTTCTATTTAAATGCTTAAAGAAGTTATTTTTCCTAGGTTTGGAGACCCTAGCTATTTCATGACTGATGGTGGTTCACATTTTATTCATGGTGCTTTCCGAAAAATGCTTGCTAAATATATGTTAATTATAGAATTGCATCTCCTTATCACCCGTAGTCTAGTGGTCAAGTAGAATTGAGTAATAGAGAGCTTAAATTAATTTTGCAAAAGACTGTTAATAGATCTAGAAAGAATTGGTCCAAGAAACTCGATGATGCATTATGGGCCTATAGAACTGCATACAAAAATCCTATGGGTATGTCTCCGTATAAAATGGTTTATGGAAAAGCATGTCACTTACCTCTCGAACTAGAACATAAGGCATATTGGGCCATTAAAGAGTTTAACTATGATTTCAAACTTGCTGGTGAGAAGAGGTTATTTGACATTAGCTCACTTGATGAATGGAGAACCCAAGCCTATGAGAATGCCAAATTATTTAAAGAAAAACTTAAAAGATGGCATGCGAAAGAATACAAAAGCGTCAGTTTAATGTACGTGATTATGTATTGCTATACAACTCTCCTTTAAGATTTTTTGCAGGAAAACTTCTCTCTAAATGGGAAGGTCCGTACGTTATCGAGGAGGTCTATCGTTCCTGTTGGGGAACGTTGCAGAAAATTAAAAATTTTCCTACGGTTTCACCAAGATCCATCTATGAGTTCATCTAAGCAACGAGTCAAGGGAGTGAGTTTGCATCTACATACCACTTGTAGATCACGCGCGGAAGCTTGCAAGGGGATGGTGATGATGGAGTCGTACTCGAACGTGATTCGGATCACCGATGACCAAGTGCTGAACGGACAGCACCTCCACATTCAACACACGTACGAGACGGACGACGTCTCCTCCGTCTTGATCCAGCAAGGAGGAAGGAGAGGTTGAGTAAGGCAGCTCCAATGGCAGCACGACGGCGTGGTGCAGTTGGTGCAGCAGTACTCCGTCAGAGCTTCGCTAAGCACGTACGGAGGAGGAGAGGCGTTGGGGAGGGGAGGGGATGCGCCTTGGCTTGTCGTGCTGCAGCCCTCCCCTCACCCCTCTATTTATAGGGGAAGGGGCAAGGGGGGCCGGCCCCTCTAGATGGGATCTAGAGGGGGGGCGGCGGCCAGGTGGGGTGGCTTGCCCCCCAAGCAAGGGGGCGCCCCCTTTAGGGTTTCCCCCCCAACCCTAGGCGCATGGGCCCAAGGTGGGGGGCGCGCCCAGCCCTCCAGGGGCTGGCTCCCTCCCCTTTGCGGCCCATGTGGCCCTCCGAGAGGGGTGGCCCCTCCCGGTGGACCACCGGAACCCCTCCGGTGGCCCCAGTACAATACCGATAAGCCCCCGAAACTTTCCGGTGTCCGTATGACAACTTCCCATATATAAAACTTCACTTCTGGACCATTTCGGAACTCCTTGTGACGTCCGGGATCTCATTCGGGACTCCGAACAACATTCGGTAGTCACATACTAGTCTTCCTAATAACCCTAGCATCACCGAACCTTAAGTGTGTAGACCCTACGGGTTCGGGAGACACGCAGACATGACCGAGACGACTCTCGGGCAATAACCAACAGCGGGATCTGGATACCCATGTTGGCTCCCACATGCTCCTCGATGATTTCATCGGTTGAACCACGATGTCGAGGATTCGATCAAAACCTGTATACAATTCACTTTGTCAATCGGTATGTTACTTGCCCGAGACTCGATCGTCGGTATCCCAATACCTTTTTCAGTCTCGTTACCGGCAAGTCACTTTACTCGTACCGTAATGCATGATCCCGTGGCCAACACCTTGGTCACCTTGAGCTCATTATGATGATGCATTACCGAGTGGGCCCAGAGATACCTCTCCGTCATACGGAGTGACAAATCCCAGTCTCGATTCGTGTCAACCCAATAGACACTTTCGGAGATACCTGTAGTGCACCTTTATAGTCACCCAGTTACGTTGTGACGTTTGATACACCCAAAGCACTCCTACGGTATCCAGGAGTTACACGATCTCATGGTCGAAGGAAGAGATACTTGACATTGGCAAAGCTCTAGCAAACGAACTACACGATCTTTGTGCTATGCTTAGGATTGGGTCTTGTCCATCACATCATTCTCCTAATGATGTGATCCCGTTATCAACGATATCCAATGTCCATAGCCAGGAAACCATGACTATCTGTTGATCACAACGAGCTAGTCAACTAGAGGCTCACTAGGGACGTATTGTGGTCTATGTATTCACACGTGTATTATGATTTCCGGATAATACAGTTATAGCATGAATAAAAGACAATTATCATGAACAATGAAATATAATAATACTTTTATTATTGCCTCTAGGGCATATTTCCAACAGTCTCCCACTTGCACTAGAGTCACCAATCTAGTTACATTGTGATGAATCGAACACCCATAGAGTTCTGGTGTTGATCATGTTTTGCTCGCGAGAGAGGTTTAGTCAATGGATCTGCGACATTCAGATCCGTATGTACTTTGCAAATTTCTATGTCTCCATCTTGAACATTTTCACGGATGGAGTTGAAACGACGCTTGATGTGCCTGGTCTTCTTGTGAAACCTGGGCTCCTTGGCAAGGGCAATAGCTCCAGTGTTGTCACAGAAGAGTTTGATTGGCCCCGACGCATTGGGTATGACTCCTAGGTCGGTGATGAACTCCTTCACCCAAATCGCTTCATGCGCTGCCTCCGAGGCTGCCATGTACTCCGCTTCACACGTAGATCCCGCCACGACGCTCTGTTTGCAGCTGCACCAGCTTACTGCTCCACCATTCAACATATACACGTATCCGGTTTGTGACTTAGAGTCATCCGGATCTGAGTCGAAGCTAGCGTCAACGTAACCCTTTACGACGAGCTCTTCGTCTCCTCCATAAATGAGAAACATGTCCTTTGTCCTTTTCAGGTACTTCAGGATATTCTTGACCGCTGTCCAGTGTTCCTTGCCGGGATTACTTTGGTATCTTGCTACCAAAATCACGGCAAGGTTTACATCAGGTCTGGTACACAGCATGGCATACATAATAGATCCTATGGCTGAAGCATAGGGGATGACACTCATCTCTTCTTTATCTTTTGCCGTGGTCGGTGACTGAGCCGAGCTCAATCTCACACCTTGTAACATAGCCAAGAACCCTTTCTTGGACTGATCCATTTTGAACCTTTTCAAAATCTTATCAAGGTATGTGCTTTGTGAAAGACCTATGAGGCGTCTCGATCTATCTCTATGGATCTTGATGCCTAATATATAAGCAGCTTCTCCAAGGTCCTTCATTGAAAAACACTTATTCAAGTAGGCCTTGATGCTGTCCAGAAATTCTATATTATTTCCCATCAAGAGTATGTCATCTACATATAATATGAGAAATGCTACAGAGCTCCCACTCACTTTCTTGTAAACGCAGGCTTCTCCATAAGTCTGCATAAACCCAAACGCTTTGATCATCTCATCAAAGCGAATATTCCAACTCCGAGATGCTTGCACCAGCCCATAAATGGATCGCTGGAGCTTGCATACTTTGTTAGCATTCTTAGGATCGACAAAACCTTCCGGCTGCATCATATACAGTTCTTCCTTAAGATGCCCGTTAAGGAATGCTGTTTTGACGTCCATCTGCCATATCTCATAATCATAGTATGCGGCAACTGCTAACATGATTCGGACGGACTTAAGCTTCGCTACGGGAGAGAAAGTCTCATCGTAGTCAATCCCTTGAACTTGTCGATAACCCTTGGCGACAAGTCGAGCTTTATAGATGGCAACATTGCCATCCGCGTCCGTCTTCTTCTTAAACATCCATTTGTTTTCTATCGCTCTCCGATCATCGGGCAAGTCTGTCAAAGTCCATACTTTGTTTTCATACATGGATTCTATCTCGGATTTCATGGCTTCAAGCCATTTGTTGGAATCTGGGCCCGCCATCGCTTCTTCATAGTTCGAAGGTTCACTGTTGTCTAACAACATGATTTCCAGGACAGGGTTGCCGTACCATTCCGGTGCGGAACGTGTCCTTGTGGACCTACGAAGTTCAGTAGCAACTTGATCCGAAGTACCTTGATCATCATCATTGGTTTCCTCTTCAGTTGGTGTGGGCATCACAGGAACATTTTCCTGAGCTGCACCACTTTCCCATTCGAGAGGTAGTACTTCATCGAGTTCTACTTTCCTCCCACTTACTTCTTTCGAGAGAAACTCTTTTTCCAGAAAGCATCCGTTCTTGGCAACAAAGATCTTACCCTCGGATCTTAAGTAGAAGGTATACCCGACAGTTTCCTTAGGGTATCCTATGAAGACGCATTTTTCCGACTTGGGTTCGAGCTTTTCAGGTTGAAGTTTCTTGACATAAGCATCGCATCCCCAAACTTTTAGAAACGACAGCTTAGGTTTCTTCCCAAACCATAATTCATACGGTGTCGTCTCAACGGATTTAGACGGTGCCCTATTTAAAGTGAATGTAGCTGTCTCTAGAGCGTATCCCCAAAATGATAGCGGTAAATCGGTAAGAGACATCATAGACCGCACCATATCCAATAGAGTGCGATTACGATGTTCGGACACACCGTTTTGCTGAGGTGTTCCAGGCGGCGTGAGTTGTGAAACGATTCCACATTTTCTTAAGTGTGTGCCAAATTCGTGACTTAAATATTCTCCTCCACGATCTGATCGTAGGAACTTTATCTTTCGGTCACGTTGATTCTCCACCTCATTCTGAAATTCCTTGAACTTTTCAAAGGTCTCAGACTTGTGTTTCATTAAGTAGACATACCCATATCTACTTAAGTCATCAGTGAGAGTGAGAACATAACGATATCCTCCGCGAGCCTCAACACTCATTGGACTGCACACATCGGTATGTATGATTTCCAATAAGTTGGTTGCTCGCTCCATTGTTCTGGAGAACGGAGTCTTGGTCATTTTGCCCATGAGGCATGGTTCGCATGTGTCAAACGATTCATAATCAAGAGACTCTACAAGTCCATCAGCATGGAGCTTCTTCATGCGCTTGACACCAATGTGACCAAGGCGGCAGTGCCACAAGTATGTGGGACTATCGTTATCAACTTTACATCTTTTGGCATCTACACTATGAACATGTGTAGTATTACGCTCGAGATTCATTAAGAATAAACCATTGACCATCGGAGCATGACCATAAAACATATCTCTCATATAAATCGAACAACCATTATTCTCAGACTTAAATGAGTAGCCATCTCGTATTAAACGAGATCCAGATACAATGTTCATGCTCAAACTTGGCACTAAATAACAATTATTAAGGTTCAAAACTAATCCCGTAGGTAAATGTAGAGGCAGCGTGCCGACGGCGATCACATTGACTCTGGAACCATTACCGACGCGCATCGTCACCTCGTCCTTCGCCAGTCTCCGTTTATTCCGCAGCTCCTGCTGTGAGTTACAAATATGAGCAACGGCACCGGTATCAAATACCCAGGAGTTACTACGAGTACTGGTAAGGTACACATCAATTACATGTATATCAAATATACCTTTGGTGTTGCCGGCTTTCTTATCCGCTAAGTATTTGGGGCAGTTCCGCTTCCAGTGACCCTTCCCCTTGCAATAAAAGCACTCAGTCTCAGGCTTGGGTCCATTCTTTGACTTCTTCCCGGCAACTGGCTTACCGGGCGCGGCAACCTCCTTGCCGTCCTTCTTGAAGTTCTTCTTACCCTTGCCCTTCTTGAACTTAGTGGTCTTATTGACCATCAACACTTGATGTTCTTTCTTGATTTCAGCCTCTGCTGACTTGAGCATCGAGAACACTTCAGGAATGATCTTTTCCATCCCCTGCATGTTGTAGTTCATCACAAAGCTCTTGTAGCTTGGTGGGAGCGACTGGAGGATTCTATCAATGACCGCCTCATCAGGGAGGTTAATATTCAGCTGGGTCATACGGTTGTGCAACCCAGACATCTTGAGTATGTGCTCACTGACAGAACTGCTTTCCTCCATCTTACAACTGTAGAACTTGTCGGAGACATCATATCTCTCGACCCGGGCATGAGCTTGGAAAACTAGTTTCAGCTCTTCGAACATCTCATATGCTCCGTGATGCTCAAAACGCTTTTGGAGCCCCGGTTCTAAGCTGTAAAGCATGCCGCACTGAACGAGGGAGTAATCATCAGCACGAGTTTGCCAAGCATTCATAATGTCTTGGTTCTCTGGGACGGGAGCGTCACCTAGCGGTCCTTCTAGGACATATTGTTTCCTGGCAGCTATGAGGATGATCCTCAGGTTCCGGACCCAGTCCGTATAGTTGCTGCCATCATCTTTCAGCTTGGTTTTCTCTAGGAACGCGTTAAAGTTCATGTTGACATGAGCGTTGGCCATTTGCAAAGGTTTTAGACTAAGTTCATGATAATTAAGTTCTAATCAAATTATGAACTCCCACTCAGATTAGACATCCCTCTAGTCATCTAAGTGTTACACGATCCGAGTCGACTAGGCCGTGTCCGATCATCACGTGAGACGGACTAGTCATCGTCGGTGAACATTCTCATGTTGATCGTATCTTCCATACGACTTGTGTTCGACCTTTCGGTCTCCGTGTTCCGAGGCCATGTCTGCACATGCTAGGCTCGTCAAGTTAACCCTAAGTGTTTTCGCTGTGTAAAACTGTCTTACACCCGTTGTATGTGAACGTAAGAATCCATCACACTCGATCATCACGTGGTGCTTAGAAGCGACGAACTGTAGCAACGGTGCACAGTTAGGGGAGAACACTTCTTGAAATTTTTGTAAGCAATCATCTTATTTACTACCGTCGTCCTAAGTAAACAAGATGCATAAACATAATAAACATCACATGCAATTATATATTAGTGACATGATATGGCCAATATCATATAGCTCCATTGATCTCCATCTTCGGGGCTCCATGATCATCTTGTCACCGGCATGACACCATGATCTCCATCATCATGATCTCCATCATTGTGTCTTCATGAAGTTGTCACGCCAACGACTACTTCTACTTCTATGGCTAACGCGTTTAGCAATAAAGTAAAGTAAGTTACATGGCGTTCTTCAATGACACGCAGGTCATACAAAAAATAAAGACAACTCCTATGGCTCCTGCCGGTTGTCATACTCATCGACATGCAAGTCGTGAATCCTATTACAAGAACATGATCTCATACATCACAATTCATCATTCATCACAACTTCTGGCCATATCACATCACATGATCAATCGCTGCAAAAACAAGTTAGACGTCCTCTAATTGTTGTTGCATCTTTTACGTGGCTGCAATTGGGTTCTAGCAAGAACGTTTTCTTACCTACGAATAACCACAACGTGATTTTGTCAACTTCTATTTACCCTTCATAAGGGCCCTTTTCATCGAATCCGCTCCAACTAAAGTGGGAGAGACAGACACCCGCCAGCCACCTTATGCAACTAGTGCATGTTAATCGGTGGAACCGGTCTCACGTAAGCGTACGTGTAAGGTTGGTCCGGGCCGCTTCATCCCACAATACCGTTGAAGCAAGAAAAGACTAGTAGGGGCACGTAAGTTGACAAGATCCACGCCCACAACAAAATTGTGTTCTACTCGTGCAAAGAGAACTACGCATAGACCTAGCTCATGATGCCACTGTTGGGGAACGTTGCAGAAAATTAAAAATTTTCCTACGGTTTCACCAAGATCCATCTATGAGTTCATCTAAGCAACGAGTCAAGGGAGTGAGTTTGCATCTACATACCACTTGTAGATCACGCGCGGAAGCTTGCAAGGGAATGGTGATGATGGAGTCGTACTCGAACGTGATTCGGATCACCGATGACCAAGTG
Organism: Triticum dicoccoides; assembly: GCF_002162155.2. Lineage (NCBI taxonomy): Eukaryota > Viridiplantae > Streptophyta > Magnoliopsida > Poales > Poaceae > Triticum > Triticum dicoccoides. The sequence continues at coordinate 691,915,941 of NC_041393.1, forward strand.
CTGAACGGACAGCACCTCCGCGTTCAACACACGTACGGGACGGACGACGTCTCCTCTGTCTTGATACAGCAAGGAGGAAGGAGAGGTTGAGGAAGGCAGCTCCAATGGCAGCACGACGGCGTGGTGCAGTTGGTGCAGCAGTACTCCGTCAGAGCTTCGCTAAGCACGTACGGAGGAGGAGAGGTGTTGGGGAGGGGAGGGGCTGCGCCTTGGCTTGTCGTGCTACAGCCCTCCCCTCACCCCTCTATATATAGGGGAAGGGGCAAGGGGGGCCGGCCCCTCTAGATGGGATCTAGAGGGGGGGCGGCGGCCAGGGTGGGGTGGCTTGCCCCCCAAGCAAGGGGGGCGCCCCCTTTAGGGTTTCCCCCCAAACCCTAGGCGCATGGGCCCAAGGTGGGGGGCGCGCCCAGCCCTCCAGGGGCTGGCTCCCTCCCCTTTGCGGCCCATGTGGCCCTCCGGGAGGGGTGGCCCCTCCCGGTGGACCATCGGAACCCCTCCGGTGGCCCCGGTACAATACCGATAAGCCCCCGAAACTTTCCGGTGTCCGTATGACAACTTCCCATATATAAAACTTCACTTCCGGACCATTCCGGAACTCCTCGTGACGTCCGGGATCTCATTGGGGACTCCGAACAACATTCGGTAGTCACATACTAGTCTTCCTAATAACCCTAGCGTCACCGAACCTTAAGTGTGTAGACCCTACGGGTTCGGGAGACACACAGACATGACCGAGACGACTCTCGGGCAATAACCAACAGCGGGATCTGGATACCCTTGTTGGCTCCCACATGCTCCTCGATGATTTCATTGGTTGAACCACGATGTCGAGGATTCGATCAAAACCTGTATACAATTCCCTTTGTCAATCGGTACGTTACTTGCCCGAGACTCGATCATCGGTATCCCAATACCTTGTTCAGTCTCGTTACCGGCAAGTCACTTTACTCGTACCGTAATGCATGATCCCATGGCCAACACCTTGGCCACCTTGAGCTCATTATGATGATGCATTACCGAGTGGGCCCAGAGATACCTCTCCGTCATACGGAGTGACAAATCCCAGTCTCGATCCGTGTCAACCCAATAGACACTTTCGGAGATACCTGTAGTGCACCTTTATAGTCACCCAGTTACGTTCTGACGTTTGATACACCCAAAGCACTCCTACGGTATCCAGGAGTTACACGATCTCATGGTCGAAGGAAGAGATACTTGACATTGGCAAAGCTCTAGCAAACAAACTACACGATCTTTGTGCTAGGATTGGGTCTTGTCCATCACATCATTCTCCTAATGATGTGATCCCATTATCAACGACATCCAATGTCCATAGCCAGGAAACCATGACTATCTGTTGATCACAACGAGCTAGTCAACTAGAGGCTCACTAGGGACGTATTGTGGTCTATGTATTCACACGTGTATTACGATTTCCGAATAATACATTTATAGCATGAATAAAAGACAATTATCATGAACAATGAAATATAATAATACTTTTATTATTGCCTCTAGGGCATATTTCCAACAGTTCCGGTGCCATAAAAATCAATAACTTCGAAGGCACAAATCCGAAGGTGGTGAACGGTCAAAAAACTAAACATTATATCTCAGGTAATCCTATAAATATTGAAACCAATGTTATTGAAATCGTAACCCCAGAGGAATACATAAGGGACACTTTCCGGAATGTTTCAGACTCCGAAAAGGAATAGGTATGTGGTACGTAAGTAAACCGACACCAAAAAGTTCTAATGGCAATTTTTTCCCCGTTTTAGAATATTTAGAAAAATAGAAAAATAAGAAGCAGTCCGGGAAGGACACGAGGCCTCCACGAGAGTGGAGGGCGCGCCCTACCCTACTGGGTGCGCCCCCCTACCTCGTGGGCACCTCGCGTGCTCTCCGGACTCTGTTTTCTTGCACGATACGTATTTTGGTCGGTAAAAATTCATTATATAATCTCCCGAAGGTTTTGACTCCTGTATCACGCAGATATCCTCTGTTTTAGTTTCGAGCTGTTGCTTCTGCAGATTAGAGCAAGATGTCTTCTCAAGAGTTAGTCAGGGAGAGCAGGGTGTCTCATCCTGCACCGAGATCAAGGACAAATAGCGATGCTGACCACTTCGGGCCAGCAACGGAGGAAGAGATGGAGGCTGATTTGAAAAGGATAGATGCCATGGAGGAGGATCAAGAAGTCACTTCTCAATTCCGAGCTGGATTCACAATGGGAGAACTACAGAGCTCAGCTATTCTAAACTCGGTTATCCCTTCCAATGTTAGATTTCTTTCTTATGAAAATATGAAGAAGAGTGTCACTTGTTCTCCCGCAGCTATGCAATACCCTTGGGTGCAAGGAGCTTTGGCCGTTCCAGGAAAGCTTCGTAAGGAGATAATGGATCTCAAGCAGCAAATCAATAAGCTCGAAGAAGAGAATCGTATCCTGAGGAGTATCATCGCCAAAAATATTACACCAACACCTCCGAAGAAGGAGATATAATCACATGGGTATGGGCACTCCCCTTGGCAACTGCCAAGCTTGGGGGAGGTGCCCCGTTATCGTATCACCATCACACTCCTATCTTTACTGTTTTTCTTAGTTCGATCCTATTAGTAGTATCTTGATCTAGTAGAATAAAGCTTTTAGTGTGATCTAGCCTTGAGTTTTGCTTTATGATCTCTTTATGTAATCGAGACCGTGAGCTATATATAATAAAGTTAGTGTTGAGTCAAGGGCTTGATTGTCTTGCTATGATTTTGAGTGAATAAAAGAAAGAGAAAAGAATAAAAAGAAACAAATAGATCATATTGATTTTATGGAGAGTAATGACTTCACATAGAAAGAGTATGATGATTAAAAGTTGTTGAGAGTTGGCAAACATAGCTTTGGTCATCGTTGCAATTAATAGGGAGTAATAAAGAAAGAGAGGTTTCACATATAAATATACTATCTTGGACATCTTTTATGATTGGGAGCACTCATTAAAATATGACATGCTAAAGAGTTGATGTTGGACAAGGAAGACAACGTAATGAGTTATGTTTTCTTATATCTGAGATAAAGTATATTGTCATGGATCATCCAATATGTTGAGCTTGCCTTTCCCCCTCATGCTAGCCAAATTCTTTGCACCAAGTAGAGATACTACTTGTGCTTCCAAATACCCCTAAACCAAGTTTTGCCATGAGAGTCCACCATATCTACCTATGAATTGAGTAAGGTCCTTCATATAAGTTTTCATCGGTGCAAGCAATAAAAATTGCTCTCTAAATATGTATTATTGATTGGTGTGGAGGAAATAAGTTTTATACGATCTTGTGATGTGGAAGAAATAAAAGCGACGTTCTTTCTCAAGTGGCAATATAAAGTGACGTTCTTTCGCATTAAGATTTTGTGCATAAAACCCTGAAAGCGCATGGCAACCTCTGCTTCGCTCTGCGAAGGACCTATCTTTTATGTTTATCTTCTACCTTATGCAAGAGTTATGGTGATCTTCACCTTTCCTTTTTACATTTTATCTTTTGGCAAGCACAGTATGTTGGAAAGATCCTGATATATATATATATATATATATATATATATATATATATAATTGGATGTAGGTTAGCATGAGTTATTATTGTTGACATTACCCTTGAGGTAAAAGGTTGGGAGCCGAAACTATAAGCCTCTATCTTTCTCTGTGTCCGATTAAAATTCTGTAACCACAAGTATTGCATGAGTGTTAGCAATTGTGAAAGACTAAATGATAGTTGAGTATGTGGACTTGCTGAAAAGCTCTGACATAGACTCTTTCTGATGTTGATAAATTGCAATTGCTTCAGTGACTGAGATTATAGTTTGTTGGTTCTCAATAAAGTTTCTGATTCATACTTTGCATTGTGAATATATTATTACTTGAGCATAAGAGATCATATGACAATATCCATATATGTTGTTGTTATGAAAATAATCATGATGCCCTCATGTCCTTATTTTATTTTATCGACACCTCTACCTCTAAACATGTGGACATATTTATCGTTATCGGCTTCCGCTTGAGGACAAGCGAGGTCTAAACTTGGGGGAGTTGATACGTCCATTTTGCATCACTAGTCATCATCCCGTGCACCTGCACGGGGCTAGCTATTTTGAGGAACTTGTAAATATTAAGAATATGAATTAATTTTCACAACTTAGTTGGGAACTATTTCTCAAAAAGTTGAATACCGGGAAATCTATATAAGTATATATTTGAATATTAATATAACACTTACAATCTCTTATGGTTTGAAGTATAGAGAATGTGATTATTGAATATAATATGCTAAGATGCATGGCCACATCTCATTACTGTTCTGAATTTGCTTATGTGTAATGTCGTTGAAGGAAAAATGACAAAAAATTGCGACCAAAAGAGAACTTACGTGGAAAAAAAGGTCCATGTGAAGTATCATCTTTTGATAGTACTAACCTGATATAGTTGAGAAAAGGTGTGACTCTACAACAAAAATAATCGACAATGAATCACCAAATATATGTATCCTCGAGCTCTAGAAATATTAATGGTGAAAAAGGAATACAGGGTTAGCTATCTCAAAGGAGTTTTTAAATACTTAAAAAGGACAATATGGTGTAGACGCAAAATCAGGATCCCATCTCGTTACAAAAACGGTGACAATATTACGAAGGTAATCTCGACATGAGAGACTCGTCATGTGAGGCGAATGTGGTAAATCTGCACACAGAAGTTGTTAGTTATTTTGTTGAGTGTACATCTCAGATTATCAGAGGAAGTACATGAAAGAGAGATAACTGCAAGTTATATGAACCTGAAGGCTATGTTTGCTACTTTTCATAGATTCCACGGCGGACATCCTTAGACCATAAGTACACTCTAGGTAACCGAATTCTGCTTCAGGCACAGATGAAAATGTATAAGTGGATAAGTACAAATCCATTCCCGCGATCCTACAGGGCATTGCCATGAATTAAACCATATAAAAAGTAGGAAAATATAGAAAAGTTAAAATACGACCTGAGAATATCATGCCGCCAGACATTGTTCATGAATTCTAATATACTACAAAGAGGAATAAATTCTCATCAGCAACGGTAACCTACGAAGAATATATATTGTATTTGTAGCAATATAGATACCATTATCAGTACTTCACAGCTTACAACAGTAGAAATCCGAGCTACACATTAGCAAAACTGGAACAAAGTCACGATCAGTTGAGTTTTCAGCCCAAGAAATCCGGAAATACTTGGCTATGAAGACATGAGGAGGATTAATTATAAATAACAGAAATTTCAACATATGAGAATCATCAAGTGGAAGAAGTGGGACTAATAAAACATGTGCGGCATTGGCCCTTTTCTCCACGTCAGGTGAGATGCGCCACTTGCCATTGAACTCCTTACCTTGTTGTCATAATACCTAGTGCTGCGCTAGTGCCTGGAGTATGACAGCATGTATGGTAGAAATTTCTAGTGTAGTTCACCGACCAAACCTACATGTCCCTTTTGAACTGCCATCAGTAGATTGGCTGCCCCTCTGCATGAAGCATCATGGAAATTCAAGAGGAAAAGCTACATTACTGTCTCGTAATACACCGCCGGCCACTCGACTCATCCTTGTCGTAATGCTTAGTGTTGCTTTTTGTTGATTCTAACTTTGTACAAAACATGGGACACACAAAAATGGTGGAGTCAGCAAAATAATAATCATTGAGCTGTGGCACAGGAAAAAGAACACTTGATTAGGTGGAAGAAGCTGAGGATTCTAATTCCTTGTGTTATTCTATTTGCAGATCAGAAAGAAAGGGATATTTCTCAGAGAATAGAAAGAAGACGTTCTGCCCCAGAATTCACGTAGATGCATGTGTAGACATGCTCCTTTCACTACTTCCTCTACGGGGATTAGCAATAGTATATCCCAGTTGTTGATAGAGTAGCAGAGAAATCTTTTGTACAAATCAAAGACATGATATCTTCATACAACAGGAAATCTTCGAATGACATATCCACATAATTAAACTTATCACTCTATCGGTATGAACTAATTTATTTACCGTTCGTGAATGGTTCTATATTTATTCCCGAAATTTTACTTTATAAGAAATACCCTAGCAGCAGAGGAAGCAAACCTACTTCACGAAAATCAACTTCCATGCTACAGTAGGATTACATTAAAAGCTGCAGGAAGGGAAACTTGGATAAGTAATTAAGCAGTATTGTAGTGAAGTAGTAACTGTTATGTTAAACAACAAACAAAGCATGGACGAAATTTTTTCACCCGGCTAGTAGGACTCAGACGGAGCAGTAAGAGAATAACATATTCCTAAGTGGTCATACCACTGTCGGATTGGCCATAACCATCGACATCAGGCAAGGATAACTTGCAAATCCTGGCCTGTGTACAGACTATATATGCAATGGATACTATCCATTGATGGTGCCCGTAATGTGGACACCAGCGACTCTAACTGAAAAAGGGTAAAAACTAAAGCATGGATGCACCTATGCATTAAACTTCTTTATTTGACAGGAACACGACCATGTTCCTAATGGGGGTCGTGATCACCAATACCTAAACAGATGATGCCGGCTAGATAATGCTGGGCCAGATGGTTTCCTGATCTTTGAACATCATGCATGGCACCAACTCCTAGACCAAAGTAGGTAGAGGCTAGAAGGAGAGCGAGCGGCCTGTGGCAGGAGAGAGAGGAGGCGTCATGAATGTGGCGGCGCTGGATGAAGGATGAGCAGCAGGTTGGAGATAGGAACGAAGGGACAAACTACCCCATAATAATTCCCAGATCGGGATGGGGAATCTAAGAGGATGTATGGGAGAAATTTCAACCATAGTTCTCGGACCACAATAATCATTATCTCTATTTGAAACTGCCATCAGTACATCAGCTCCTCTTCATCAATCATCATAGAAATTGTTCTTACCTAAACGAAAAACTTGATTGCAGTATGGTCAAAATCTGAAATCTAGGGAGATTGAAGGGCTGCACAATAACACGATCATGGAGAGACTTGATTGGACTGTGGCCTTCTTTTTAGGTCGATCTGCGATATGTTGAGGACGACAGAGAGGTGATGCATGCATAGAGGATCAGGAAGAAACTATATCCATTAGCTTGCAGCAGAGTTCAGCCTCTTGTGAAGAGGCTCATTGGATTGTTACATGAAGACTGGACATGGGAGGGAGGAGGGCCAGATGGAGCAGCGTCCCTTAGGATTTGTCCATGACGTGCAGGTGCCTTGCAGGGTAGGATCGATGCAGGAAGGAGTCCGCAAGGAAGATGCCCTTTTTTCACGTGAGGGAGATGCCCTTTCTCTACAGGAAGGTGGGACAATAGGTCACGACTCTTTAGGCATCTCATCGGACGGCTACAGATAATTAATACGGAGATCAGATGGCTAATATGATTAGTGTTGAGGATTAACGTGATGCCTCGATTAGTGCTTCCAATTAGTAAATATATAAGATAAGATGCTTTTATCACTGGTGGAAAAAGGGCCTTTGGTCGCGGTTCGCAACTGCCATTAGTCGCGGTTGCGCAACCGCGACCGAACTGGCGCGACTAAAGGCCCCACCCTTTAGTCGCGGTTGCTTAAGAACCGCGACTAAAGGCCCGTCCACGTGGGCGCCAGGTGGCCGTCGGGGCGGAGGACCTTTAGTCGCGGTTCTTCTGGCCAACCGTGACTAAAGGCCGCCGCAGGTTTAGGGTTTTAGCCCCCCCCCCCTAAACCTGTTTTCTGTTTAATTTGTATTGTTTTATTTCTTTTGTGCTTTATTTTAATTTTGAAGGAGTTTCACATATTCTACGGTACTACATACATGCATATGAATGTACAATTTCAAACAAAGTTGAAATTAGAACCAAAAAGAATTCAAGAGGAATATACAATATATATTCAATATCATCGGATGACCATATACAATTTTGAACAAGTTTCCATACATAATTTAATGCATATAAAGTTCTACGTCCTCGTAATGGTGTTCTCCTTTAGGATGGAGGACTTCCCTCCTGAACCATCCAGCTAGTTCCTCTTGAAGTGGTCGGAAGCGAGCTTCTGGACTAAGCATCATCTGGAGGTTATTCCTCTGAGCATTGGTATCACTCGGAACCCGCTCAGAGGTGTATCTCCGGATCATCTCACAGACATAGTATGCATATAGATTGGTCCCCGCTGGCTGAATATCCTCGCCATTCTTAGCCTTTGCCCTTTTGAATTCTAGCTCTTTTTTGAATTCACCGACCTTTGTATCTACGAACCGTCTCCAAACCCTACGAGGCAAAGAAAATTAAATGAACAAGAGAGTTATTAGTTACTTGATATTAGGAAATGAACGAAATAGGCCGATCGATATAGAGCGCAAATGAATGAAAATAATTACTTCTGCAGCATTCTTCTCATGTCAACCCAAAGCTTTGGATCCTTATTCAGAGAGTCGTGGACGAGACATTCTGAGGTGTCAACTTTAATTACTAGCAGAATCCAGTGGAACCTGCGGACACGATACATGCACAGTACGTCATGCATAACTCATCGATTAGCCGGCCACATACCATGCATGGAGTAAACAAAAGAGAATGTGCTCAAGACAGAAACACTCACCCAAAATGATAAGGAAATAGAATATCACTTTTGAGTTCCTGCTTTGTAAGAAACTGCCACAGGTCTGCCTCCATGTCGGCGGGGTGATGCTCCAACACATATCCATTAACGATGTGTGGGTCAATGAACCCAACATCATGGATGTTCCTTACTCTGCATTCCTTAATCTTCATTCTGCATGTATAATAGCGGACACAACAATATAGTTAGGACATATATATAGTGCAGGCAATATGAACGAGATGGGGTAGAAATAAATCACTTACAGAACGTAGCAACTGATGATAGATTTGTCGAGCTCGCGTAGATTGAAAAGCTGGAACAATTCACTCAGATGAATTTGTACATAGTAATGTTTGAAGTGATGCTCATATCTAACTTCCGCATAAATATATTCTTTGGCGTTTTTATTTTTTATGTAACCCTTGTACCATTTCAGCAGACCTTTCATTTGTGGAGGTAGATCCTGTTCCTGCGCAGGCTCGACGAGAGGCCCATTCTTCACATATGTAATTACTACCTCCTTCACTGGCGCCTCATCAAGGCCTAATAGTTCACGAAGAGTAATACCTAAGTTGGCCGCTTGTTCTCTGGCACTCGTTACAGTCAATCCATGTGCTGCCGCAGCTGCTATGATATCGGGGTCATCCGGACCGGCGGCTTTCACTATAAGCGGGGCAATCGATTGTTTACTTTGTTCCCCGAGCTGGGCAACTCGTTTCCCGCTTTTTTTACTTTCTAATTCCGTTTTCTCGGCCTCCTCCAAGGCTTTGTTCTCCTGGTTCTCCGCCCGCTCTTTCTTCTCCTTCAACATGAGTGCCTGCCTACGAAGTTCACGTGCATAGTCGTCAGGCAGATTCTTTGCGGCTTGGGACGGTGTGCTCAAAAATGACTTAGCCCACTTCTTTTGCTCATCAGAAAATACTGGCTTGGGCTCGGGCTCTCTTTTCTTCTTGCAGTCCGCCTTCCATTTCTCATGATCAGCAGCCGCGGCCGCGGCAGTTTCCTCAGCACTACGTTCCCAAGGCCTTGTGGGGAGAGGCTTCAATGATGGCTCTGGTACCTTTGTGGTCTTAGGTACATAAGGGTCCGGGTTAATAATCCAGGACTGCTTCTGCTTCTTTGCCGGAGGTGGATTGGGGGGCGGCGTCTGATCACCCGCCGGACGAGGACTGGGGGGCGGCGTCTGATCACCCGCCGGACGTTGTGGACTGGGGGGCGTCGGCTGACGTGACGGAGGTGTAGGTGAACCGCCACCACCGTAGGGGGGTGGACTTGTTGTCCTTGGCGCCTCGCCTGGAAACTTGATAAACTTCTTTTGCCATAGAATGAAATGGCGCTTGACATCTCCAAGTCTTTTCTCCCCTTCAGGTGTAGCAATGTCAATCTCCAGGTCCTCAAACCCTTGGACTATGTCCTCCACCGTGACACGAGCAGAGCCATCTTGAATGGGGGTGTTGTGGTGGAGTGCTCCAGGTAAACATGGTAAAGCACTGCCGATGGCTACCTTCACGGACATGTTCCCGATAGGATAATACAGATGACATTCTTTCATCTCCTTTATATCGTCCACGGGGTAGCGAGGAGGCTCCGGTGCAGTAATTTCGACCACCAGAGGCTCCGGTGCAGTAATTTCGACCACCAGAGGCTCCGGTGCAGTAATTTCGATCGTCGGTGCATCTGCACCAGCCGGTGGGGCCTCCGTGGAAGCCACACTGCTTCTCCGCTGCTGGCTTCTGAGATCCGCTGGATGATCTTCATGCTGCGCCCGAGCTGCATCTCGTTCGGCTACTAGTACACTCACGGTTTTCTTCATCACATCCATTTCCGATGCCAACCGCGCCACAACATCTGCTTCCCGATCCATCTTTCTCTTCCGGCTTCTGTAACCATACGGGTCATCGTTCTGGGGGAACCCTATTTTCCACGGAATGTGCCCCATGCCTCGTACACGTCCTCCGTGTTCAGGATTCCCGAGGGCTTTTGTCAGCGCGTCGTTCTCTCTGTTGAACTTGATCTTCCCCTCTTGAGCATCCCTCATTGCGTCAATAAGGGCTTGGGTGGGTTTAATTATTTTGCCCCGGTAAACACAGTCCCCTGTCTCCGGGTTGAGCGTTCCCCCATGCCCGTACCACCAGCTTTTGGCCCTTGGGTCCCATCCCTCCGTACCTGGACGGATTCCTCGCGCCCTCAGCTCGTTCTCCATCTTCTCCCACCTAGGCTCCCAAAGGCGATACCCTCCTGGCCCCATAATATGATTGTACTCCTTCTTAGCCGCATTTTCCTTATTTTTTCGATATTTGAATGAACTGCTCCGATTTCTTTTGCTTCACAAATTCTGGCCAATCATGTTTCAGTTTCTCATATTGTCCTTTGAAATCCGGAGTCTTGTTCTGCTTGACAAAGTCATGGGCTAGATTTTGCTTGAATTTCCGGAATGCGTCGGCCATCTTATGAAGAGCGAACTGTTTGACTAGCCTCCTCCTCTCCTTGTTTTCCTCAATCTTGTTACCCTCCTCATCGAATTTGTTGTATTCCGGAGGTAGAACGAAATGTTCCATAAGCTTCTTGAAGCAATCTTTTTTTGTTCTCTTATCGACAAAAGTGAAACCAGCAATTCGTGCCTTCTTTGGCTTATTCCACTCCTGGACGGTGATCGAGACGTTGTCTCTAACAATGGCTCCGCATTGGTTGACAAACTTGGTGGCGTTCTTGCGGGGCTCCAGCGGCCTGCTGGTTGCACTGTCGACAACCTCGATGGTGCATGTTTCTCCTTGTTTCATCGTCTTGGTTGCGCCACGCTTTGACGACGTACTCGATTGTTTCGACGATCCGGCCGAGGGCTAAAATAAGAAAGAGAGTCGCGCGCGTTAGTCCACACATATTTATTCAAATCAGTTAGTTTGTATCACCAGAGGCTCAATGTATATATATATACCTCGGCGCCGGAGGTGGTTGCTACTTCCATTTGAAGATCGTCGTTTATCGACGTTTGTTCGGCATCATCTTGCTGACGGCGCCCTTCATCTTCACCGTCAAGGTTCAGATAAGAAGAGATATCATCTTCTTCTTGTCCGGTCGGCACATATAGAATATCGCTGTTTATGATGCCGAACATATGTGCTTCACCGTCCGGATCATAGTTGTCCATAATCGGGTCAGCTCTATCGTCCGCCATTATGTCAGTCCTGAAAACATGTAGTAAAAACAAATTAATTAAGTGAAGAAGGGGGGCGGTGGCGGTGGCGGTGGCGAAAGGGCGGTGGCAAAAGGAGGGGGCGAGGAAGGGGTGGGAGAGGGTGTCGCGGTAGAGCGCGAGACGGGGCGGCAGACGACGGCGTCACGGAGAGGGAGGCGAGGACAACACACATTTATAACCCTCACCGTCCCCTCTCGATCCCTAAAAAAACACCGCGCGCATCGCCGCCCCCCTCGCCGCCCCCTCTCCGTATATACGTTTTTTTGTTAATTATCAAATTTTACGTTTTTTTTGTTAATTATCAAGTTTTAAGTTATTTTACCGTTTTTGTTAAACTAATTAACTAGTTAAAATTAAAAAGAACAAAAAAAATTCTCTCTCTCTCTCCACGATCTCATCGCTCTCTGTAGAGCAGCGTTGAGGGCGGCGAGGCCGGCCCGAGGTGGAGTGGGGGGCGGCGTTGAGGGCGGCTAGGCCGGCCGGCGGCGTTGAGGGCAGCGAGGCCGGCCGGCGGTGTTGAGGGCGGGCGAGAGGCGGCACGGTGGGCGAGGGAGGCCGGCGGGCAGCGTACGAGGGCGAGAGGGGGCGGCGGGCGCCGTACGTGGGCGAGAGGGGGCGGCGGGCGAGAAGGGGTTCGGGCCCTTGTATTTATAGCCCCCCCTTTTTTGTTGTTAATTATCAAGTTTTATATACGTTTTTTTGTTAATTATCAAATTTTACGGTTTTTTTGTTAATTATCAAGTTTTAAGTTATTTTACCGTTTTTGTTAAACTAATTAACTAGTTAAAATTAAAAAGAACAAAAAAAAGAAAAAAAAAGAAAAAAATCCGGTGGCCCGCGGCGCCCCTCTCTCTCTCCACGATCTCGCTCTCTGTCTGAGACAGGTGGCCCGTGCGCGCGCGGCAGTACCGAGAGGCCGGCCGGCG
>NC_041393.1:691929896-691934174 GCF_002162155.2 Triticum dicoccoides
TTTTGGTTGGTGCTCTTTTTATCTTGGGCGATCGTGTAAAATGTATTCCCATTTATCTCGTACCCTTGGAAAGTCGTTATAGTCGAAGATGGTGTCTTGGCCAACATGTACAGTTGATCTACAACATCATTGTCATTCATTAAATGTTTTCTCAACCAACTGCCGAAAGTCTCCATGTGGGCCTTCCTAATCCAGGATTCAGGCTTCCCCGGGTTGTCCGAGCGTAAAATATTCTTGTGTTTCTCAAAGTACGGAGCCACCAAGCTGGAATTGGTCAGTACAGTGTGGTGTGCTTCAGTCAGAGAATGGCCGTCCATACATGTCGTTGATTTCCTTCCGATCGTGCCTTTTCCACTTAGTCTCCCCTCGTGCCGCGATCGAGGAAGACCAATCGGCTTAAGGTCAGGAACAAAGTCAACACAAAACTCAATTACCTCCTCATTTCCATAGCCCTTGGCGATGCTTCCTTCTGGCCTAGCACGGTTATGAACATATTTCTTTAATACTCCCATGAACCTCTCGAAGGGGAACATATTGTGTAGAAATACAGGACCAAGAATGAAAATCTCTTCGACTAGGTGAACCAAGAGGTGCGTCATAATATTGAAGAAGGATGGCGGGAACACCAACTCGAAACTGACAAGACATTGGATCACATCGTTCTGTAACCGTGGTAGATCTTCTGGATTGATTACCTTCTGAGAGATTGCATTGAGGAATGCACATAGCTTCACAATGGCTACTCGAACATTTTCCGGCAGGAGCCCCCTCAAAGCAATCGGAAGCAATTGCGTCATAATCACGTGGCAGTCGTGAGACTTCAGGTTTTGGAACTTTTTCTCCGCCATGTTTATTATTCCCTTTATATTGGACGAGAATCCAGACGGGACCTTCATACTGCTCAGGCATTCAAAAAAGATGACCTTCTCTTCTTTGGTCAGAGCGTAGCTGGCACGACCTTGAAACCATTCCGGATGCCGGTCATCAGGGTCTTTCAAATGTTGCTGGTCCTACCGTGCTTCCTTTGTATCATTTGTCTTCCCATACACGCCCAAGAAGCTTAGGAGGTTCACGCAAATATTCTTCGTAACGTGCATCACGTCGATTGCAGAGCGGACTTCTAGGACTTTCCATTCTAGCTCCCAGAATATAGATTTCTTCTTCCACATGGCTGCGTGCCCGTCAGCTCCCTTCGGAACTGATTGTCCGCCAGGACCCTTTCCAAAGATGACTTTCAAATCCTTGACCATATCAAATACCTCAGCACCAGTGCGTTCCACAGGCTTCGGCCGGTGATCTGCCTTGCCGTTGTAATGCTTGCCTTTCTTTCTTACTGGATGAATTTTCGGAAGAAATCGACGATGCCCAAGGTACACGTTCTTCTTACAATTTGGCAAATGTACACTTTCAGTCTCATGTAAGCAGTGCGTGCATGCATTGTATCCCTTATTTGACAGTCCCGAAAGGTTACTAAGAGCAGGCCAATCGTTGATGGTTACGAAAAGCAACGCTCGTAGGTTAAATTCCTCTTTTTGTGCTCATCCCACACACGGACACCAGGTCTGCCCCACAGCTGTAAAAGTTCATCAACTAATGGCCTTAGGTACACATCGATGTCGTTGCCGGGTTGCTTCGGACCTTGGATGAGCACTGGCATCATAATGAACTTCCGCTTCATGCACAACCAAGGAGGAAGGTTGTAGATGCATAGAGTCACGGGCCAGGTGCTATGGCTGGAGCTCTGCTCGCCAAAAGGATTCATGCCATCTGTACTTAGACCAAATCTTATGTTCCTTGCGTCAGCTGCAAAATCTTTGAACTCTCTGTCGATCTTTCTCCATTGCGTTCCATCTGCGGTGTGTCTCAACTCCCCGTCCGACTTACGGTCCTCTTTGTGCCATCGCAACAACTTGGCATGCTCTTTGTTCCTGAACAGACGTTTCAACCGTGGTATTATAGGAGCATACCACATCACCTTGGCGGGAACCCTCTTCCTGGGTTTCCCGCCCCCAACATCGTCAGCAGGGTCATCGCCTCTGATCTTATAACGCAATGCAGTGCATACCGGGCATTCATTCAAATTCTCGTATTCACCGCGGTAGAGGATGCAGTCGTTGATGCATGCATGTATCTTCAGAACCTCTAAACCTAGAGGGCAGACAACCTTCTTTGCTTCGTACGTACTGGCGGGCAACTCGTTATTCTTTGGAAACATATTCTTCAACATTTTCAGCAAGTTTTCAAATGCCGAGTCAGCTACACCTGCCTGTGACTTCCATTTCAGCAAATCCAGTGTGCAGCCCAGCTTTTTCAGACCATCATCGCATCCAGGGTACAACGACTTTCTGTGATCCTCTAACATGCGATCCAAATTCTCCCTCTCCTTTTCAGTTTCGCAGCGTCTCCGTGCATCAGCAATGGTCCGACCAAGATCATCAACGGTCTCATCACGTGCCTCTTCTTCACCTTCACCTTCACCTTCCCCTTCACCTTCCCCTTCACCTGCCCCTTCACCTTCCCCTTCACCTTCAGCATCCTCCATGAAAGTATCACCGAAATGAGCAAGATAGCTTTCATCGATGAAATCATCCCCTTCTTCATCTTCTTCCATTATAACCCCTCTTTCTCCATGCTTGGTCCAACAATTATAGCTTGGCATGAAACTGTGTCGAAGCAGGTGCAGGTGAACTTCTCTTGAGGAAGAGTAACCCTTCTGATTCTTACAGTCAACACATGGACAGATAACAAAACCCTTCTGCTTGTTCGCATTAGCCACTACGAGGAAATCTTTCAAACCCGTAGTGAACTCGCGGGAGAGTCGGTTACCGTACATCCATTGCCGATTCATCTGCATTATTATAATATAAAATATATAATTAACCATCATGCATTTGTTAAAGTAACTAGCTATAAACAATAGAAATTAAACAATGAACAACACACATGCATATTTTATCAATGACACACATGCATGAAAGGTTCAAGTTGCTAACCGCGATCAAGGAGGAACCTCAAGTGTGGCTCCAACACTTCATATCATGTTTGTTTCACGCTGTTGGGCATTTCATCAAACACCTTGTGTGCATAAGAGGAACCAAAAGCAAACCTACACCCCCTTGTGAAGAGAAGTGGCACCAAATGGCTAAGTGAGTGCGCTGAACTGGTATATATAGGGGAGGAGCTTTAGTCGCGGTTGGCCTGGCCAACCGCGACTAAAGGCCTTTGGGCACCTTTAGTCGCGGTTGGCCTGGCCAACCGCGACTAAAGCCCCTCACGTGCACCAGCTGGCCACCGAGCGCCCTGGCCCAAGCCTTTGGTCGCGGTTCATCTGCCGAACCGCGACTAAAGACTTCATTAGTCGCGGTTCCTACAGTTTCGCGACTAATGGGGCTGGACGGAAGCCTCTTTTTCTACTAGTGTTGATTTCATTTTGGGTACTGCGCATGTAACTAGTAAATGGATTGCTCATGTGACGATGTTTTCATCTGCGATTACGAAATGGAACATTGGCAACGCAAAATTATGCACCGCTACATGTGGAGTGGAAATTTTCTAGTCATAACACATAGATCTGTTCACAGTGCTAGGGTTGATTGTCCTCCTCCAGATCACACATCATGTCCTAACAGAATCGGGGCCGTCAAGAAATCCATCAAAGCTTATGTAGAGAACAGAGGAGATCATGTTATCAACCTAGCATAGGGTACAACTTTCGATTCTCTTGGCGAGGCATATGACTTCTACAATCTGTATTCGTGAGAATATGGATTTGGCATCAAGTATGGCAAGAGTGGGCTTTATGCAAAGAAGACCAAGACCATGCAGGAAATTGTTTGTGGGCGGTCGGTGAGTAGAACACAGAGTTCAGGAAGTGTGTATATTTTTTTCAATAAAAGTAGGTATTGTATTTCATAAAAAATAAATAGTTGTGCTTGCAATTAGTTTATGCATGGGGAACTAGGTGCCCAAAACACAAGTTCATGCCGGTGTGGATGTCCTGTGATGATTCGTATGCTATGTACAGATGACAACGGCTGGTACATCAAAGAGCAAAGGATGACACACAACCACTCTTTGACTCCATGGTGTGGACAAAAGGTACTCTGGCCATCCCACAAACATATTGATCTGTACACAAAGGACTTGGTACGTCAGCTGAGGGAGGACGACACGAATACTGGCAAAGTCGACGGCATTATCAGAAGTTTCTCTGGAACCATGAAGAATATGTCATCTAGACTACCCCGCATCATCTCTCCCCCTCCCCCTCCCGCGTGG
>NC_041393.1:691934722-691964254 GCF_002162155.2 Triticum dicoccoides
CAAGCTCTGGCGGTGGGGTCGCAAGCACGTGGCGGCGGCGGGGTGGGCTTCGCGGGCGTGCGCGCGTCCTGGGCTGGGGCGGCGGCTGGGTCTGGCGCGGTCAGATCTGCAGCTCGCCGGCCTTGGGCGGCATGGGCCTCTCGCCGGCGGGGTGCGGTGCCTCTGATGCGGCTCGTGCGGCTGCCGGTGGCCGGTGTGCATGGCCCGGCTTGGCGCCTCCTGTGGTTGTCTCCGAGACGGATCTGACCGTCCGCGCGTCCTCGTCGTCGGCCGGATGTCCGGTAGGCTCCTCGCTGATTTGGCCTGGAGGCCATGGTGGGGCGTTGCAGGGGGCAATGTGAGGAAGCTAGATGGAGGGATGGGTGGTCTGCTCACCCGTCACCGGTGCGGGGGTTTGTCGGCCGAGGTCTCGCACCGCTCTGCCCCCTCCTCTTTTCCCTGGCCTAGTTGCCTCCGGCTTCATCTGTTGAGGCGTTGGCGGCTCCAACGATGGCAGGGGTCTGCTGGTGGTGGTGATTCGTTCCTTTGGGCGCACGTTGGGGTGTCGGGGTGGCAGGGCGGCGGCTCTTCGGTGGGAGCTGCAGTGTTCATGAGCGGAGCTCGCAGCTCGGGTGCGGACTGGCGACCTTGGTCGCATGGGCGGCGGGGTGGCTCGGGTTCAGCGACTCGTGGTGGTCGGAGATGGAGATGTATACCGGGGTGAAATCTGTGTCTGACCGCGGTCAGACCGACGGTGGCGTCGTCTGCGGACATCGTCTCCTTCCTGTAGGCTCCGTCGCGGTCTCTCCTGATTCTCCGTGGTTCTCCGGATGAAAATCTTGATCTTTGGATCGGGTGGTCTCGGCGCTCCGGTGTCGTGCCCTTCCTGAAGGCACTACCTTGGAGCTTGCGGTTCGTCGGCGGTCAGCTATGGTCTTCACGGTGGCTTGTTCTCGGTGGAGGGCTCCGTCATCTTCGTAGTGATGCTTATTGTACATCCGTTCTTCGCTTCGAGTTGGCTTAGCTGATCTCCGGCACCCTTGTATCTTGCTTTGTGTGTGTGTGTGTGTTTGGGTGATGTGTTGTATGGTTCGGTTGTATGAGGGTCGCGCTGCGAAAGCCTTTTTCGGTAATATGTCATCTACTAATTGTAAGTTTAGGAACCGACAGTTTTTATAGTACCCTGGTACTCCATTAAAATAACATGGAGTACCAATTAAATCTGACCACTCGTATTAGAGGGTATTATAGACATTTCATAAGGTGTTTCGGTTTAACCTAATGGCCGGAGAATATGACAGCCGCCGCCGCCACAGCAGCAGCAGCAATTTGGCCGCCGGGAATCCGCAGACTGGAAGGAAGGATTTTTCATCAACAAGCGAAACAATTCCCGATCCTCCATGCAAGGCAATACAATCAATCAACCAATGGCCGGATAACAAAACGAGATTAGTTTTACAATTGAGTACGATTCCATGCAGCGTATGAATAGAACGATCGGAGTAATAAGCAATATTGTCGACAAAAAGGAGGCATCTGTGTCCTGATCGCACCGGTGCGTACACCACCTTCGCCTGCAAGCGCCGGCCAGCGGTCGTCGTCTGCGCGAAGCCGCTGTTTTCTACTCTATCTGTTACTCTGTAAACTAATATAAAAGCGTTTAGATCACTAAAATAATGATCTAAACACTCTTATATTAGTTTACAGAGGGAGTACCTGTCATGTCCGTGGACTTTCTTAGGTTATTATGATTTTACCCTTACTGCCTAGTACTCCGTAATTTGGAGTGACGGTACTTCCAGATGGTTAAGGTGGAGTACCAGTTAATTGTGTCCACTAGATTGGACTGAATGGATGGTCCATATTCAATTTAGGGTACCGTAAAATAACTCGAGGAACCTGTGTAGTCAAATTAGCATAGATCAAGCAAATGATGAAGTTAGGAAGACAATTGAAGTCTTCACGGACATAGGAGCAAAGAATCCGGACTTCATGTTTGGGGTGCAAGAAGATGCCGAGAATCGGATAAAGAACCTCATGTGGACCAACGGGGGGAGCCAAATGCAGTACAAATACTTTGAAGATGTTATCACGTTCGACACCACTTACAGGACTAACTTGTACGGCATGCCATTTAGACTATTCATTGGCGTGAATGAGCACTTTCAGAGCATCATCTTGGCTGGAGTGTTGGTTAGAGAATAGCAGGTAGAGAGCTTCGAATGGGTTTTCTCTGAATTCATAAGAATGATGGGTGGTGAAGCACCAAAGACAATTCTGACATGTGAATATCATTTTTAATTTTTGTGTCTCCCTTGAGGATCATCTACAGTCATCTCAATAATTTAGTTATTTGTATTGTTCCAGATCAGAATCAAGCCATGGAGGTGGCCATAAAGAATGTCATGCCAAACACAGCCCACGGATGCTGCAAATGGCACATCTTGAAGAAAGCAGAAGAGTGCCTTGGACCCCCTATACAGAAAACGGAATGGGTTCCAGCCAGAGTTTCATAAGGTCGTCAACCACATAGTCACAATAGATGAGTTTGAGACATCATGGGGGATGTTGATCGACAAGTACAATTTAAGGTCACATCCGTACATGACACAACTTTACGAAACCAGGAAGAAATGGGCAAAGCCATATTTCAAGGGCGTGTTTTGTGCCAAGATGATGAGTACAGAAAGAAGCGAGACCGCCAACAGTATGCTGAAGACATATGTGCCACCTGCATGTCCGATGCATATGCTTGTGAAGAAATACATGCGGTTGCAGTTAACCGGGATGCAGACGAGACCTACCAAGAGAAACGGACCATGATTGTAAGCAATTACTCCCTCCGTCCCAAAATTCTTGCATTACATTTGTCTAGATACGGATGTATCTAACACTAAAACATAACTAGATACATCCGTATTTAGACAAATTTAAGACAAGAATTTTGAGACGGAGGGAGTAGATTTCTTGTAACATATAGGATTTAATGCATTGTCTCTAAACATGAAGCTACACCTTCCTGCAAGGATGCTATTTAAAATAAGTGATCTGATATTTCCACAAGGTGGTGTCGTGCTGAGGCTTAATACATCTATTGAGCAACATGCTAGCAAGATATATACTCATGCAATGTTCAAACAGTTCGACAAAATCCTTTATGAAGCAGGAGCTTACCATGTGGAGGTGATTGAGAAGAACAGGTTGTACAGGGCAAAACACAATGAAGCAGAGAGTAGAGAAAAATGGCTCAGGGTAACCTACGAGGTTAAGATGATGGACAATGGGGACAGATTTGACTGCGAATGTGGTCAATTTGACCACATGGGTTTGCTGTGCTGCCATGTGCTTAAGGTTAGAAGAATAAATCTTATCATAAGTATTGGTATTCGGCATCAAGTTTCCACAATGTGCGCAAAATATTTATCATTAATATGTGTACTCTTGTCTGGCAATGCAGGTGATGGATTATGTTGGACTCACGGAGATACCCAAGAAGCACATAGTGAAGAGGTGGACAAGAGATGCGCGAGATGTCCTGCCTATGGCAGCATACCACGGAGCCGCTAGTGGTCGACCAACCTCTGAAAGGCTAATGGTGAATGAAAGACAAGGTGATTGCTCTGGAGAAGACAACGATACAGTGTTGGCAACACAAAACCAACTCATCGAAGTACCTGGTCAGACCGTAAGGCCAGCAAGTTGTGAGGAAGCACCGGATGAGGAGGTGAGCAAATGCGGCAGGTTTTGCAGCATTTGCCGGGGTCAAGGGCATAAGAAGACGACCTGTCCGGAGAGGGGTGACCTGCCAAACCAGCAGAGGAAGCAGGGGAGGTGTAGTAACTGTGGTGTTGCTGGGCACCGTAGGAGCACTTGCTCTCAGCCCCCTGGCTTTAAAATCAATGGTGGTAAGTAGCATGAGTATATGTTGGTTGTGTGGCTTCAGTGTTAGAGTTGATCTTCAGAATCTCTTTTGTGAAATGGCTGCTGGAGTTAGCAGGTGATGGTTGGATCAGGGTAGGCGCCGTATTTTGTTCGGCTGTGCTGGCTCATGGGCTTTTGCCGTCCCTTTTATGTAGTAAGTACCTAAATATCTATGTGTTGTTATAACATACTCCCTCCGTCCCATAATGTAAGACGGAGGGAGTATCTTGCATCTTCTTATGCATGTCATCTTTGATTTTGAGCGGTTCCAGTACCCGAGTTTGGGCATTGTCTTATATACAAGTATATTTGATCAAAATTTTAAATGCCACGCCAATTAGACAGGCATTCCAAACAGTGCCTGAGGATTATTTATGCATGCCAAAGTGTGATATTTGGCTGATCTGAATATGAAGATGAGAAATTGATTGCCTAATGGCGATTCCATAGGTAAAGGGGAAAATGGCACGACCGAGTGTCAAAAACGTTCTTATATTATGGGACGGAGGGAGTATTCCACACGGCAAGAGACTGCATTACTAGTACATGACATATTGACATGCATTCAGAAGTCTTCAGTTTTATAGCTGCGTATGTCGAATTCGCAAACAGCAGAGTTGATGTACATGACATTGTTGTAGGCATTAACAAAGATAGTTCAAGCAATGTTTGCCATGCGTACATGCTTGCCAAGAGAAAACGAAACTTTGCAACAAAGAGGAAGCGAACATTCATAGTAGTCTGACTAATAACGGTGAAAAATATAACAGATCTCAAAGAGTTTTTAACAATCTCAGATGACAATAAGGCGTAAAAGTGAACACCAGAACTTGACCTCATTGCAAAATATTACAAAGCATGGATAATATTTCCTGTAATATACAACTTTTAGAGTGCTGTTTCATATACTCCCTCCGTCCGGAAATACTCGTTGGAGGGATGGATGTATCTAGATGTATTTTAGTTCTAGATACATTCATTTTTATGCATTTCTTCGACAAGTATTTCCGGACGGAGGGAGTATGTGACTAATTGCAGCAATTAGATGGCACGTTAGCTAAATGCAAACATTTGAAAAGGGAAGACCATAGTAGTATCAGCAGAGTTACAATTAGTCTCGTTTTCAGGCAAAATGTTAAAGAATATGTGACTAAAAGGACTTGATCACTTGAGTGCTATCAATTATCATTGTAAGATAAGAAAGAAAAAAAACAATGATATCACTCGTAACCTTGCTCTTCATTGGCCTCCCAACGCCAGGTGATGCTACCGTCAAACACACCAAGCATCTGTGGCTGATGTGGATCCCATCCTCCTTGACGTAATTGTAATGGTTAGCACTGCAATGATGGAAAGAGGGCAAGAGGATACACTGAGGAGTTCGTTGTAGTTCCCAGCACGACACATTAGCTGTCATTTCTACCTGAAACTACAATACTCCTTCGATGCATCTGCCACCGTGGGCTAGCGATTTTGAAAATATTAGTATTAAAATTTATGAATACTCAATTATACTCCCTCCGTTCCTAAATGTAAGTCTTTGTAGAGATTTTACTAGGTGGACTACATACGGAGCAAAATGAATGAATCCGCACTTAAAATGCATCTATATACATCCGTATGTAGTTTATAGTGAAATATCTACAAAGACTTATATTTAGGAACGGAGGGAGTAAACAACAAAGACTTGCTTGATTACTAGAATTCATATACAATATGCCATACATAACATTAGTCTAAGGATATTAAGTTGATTTTTGTTCTATCGATTAGAACGTAGTTCCCTACTTTTACATTTATACAAAATAACTTGCGGAAGGTAGTTAGAAATATCTTTCCAGATAAATTTAGGCATAACAACTAAATAAAAAATCAAATGAGTCATACCAGGATGAAAGGTGGCATCCGCTGACCTTCTGAAATATCGAGGACTATGTGACCTTGTTGATGCTACTGTAGAGGGCCGGGGGGCAAATTCCAGGTGACTGATTTCACTGGACATTTCCATGAACAGTGGAAGGAATACACACCTGCAGAGTACAGTAAGATAGCCGACTCGTCCACAGTACATGCGCACAGCAAGTGCACTCCACACGTCTGCCAGCAAATTCAGAGGGAATCAGTCGACTGAGTCGAGCAATATGCAAGGAAATTATGTTTGATGCCTACATCTTGTTGTTGTTTCCGGGCTGGTGGCAACATGAGATGGTATTGTTGTTGTTTTTGTGATGCCTACATCTTGTTGTTGTTTCAGCGTGGAGAGTAGGGACAACACCAAGCAGGCTACCATGATCACTGCCGGGCCAAGCCATGCTACTGTCATGATGCTTTTTTCCTTATATGCAAGAAAAGAGCAACAATAACTGTAGCTATCAATGTAAGCATTTTTTAGTCTGTTTGTGATGCTGCAATAGTAGAAGCATATCAAGAAGGGATACATATAGATGGACACCTAGATTCAAAACACCATATAACAGGGTCTGTTGAACCCTGCATCATGCATAAAAAAACATAATTTTTAGGAGTGCAATATTCCATTGAAACTTGTATCTAACGCAAGGATATGTAATCTGAACCAGAATAACACAACAGAAAGCAAAATAAACATTGCACACCTGCTAGTTTATCTTGCTTCACCTTGTGATTCGATCCGGTGACCTACTTTTTGAATTAGTAAACATGTAGATCATTTTGACTTGACCTATACCTTGTGAAATTACCTTAGACAGCGGAAGCTCCTAAATTTATCTCCTGAATCATGACACAAATCCTAAATGCCATACTGGTGAAATAAATATGAAATCAAATCATAGTTGAGTTTAATTGTGCCAAGGAAGTTAAAGTTATCCATGAGACATTATATAGAACCAAAAGAACAAAATAAATGGTGAGTGGACCAATAAGTAAAAATTATATCCAAAACCACAAAATACAATGATGCTTATGTTACATGGAAGACATCATCCTAACTTCTAAAAAGAGCTTATAGTGAATGCACTACTGTTTTGTATAGAAGTTCCAACTATTTGAAGATATACAGAAACTTCTCAGAAGAAAACCCCAGGATCCTGGAAAATAAAGTTTTTTTTTTCTGCAGTGCAATGGGTAACAGCTTTGCAGAACAGAAGACCAAGCACAAATATTTATGCTTGGTCGCCGAGATGGACACAGTATAGCACCGTATAAATATATACTTGGACAGACCAAACCTACGGATATCCAAGCATAAATATATACTTGGACAGATCTGGTTAGCGGAACCTGCAAGGAGGAAGCGGTCCCACTGTCCTGCAGCGGCGGCCGCAAGAGTTGACAATGATGGTAACAGAGATCCTCGGGAGAGAGAAGATGCAGAGGAGGATACACTGCTGGTGGCGGCAGTTGATCAATGATAATGTATCATAAGAGAATAGGCAGGAAATGTAATATTACCAACCAAGCAGTCATATATCAGAAATGACCCAGGAGGCCAGGACTATAAAAGAGTCTAAAGCTGATCAGATAAATTTATGGATTATTGCAATTCAATGCCTGTAAGCAACAACAAACATGTTTTCCAGTTAAATTTTACCAGTTCAAGAATAGATGGGAGGAGTTTTGCTTAACTAAACAATTATGTATACTTCTTTACATTAGTAAACTATTTCAGTTCATTCCTAAATCTTCTTCAGTACATGAATTCTAACAGCATAATCGATCACTACGTGCTTAGCTTGAGAAAACATGGTGTGCAGACAAAAATATTATATTGTACAACAACAAACCTTTTGTCCCAAGCAATGGGTAGACAAAAACATTATATTGCATTTTACCAAAAATCCCCACAAGAACAATGACCATGTTTAAAGTGGTGGAACCGATTTGAATCCCGGACAATGATCTCTCTCTCAGTTATTTTCGATATATATTTGGTGGCATTGTGGCAATCCCCACACACACGCAAATTCTTGTATATATGGAGCGGAGTTCTTGGAGGAGTATTTATGATGCCAAAGGCAATAGCTAATCTCTCACTATGATTATTCAAGATGTGTTGCTTTTCATCCTCCTCTACATCCTGTAGGACAAAACTGTAGTCAGGAACATAACCTATACTTCTCATTTTGGCCAACAGATTCTGCAGCTCTGCCTGGATCTCTTCATGTTGAGGGTGGGGTTCTGTCTGGTTGCCACTGTAAAACACATTCACTGATCTTTTCACCTCTATTGAACTCCATCCAGGGGTTTTCTGCAAATTTTGGTGTCTGACCAAAGACCGCACTTCGTCAACTCCATCCCATTTCCCAACCTTCGCATACATGTTCGACATTAGAACATAATATCCAACATTCTCTGGATCAAGTTCAAACAGGTTTTGCGAAGCCACTTTGCCCATTTCAACATTCCCATGAATCCTGCAAGCACCAAGCAGAGCGCCCCAAACAGCAGAGTCAGGTTTAATTGGCATGTTGTGTATGAAATCAAAAGCTTCCTGTAGCTGACCAGCTCTGCCAAGCATATCTACCATGCACGCATAATGTTTTGCAATGGGGATAATGCCGTATGTTATACGCATCATATCAAAGAAACTCCGTCCTTGGTCAACTAAGCCAGCATGACTACAGGCGGCCAATAGTGAAACAAATGTGACATGATCAGGATTAACTCCTTCCTGCTGGATTCGTGAGAAGACGCTAAGAGCCTCTGCAGCATGCCCATGAACTCCAAGGCCAGCCATGATGGCATTCCAGGGACCTGTACTCCTACTCCTTTTAGGCATTTTTTCAAAGAAAAGCATTGCGTCCGCCAGCTTCCCGCATTTAGCATACAAGTCTACCATACAGGTTCCAACATACACATCCAGATTGAATCCAGTCTTAACTGACAGAGCATGCATCCGCATGCCCTGCTGCAAGGCACCAAGTTGTGAGTATGCAGGCAAAACACTGACAATTGTCCCTTGAATAGGCTTCAGACCCTCATGCTTCTGCATACGACTATATGCCTCGATTGCCTCGTTAGCAAGTCCGTTCTGCATGTACCCCGTGATCAAAGTGTTCCAGGACACGGCATCTCGAACCGGCATGATATCAAACATCCTCTGGGCTGCCTCAATCTTTGATAGCTTCGCGTACATATCAACCATAGCATTTCCTGCAATTATGTCACCCACATCCCACCCCCGCCTCGTCACATAACAGTGCACTGACTTCCCACCGCGGTCATCTCCACACTGTGCGACAGCAGACGCCAGGCTCACAAGTGTCAGCACGTCAGGGGAAACCCCACTGTCCCTCATACCACGAAACATCTTGACCGCAGCGGCAACCTGCTCACCCTGTTCATACCCTGAGATGATCGAATTCCACGTCACCAGATCGCGGCGCTCCATTCCATCAAACACCCGACGAGCCTCCTCCAGCATCCCGAGCTTTCCATACACATCGACCATCGCATTGCACACGAAGAGCTCCTTGTCCAGCCCGTGCTTCACCGCGTACACGTGCACGACCAGCGCAAGCACCCAGTCCTCGAGCAGCGCGCACATGGGCAGCACACTCGAGACCGTCACCGAGTCGCCGGCGACGCCCTCCCCCACCATCCGCCCGAACAGGTGCACGGCCTCGGCCGCGCGGGCGTTGCGGCACAGCCCGGACAGCATCGCGTTCCAGGCCGGCAGGTCGCGCCCGGGCATTTCGTCGAACACCCCGCGGGCCTCCTCCACGCGGCCGAAGCGGAGATAGGCGTGCACGAGGGAGCCCGACGCGAAGACGCACGGGCGGAGGAGGCCGAGCCGAAGCGCGCAGGCGTGGAGCTGCGCGGCGGAGGCGTGGGCCGGGGCCGCGCGGATGAGCGGCGGGAGGGTGAAGGCGTCGGGGCGGAAGGGGCGGGCGCGGCGCAGGAGGTGACGGAGGAGCGGGAAGGCGAGGCGCGGGAGGGCCGCGCGGGAGAAGGCGGCGATGAGGGTGTTGGCGAGGAGGAGCGGGGGCACCTGGAGCTGCGGGTCGAGGTTGCGGAGCTGGCCGGAGGTCACCAGCACCGCCTGGACGCCACGCGGCAGCGCCGCCGCTGGCATTGGTGTTCCGCGGACGACCGCGCGCGCGGGAGTTGTCTTTCTCTCCCTTTTTTCTTCTTGCGTGTGCGCGTGCGTGTATTCTGCCACACTAGTGGCTCATGGAAGCACGGCACGCAGCACGGCACTCAATATAAAGTTGAGTCATTTATTTTAAAACCGAAGAAGTACTAGATAAGCACTAATCTTCATTAATTGATTATAGGATACGTAGAATTAGTTGAACGTGAGAAATTCTGCTCGGACGCCTTTGTAATGCTGAATGTTGGTGGACGGTCTTGCCAAATGCAGTAGAATTTTTTTAATGCTAATTATGGGGTTTTGGTTTTGCCCTGAATCTGTAGGAACCATATCTAGAATGATTGTTGTGGTCAGTCCATTGACATTAAGTTCATGTCATGATGCTTGAGGAACTGCTCTGACTATTCTCAGATATCCGAGTGATCTCTTGTCTCATTTTGCTAGCTTCATCTTGATGTCTTGATTCTTGAACAAGGCCTCACTCTTTCGATATAATGTGGCTTTAGCAACATCTTTTTACATTTTAACTTGATCGTTCGTAAGTTATAATACAAATCACTATTTTAATGGATAGGCAGAGATTCGACACAAATTCTAAGCTTGAGCATCGCAATCCAAATATGTCGGAACAGAAATTCTACATGTAGAGTACGTTTCTGTAGGGGTGTTACTCTCAAGCTGTTGCTTTGTGTCATGCAGAAGTTTTTACAATATGTAAATGTTGCTCACAAGGAGTTGTTGCGCCATTTGTATACATGTACAGATTCACAAGGAGCTGTTCTGCATTCTAGTATTTGTGATGTGTTGCATTTATTTTTTTGTTTCAGATGAGTGACAATGGCGTTGGTGCCATTGAGCATGATGACGACGATGCTATATGTTCTTGTTGGTTGGTTGTTGCTGAATTGCACCATGATATAGTTCTGTAGCTACTTGTCTTAGTTAGGTCATGATACATCTGACCTGTATGCTTGGGACGTTTGTTGCCTGGTAGCGCTTTGGTTGATTTTTTGTTGGCTGGTTGTTATCGCCCAACTGTTGGAGGCTCCTTGTTTTATATGTGTTGTCCCCAACCACGGGCTTTGCATTCAATGGGTTCTTCAGCGAGAGTGATATGTAAAGATGCCTTAGACATCGATGTAGATTGGGTCGACCATGATTTATGTATATGCTTTTGTCATTATTCTTTTTTAATTTTTTGGATCATTGTTTACCATATTGTTGTGCCGTTGAAAACCTGCAATCCAGATGATGCATCTTTCAGCACAATTTTGTTGTTTGTTTATACTATTCTTGGAGCCCATGGTTGCTGCTGCCTTGGCTAGGTTTTGTCATCTGGCCATTCATTTTCTTGTAGGTGCATCGAGATCTTGGATGACTATGCAATTAAACACTTGCAGGTTGTTTAGAATGAAGAAGTGATATGTTGAAGGAGCCTTTTCTTATTTGGGGACATGCACCTGTGGATACTGGAACTCCCTTACTAAAGCATTTTAATAGACTTTTTAGAATGTGATTTCAAGTGATGTTGAAGACGCCTTTTTTGTTTGGATACATGCCTCTATACTAGATTGGAGATCGATTAATATTTTTGTATGCTTTTCTCCTTATATAGCATCCTTGTTAAATTTCCTGGACCAAACAAAAAAAAAGTGTACAATATTGGAATTGACAATTATATAGACCGGGGTGTACCATTCAACATGGTAATGTCTTAATAACATCAGGTACATTCTTTCTGCTTATATAATAGATATCTAGTGGTTTGTGTGACAAAATAGTTTAAAGCAAAAGAAATTTAAATGCATCTTATGTACTGTCAGAAATAACCAATGAAAAATTCAGCATCAAGCAATAACCTATATTTATTTTTCAAAACTTTCCTAATAAATAATCTATTGTATTTTTTTGGGAGGTTCTTTTGCTTGTTTATCAGTTTTTTTTCTTGAGGGGATGCGGACATCAGGTGGTCTTACGTTTAGAATATGTTAGGAAATGAGAGAATGCATGCAACAATTCTTCCCACCTGGTTGCATGAAGCCCAAGCCCATATGAATTCATTTGTATCTTAGCCCACATGTTCCATGCCTGAGCCTACACTGAAACATCAACATCTCTACATGGAGCAAAAGTTTAGTCCCACCTCGGTGAGCCAAGGGTGAGGAGACCAACTTATAAGGGGGGGTTGCATGTCATTACAAAATGCTAGAACCACATGATGAGTAGGACACTATGATATGGACACACATAGAGATGTGTATATATAGCACGTGTGCTCGCGAATATATGCGCGGCATAGACTTAGGGGAGGCGCCCTGGCCTTGTTGGGCCAGGCGCACCAAGCCCTCAAAGGCCCATGCGGCTAGGGAAGGGGAAAAAGGAGAGTCCTCCTAGGAATAGGATTGGACTTGGAGCCTCGGAAGGGTCGAGAGGTAAAGATTTATATATGCAAAGTCATTTTCGGGATTCCGAAAAAAGGTGCAGTTTTTTCGGTATTGTACCAAGAAGCTTCCAGAAGGTTTCAGAGATTTCCGGCGGAGTCCAGATTCCTCCAAGGGTTCCACCACGTCCCAAGGGCTGGCATGGGCTGAGGGGAGGCGCCCTGGCCTTGTTGGGCCAGGGCCAAGCGCACCAAGCCCTCAAAGGCCCATGCGGCTAGGGAAGGGGGAAAAGGAGAGTCCTCCTAGGAATAGGATTGTACTTGGAGTCTCAAAAGGGTCGAGAGGTAAAGATTTATATATGAAAAGTCATTTTCGGGATTCCGAAAAAATGTGCAATTTTTTCGATATTGTACCGGGAAGCTTCTAGAGCGTTTCGGAGGTTTCCGTAGGAGTCCGGATTCCTCCAAGGGTTCCACCACGTCCCAAGGGCTGGCATGGGCTGTGGGGAGGTGCCCTGGCCTTGTTGGGCCAGGGCCAGGCGCACCAAGCCCTCAAAGGCCCACGCGACTAGGGAAGGGAAAAGAGGCGAGTCCTAGTAGAAATAGGATTTGACTTGGACTCCAAATCCTCTTCCCCTTGGTGGCAACTCCTATTAGGAGTAGGGCTGAACTCCCAGCCCTCCCAGGCATATAAATATAGGGGAGGGGCGCAGCAAAGGCCCCGAACACATTGACCTTGGCTACTGCCATGTCTCTCCCTCCCGGCATAGTTCTCCGGTATTCCGACACCACCACCACCATCGCCACCATGTTGTCGTGCTGGTTGTGATCCCATCTACTTCTTCGCCTTCTCTTGCTGGATCAAGGAGGAGGAGACGTCATCGAGTCGCCCATGTGCTAAACTCGAAAATGCCATCCGTTTGGCACTAGATCGGTTGAATCGTGATCGGATCATGAAGAGTATGACTACATAAACCGCGTTATATATGCTTCCGCTTTTGTTCTACGAGGGTGCATAGACACACTCTCCCCTCTTGTTGCTATGCTTCTCCTAGATAGATCTTGGATGTTCGTAGGAATTTTTTTGATTTTCATGCTTCATTCCCCAACATCCTCGTTGGAGATGTTGACGATCTCTATTCCCGGCTCTAGGTACATGGGCGGCAGTTACAGCTCCGGCTGCTCCACTCTGGCCTCCTCCTCCTCCTCTATCTCCGCATAGAGTTCGGCAAAGAGCGCATTGGACGTCGCCTGGTCCTGCCGGAGAAACGCCCGGTTGGCCTCCACATAGCTAGGCCTCATCCTAGATGGACTCTAGGATGACTTGTTGCTCCACCATCTTCGTGGCTTGGGAGACGGCAAACTCCGCCTCAGCCTCCGCCATGTTGAAGCCTAGAGCAGGCTGCTTCGCCTCGTCCTCCTCCGGATCCGCCACCTCCTCCTCCGGCTCCGGCTAGTCAGGAGGCAGCCCGTCAGCGATGTGGATGGCTCGCCGTTCCTAGATCTCCTCCGCGATCTACCTCCGGTGCTCCGGCGTGAGCATAGCATTCGTCGTGATCTTTCATGGACCATGGTGATGCTGGAGAGCGTGGGAGAGGAGGCGGACAGGCTTGGGTGGCGGCACGGAGAGAGAGAAAGAGAGGAGGAGGTGGATGGGTTAGGGTTGGGGTACGCCGGCCGGCTTCAATAGCCGTATTTGGCCTCAGGCGGTGAGCCGGAGCAGTGCCTCGCGGCGACGGAGGAGGCGCCCATTGGACCACCAGGTTTCTGGACGTTTCTGTTTGGGGCCCCGTCGCTAGTCCTACTTGTCGGACGCATCCGCCCCATATTTGGGTTGGATATGAGGGGTGTCGGTCAGCCAGGGCGTTTGAAACCCGTTTAAGGCGCATGTCTATGTCAGATTTTCATGACCGGACGAGCCGCCCCAGCGTTTGAGGCCAGTTTGAGGTGCCCGGCTGTAGATCCTCTTAGAGGGAGCTACAAGTGTAACATCCCAAATTTTCAATTTGGAATATTATACATAGGTCATTCTTCGTTCCGCAATCCTCGAAATCCTAAGTAACTCAAGGACCCTCGGAGAGAGTTGGTGATTTTCTGGGTTTCATATTTGATTTTTATCAAATATTGAAACGAGGATCTTTGATTTATTTTCTCTCCGAAAAATATTTCATAATAAAAATAAATGAGAGGAGATAATATGACTTCTCCAAAACAATTGAAATATTGGAGGAATAATGTTAAAATCATTTGTTGGATTTTATTTGAGTTTATTTGGATTTTTTTTGCATTAGAAAAATTGCACGTTTTCAAAATTGCATTTTAGGGCCAAGAAAATATTCATCTCGTTTTAAATATTTCATTTAGACGGTGAAAAATTGCTTTGGCATTTTTAGATTTTTATTTTTATTTTATAGGATTTATTTTCTGTCGGCGGAATTATTTAAAAAAAACTTCGGGCACCGACTGGGCCGAAACCCAGCCGGGCCGGCCCAACTCCCCCGCGCCGCCGCCAACTCGGACGAGGAGTCCGGCTGGGACTCCTCATTGCCGCCGCGCCTTGCCCCCTCCTCCAAGACGCCCCCCTCTTTATAAGCCACCACCCCACCACCCCAAACCACCGCCACCACCGCAGCCGCCGCCGCCTCCCGACCCGCCCCGAGCCATCGCCGTCGCCGCTTGCCGCGCCTCGCCGCCGCCGCAGCCGAGCGCCGCCGCCGCCGTCTCCCGCCGCCACCCCGCCACCCACGCCGCCCGTTGCCACACCGGACCCCCGTCAGAGCCCCGCCAGAGCCGAGCCGAGGTAGCCGCCCGCCGCCCCGGTTTTCTGAGAAAAAACCGTTTTGGTTTTTTTAGAAAACCCTAGTTTTCCTTTTTTGTAAATAGATCGGTTTTCTCCGGTTTATTTATTTAGCGAGTGTTCGCTCGTTCGTTCATTTTAGCGAACGCGTTTTTCGTTTAGATCCAGATAACGAACGTTCGTTTATTAGTCTGTTCGTCAGTTTTTCTTTTTCTCGGATTTATTCTGTGATTTTTCTGATCGCGATTTCTGATCCGATCTTAGTTTCTGTTTATCTTTTCGCTCGTTAGTCGGAATCAGGCGATTCAAGCGCCTAGATCTTCATCTCGAGGCCCTCTTTCTGTCTAAACAACTTAAACAAGATTTTGATACTGTAAAATTTGACCTTAGTTCAGATTAGTAAATAGATCTTGTTTCTTTCGCCGTTTGAGTTTCGTTGTTCCGTTTGGTTTGATTCTTTTTGCGAACCGGAGTTCTTAAGTTGAACTTTCTGGTCAACCTCTTTTAGTTGAGTTTTGCTTGTGCATCATTGCTTGTTGCTTATGTATGTTATTGTTTGCTTGCGATAGAATTCCCGGAGTGCGAAGCGTGTTACTACGAGTCTCTAGGATTCGCGGATCGTCAGCAAGGCAAGTAACACATTGATCATATTCTTTTCATACCCAGTTTTTATGCATTAGTTCCTATCCTCAAACATTGCATGGTTAGGATGTCTTTAACTTGTGGGTTGGGAAGTAGTTGTTGAGGTAGAACATATTGCCCTATTACTATCAAACCCTTGGGAGTTCCTTCTACGTGTTGCTTATATTGCTATGCTATGCTCGTAGACGTGGTTGGGTTTGAGTGAATCCATGACAGATGTGAGATTGTTAATTAATGGTTCAACTTAAGGTGGCAACTTAAAATTAACATCTGGGTGGATTGAGGCACCTGGGGAACCCAGTGTTGTCTGTTTTAATTTTTGGAAATCCCGGGGTACCCGTGTGATCTTCCTATGGACCACCAGCCAGGCTTAAAGGGAACTGAGATGATTCATGCTAGAAACTTTCATGTGCAGCCACAAGCTACTATGGGCTCTAGCATAGCTGAGTAGGTTACGTGAAGGTCTTGAAGAGGTAGATCAGCAGGTAGTGGGTTTTGTAGGTTTGGTATGGTCTACTCGGAGTAGAGAGTTAATGTTTCTGAAAGACTGTGTCTCGGTTATCCGTTTCTCAAACATCATGCAGTGCGAGAAATCAACGGAGGTGATCGAGTCTTGTGGGAAAAAGTGCGCAAACCTCTGCAGAGTGTACAATCTAATCATGGTTAGCCGTGTCCCCGGTTATGGACAATGTTGAGTATCTAGTACTTGGGTTATCACATGTATCTCATCACTCTTAATTAATACTGTTGGGTTGTTAACTACTTTAATCACTACAAGAGGACAGACTTTGGTAACACCGTCTTGTGTTACTACAGGCCCAAAAGTGTGTTACTAGGCCATATAGTAACACATTTTGAAATGTGTTCCATTAGACCATGTTACTAAGTGGTGTCAACTGTCACACATAATAATTGTTACCATATGTTAAAAAATGCGTTACAATTGCATTATAGTAACATGTGTATTACGTGTTACCGAACACACCAGTAACACACTTTTGTAATTATAGTAACATTGATAGTAACATATTTTCATAGACGTAGAACATCGGTGGTAACATGTTTCTATAACTATAGTAACACAACTGGTAACACATTATTTTAGCATCGGAACACAACTAGTAACATAATATCAATGTATCGTAACACTATAATTATAGTTGTCAACTACTCTAGTAACAAATTTTGTAGCTATAGTAACACCATCAGTAACACTGCTATATCAATATGGCAACATAATTAATGTATTTGTTTTTTATAATTAACCACAAAATTCGATACCCGTTTTATGGAATATAAATTTATTTATAAAATCAAAACAATTGCATAAATAGTTAATCATTTTATTATTATGCTTGGCAGCGTATCCAAATGATATTGAAACTGAAGCACAACACATACAGAAATTCATATGAAGATATTTATTACGAATATACAAGAGTGTATGATACATATAAATTACAATAAAGATATCATTCATATCATTTTGAGGATAGAAAATACAACTACGGGGAATATTACACCATAGCATTTGCATCAATTCGACGAAAGAAAAAGATCTTCTGGATGATATTACATTTTTAAATCTATCAGTGTAAACTAAAACTACTGGTAGCTAAAATCTTCAAACTTTATTTACTTCTTGATCCAAGAATTCAGCTGCAAATCAACTATCCAAATCAACTATCCTTCTCTCGAATCTGTAAAAGAAAATTGCACCTTAGATATGTGTGATTAAATGTACACAAATCTGATTTGAGAATGTGGAAGGGAAGTTGTAGCTTACAAAAGCTGAAGGCCAGGCAATTAAGTATCCTAAAGTGAAAGCCTCACCAATTGTCTTGCAATCAGAAACTTCCCTTACCAACTCCTCATTATCAAGAATAGGTTCATCTATGCGCACAAGAGCAAATTCAGCACCTAACTCAATACCACCAGCCTTAGTTCTTGGATCAGTACTCCGAATAGTACCATACGCAACATTCCGCTTGTTGGGATATGTTGAAGTCTTTAAAACTACTTTGAAAGCAGCCTATATTATGATCAATATTAGCATTCTATGACATGATAATATAATTTGCATGAACAATATGAGATCTTTTAATTTAATGTCAGCCAAGTAAGGTGTCACGCTCAATATGCGACCCTATCCAAAAGAAACTCGAAGGTCCCACCAAGGATAGACCCGTATATTGAAACGCTTTTGCAAGGTGGATATCATTACATCAACATTACATAAAAGAGGGAGATACATACATAAGGCATACAATGCCACATGAATACAACATCACAATACATCAGAGCATCATCCGACTACGGATGAAACACAAACAGAAACTCAAACGACATCCACCCTGCTAGCCCAGGCTGCCGACCTGGAACCTATCCCCTGATCGAAGAAGAAGCAGAATAAGAACTCAACGCAAGCAAGCATCGCTCTCGCGTCATGATCATCGCATAACCTGCACCTGGAACTGTTGTTGTAGTAATCTGTGAGCCACGAGGACTCAGCAATCCCATTACCATGGGTATCAAGACTAGCAAAGCTTTAAAGGGAAAGGAAGGGGTAAAGTGGAGAGGCAACAGCAGCGACTAAGCATATATGGTGGCTAACATACGCAAGTAAGAGCAAGAAGAGAGCAAAAGGAACGGTCGTGAAGCTAGCAATGATCAAGAAGTGATTCTGAACTCCTACTTATGTCAAACATAACCCAGAAATCGTGTTCACTTCCCGGACTCCGCCAAAAAGAGACCATCACGGCTACACACACGGTTGATGCGTTTTAATTCGGATCTGGTGTCAAGTTATCTACAACCGGACATTAACAAATTCCCATCTGTCAATAACCGCAGGCACGGCTTTCGAAAGATTATATCCTGCAGGGGTGTCCCAACTTAGCCCATGACAAGCTCTCGTGATCAACGAAGGAATAGACCTTCTCCCAGGAAGACCCGATCTGACTCGGAATCCCGGTTTACAAGACATTTCGACCATGGTAAAACAAGACCAGCAAAGCCGCCCGGATGTGCCGACAAATCCCGATAGGAGCTGCACATATCTCGTTCTCAGGGCACACCGGATTGTCCAGACTTCCGGTAGGCCAGCCCAGAGTTGCCCCTGGTGGCCACCAGCGGTCGACAGTTTGGACCAACACTCACAACGAGCACTGGCCCGGGGGGGATAAAATAAAGATGACCCTCGAGAGCGCGACTCTCAAGGGAAAAAGGGCTGGGTGAGGCAAATGGTAAAACCAAGGTTGGGCCTTGCTGGAGGAGTTTTATTCAAAGCGAACTGTCAAGGGGGTCCCATAAATCACCCGACCGCGTAAGGAACGCAAAATCCGGGAACATAACACCGGTATGACGGAAACTACGGCGGCAAGAGTGGAACAAAACACTAAGCAAAAGGCCGAGTCTTCTACCCTTTACCAAGTATATAGATGCATTAATAATATAAGAGATATTGTGATATCCCAACAAAATCCTGTCCACCAAGGAGAAATCTTCAACTTTACCTGTAACTAGCAACGCTATAAGAGGGCCGAGCAAAAGCGGTAACATAGCCAAACAACGGTTTGCATAGGAAAGGTGTCAAAAGTTAGAGGTTCATGGCAATTTGGGATTGCTTGATGAGCAAAAGATAGATAACGCAGCATAGCGATAGAACAAAGGAACTAGCATAGCAATGATAATAGTGAGATCCAGGGTAGCGGTCATCTTGCCTGAAATCCCGCAAGGAAGAAGAACGAGTCCATGAAGAAGATGAAGCCACAAAGACGAACCAAGCATAGACGAAGGAATCCTCACGATCGCAACGAAACAAGAACTATCGAAAAGAAGCACACAACATAGTAAACACACCACACATATACAAGACATGATGCACAACCAAGCATGATGCATGACAAATCTACATGAAGCTACTCATGGCAATATATGATGTAAACAAGAGCAACACATCAAGGCAAGTTTAAATGAGGCCGGGAACAACATATAACAATTTCGGTAAATCCTCATATGCATATTTCGAAATTGGTACAGATCTGAATAAACCTTATGTTCAAGTAGTTAAAAATCAAGTTAAGATGCACAAAGATGATCTATACGAGATTCCAGTCAAGTTACATATAAAGTTCATTTAACTCGGAGCTACGGCCTAGGAGATATGAGCAAAACAAGTCAAACATGGCATTGATGCAAAAGGCATATAAACATCAAGCAAATACCTCAAAATAAAGATGCAACATGATAATATGAAACTACATGCAAAATCAAGCAAGTTTCATATAGAGCACATTCAAAACGGAGCAACGGTTCAAACACACACCCCATACAAGTTTGAAGGACAAGCTGTCCAAAACAGCGACAAGGCATATTGCAAGCATCAAAACAACATGCTACAGCACCACAATATAATAACAAAAAGGCATGGGCATGATGTACAAGTAAAGCATTACAAAACATGAACACTGAGCTATCTCCAGAAATCACTAGAACATGCTCAAACACACATGATAAGATTGCAAGTTATAACAATTTCAGACTCTGCAGAAAATAACATCACGATGCAATGTTTAGAGCTATCAAACAACATGTTACAGGAACTTATAATGACAAACAAAGACATGGCATGAATCTACTAAATGCATAGATCAAAAGTCCCTTAGTGACCATAAGTTAAAAAGGACGAGAAAATATAATGACACCCATATAAACATAGCAAGTTATAATACAGATTCAAACATGGCAGAAACCGAA
This sequence comes from Triticum dicoccoides, assembly GCF_002162155.2. Classification (NCBI taxonomy): domain Eukaryota; kingdom Viridiplantae; phylum Streptophyta; class Magnoliopsida; order Poales; family Poaceae; genus Triticum; species Triticum dicoccoides. Next base: position 691,955,273 of record NC_041393.1, read on the forward strand.
TTATAAAGGCATGTAGATGAGCTTGTACCAATCACTACAGAGCAATACATAGCATGACAAGGCACCCAACAGCAAGAAGACATATTTGTGAAGCTAAGCATGGCAATAGCAAGGTCATAGGATGCATGGAACACTAGCAAAACACATGGGAACAAATGAACTTAATGTTAACAGGCTGACAGCAACATTATGAAGCAACTTTAGAGCAAGATTACAACAAGCTACAACAACCTATAAATACAACCAGGGGCATGGATGGTTAGAGGATGACATGTAGATCAAAACATATTTAGAGCACATCTCCAGATTATGCATAGAATGATTAGTAGCAACATGTTTATATAGCATCACGAAATAACAGATTCAGCCTAGCAAAACAGCAACATCATGTACACTACTTAACAAGCTCGATTCGCTCACCACAAGTCATTGCATAACAAGATAAGCATAGCATCATCAAGAAGACATGTTTGTGAAACAAACCAAGTCAAGAACAAGTCCATAGCATGCAAGGATCAACTATAGCAAGCTTGGCCAAATTGAATAACATGTAAACAATCTGCCAGGAAACATTTTGAAGCAAAAGTAGAGCACGAAAATGACATGCTAGACTACTCCATAATTGCAATAAAGGGCATGAATGGATAGACAATTCAAAACACCCTTACTGAAGTATCTCAAAATATGCATTGATCTATCTGTAACATCATGTTTACATGGCATCAAAATAACAGCAGAACAGGAACTAAAATCAGCAACATCACGATGCCTAGTTTGCATGCTTGTGCTAGTCACCACATTAATCACAAAAATACATGATAAGCACCTCTATAAAAAAGACGTGGCATAGTTCAAAACACATGTAGACATCAACCTCATAGGATGCACACATCAATCATGGCAAAAATGACAAAAGAGCTCGTTCTGTTAACAGACAGCAGAAACATTATGAAGCACACTTACAACGATGATTCAGGCATCAAGATGACCTCAAATAAATATGATGCAATGGAATGAAATGATGTACTCGTCGAGACGAACAATTTGATATATTACACGCACAAAACGAAGCTACGGATACAGAGACACGGCATGACGAACATGGCATGATAATATTAGCAGATTCGGGGACTTAGGCAAATTATACCTCCGGGAAAAGTCAACCCGGGACGAGGAGATCCCGGGACGGAGCAGATCCAGGACGGGGCACGCGCTGTTTGGATCGCGGTGGTGGTGGATCTCGTCCACCTTTCGGATCCGGCCGGAGCTCCGGCGAGGTGAACTCCGACGAGTGGCACGGGGCGCGGAGGAGGCCGGAGGGAGGCGCGATCGCCGAAGGAGGCGCGCACCGGCGCGGTGCAGGGCGCGGCGGGGCCGGAAGGCGACCGGCAAGGGGCTGCGCGGCGAGCGGCGCGCCATGGCGGGGCGGCGACGGTCGGCACAGCTCCGACGGAGCACGGGAGGCGGGGCGAGGCCGGCGGCGGCGCTCAGAGGCGGAGGAGCGCTCGGGCGCCCGGGCGCGGGAGGCGCGACGACCCGGCGACAAGGCAGCGAGGGACCGGGCTGGGAGGCGCGGCGGCGGCGCAGCCGGGCGGCGCGGGCCGGGCAGGCCCGATCCGGGTCCGCGGGCCGCGCGGGTGGGAGGAGAGAGAGAGGGAGCCGCGGGTGATGACATGGCGGCGGGGGATTGGTTGAAGGCGGTGACGGAGCTGAGGTGGCGGCGCGTGATTCGCTGGGGTGAGGTGGCTGGCGGCGGTGGACGTGTCCGGCAGCGAGGTGGACATGTCCGGCGGGCGAGAGGGAGGTTTGATCTAGGGTTAGACCGGGATTTTCGGAGGGAGGCCATATATATAGGTGGAGGGAGCTAGGAGAGTCCAAATGAGGAGCGGTTTTTGCCCACACGGTCGTGATCGAACGACCGAGAGCATGAAGGGGAGTTAAATGGATTTTGGGCCACTTTGGAAGGGGTGTTGGGCTGCAAAGAGAGAGGGGCTTTACGATTACCCGGTTAACCGTTGGAGTACCAAACGACCTCCAAATGGCACGAAACTTGACAGGCGGTCTACTGGTGATGTACCAAGACCGCTTGGCAAGACTCGGTCCATTCCAAAAAAGTTTAACACCCGCTGAGAGACAAAAGGGGAACGCCGGAGGGCATAGAAGCGCCGGATTGCAAAACGGACAACGGGGAAAAGGCTCGGATGCATGAGACGAACACGTATGCAAAATAAAATACACATAATGACATAATAAAATGCAACACGTAAGCAAATGACATGACAATGACGGCGAATAACTGGCGGACACCTGGCGCATCGGAACCAAGTCGTTACATAAGGTGCCCTAAAAAACTAAATAAACTGGACCCGGCACGAAGTCTAATGCCCAAGGTCACCTCACTAGCTCATGCTTGGTTAAATTTATCATTTACTTGTATACAACAGATTGAGCAAAAAATTGTAATAAAATCCATTTTTCAAGCAGGCATGATAATGAAGGTTTGGGTTGGTAATTTGGGTGCAGTAAACCATGCACCTTGGTGAATCTTTACCTTGATGGAAGAAGTACGCCTTCTTTTTGAGCGACCTGGGTGTGGGTGTTCAGTTCTAGTCCCTTGCAGGTTCGGTCTTGAAACAAATTCACCCATAATATTCCTCGTCTCCCTCACCTACCAAGATACAATAATATTAGATGGAATGATATTCATACGTTGAAGCTACAGAAAGCTACAACTTCAAAACTCAAAAGGCACGAAAATTACCTCTAGCACAGAATCAATAACAAGGTCTTGTGGTGATGATGAATTTTGTTGAATTTGTAATTGGTTGACATCATGGTCGCCAACCTAGTTCCATGACACAAGAATGGTAAGCAAGCAATTATTTTATATTCTATCTTTGTGACATGAGTAAGAGTAACTATAGGCATAACCTTTTCATGTGAACGTGATAAATTATTATCCTCAGGAATGTCATGTTGCATAGGCGAGCGTGCCTGAACAGGTCCATTGCACTGGATTCTCTGCAAACTGAAATATTAATATGAAGGTTTCAAGTGACAAGCAATGATGTAGGCCTTTATTAACATTACCTTTGTTTTACCAAGCAGTACTAGTAACCGAGAAATACCATTATCATTTGATTGGAGGTTTTCCTACAGAACTAACAAATCTGAGTAAAATATTGATAGAAATGCATGCAAAGGGTGGGATAAAAAAGTCCTTTACCTCTTCTATGGCATTATTGACACAGCCTTCTTTGTTATTCATATCTTTAATAATCTGGTCTTGCTTTTTTATATGCTCTTTCATCTTTGCTATTTCCTCCCAAACATCATGTTCAACTTCATATGGTGATCCATCAGTTGTAGTCATATTGATGTTCTTTAGATACCGTGGCGTACGACCGTAGACTTGCTTAGGAGTTGGAACCAAACCCATGCCATGCACTTGTCCAACCTTTTCTTTCCCTAACACTTCCTGCAGGGCATCACCTTCCCATGCGACTCTTCCATTCAAATTTTGTGCCAACTCTGGTCGTTCGGTTATTAGACTCTCCAATCGATCCTATAAGAAAAGAATCATGCATACACTAGTTAGATTGAACCATAACTTGATCCCGAGAACAATTAGACAATTTCTATATTAATTGCCTACCAGGCGCTTATTTCTATCTTTATTTTTAGCATTAGCATCGTCCTTCTTCTTGTGAGTTGCTAAATAAACCTTTGATCTGTGTGGTCGTTTCTTTTCAGGATCAGCTTGCCTCTACAAAACAAAAACAGCACCCATATGACAAAAGAGACACAGAAAAACACTTCAGGAATCAAGATTACTCACCATGTCTTCACCCCAACAAGCATAACTCTTTGTGCCAACATTATGTGGGTCCTTCACGAGGGAACGGCTAATTATGTTCTTCTCAGCAAGGGCCTGTTATGATGCAATCATATCGTAAATGCAACTTTATAGATAAGCCCGAGAACTCACATTTAAATGTGAAAACAGGAAAGTAGAGTATCTCATTCATTACCCTTCCTTTTTTGGACTTCCAATATTTAACAAGCCCACGCCATTGATCATTGTCCACATCTTCTGGACAGAGCTTATACAAAGCCTTTCGCTTGATGTTTGGATTTTTTTCAATGGCGGGATTGAAGAAAGCATCTTTCAAACTACACTTAAATTTCCTCCAGTCTCTTCCAATTGATTTGAGTATCCATTTTTCACATGATCGAGGATACACGAACTTTGTCTAAAAGTACAAAATAAAGAATGGATGTAAATAGACATGCAGACCACACTACATCTCGTGTGGACAAATTAGATATAAATAGAAAGGCAGCAAATAACATATTTTGTTTTCTTGTTAATTGTGAAGTACCTGTACGCACTGCAATATTGTTTCCTCACCACTATTCTTTTTGATATGACACCAATCAATTATGTTTAGTGGGCAAAATCCCCCATTTCTAGCAATCGTGCCCAGAAACTTCCCCAAGATTGCACCTTCCTCTCCTATAGGCTGGCTATCTTCATTGCATTTTACAACTATTCTTTGCCCCTTTGGCATGTTCCAGACAATTGGCAAGCTTGTTCTCTTGCGCTTGCGTACTTCATTGTCTACTACAAGATTAATTAAGAAAAGTACTAATGAAATGATGCCCGCCGATTATTCTTTCGATACTAAGCATATACAAGTTAATTAATAGAAGCACAAAATGTAATAGGTTGTTACCTTGATTGTAAACTTGACCCTCTTCATCGACCAATGCTTGTGATTCATGACCTGGTGGGAATTGCTCACCATTGTTGCAGTCTCCATCTTCATCATCACATTGGTCCGTAACCTGAATCACATTCAACCTTTTTGACCTACGTAATGGTCCTGCAGAACAACCATACATCTTTTATTCCAATAATTACAACAGTAGATACAGATATGTAATAAGCATGGTTCAAGAGGGATACTTTGCGGCCCTTGCATAATAAGTTGCCCTGCCCCTTCAGCAGAGACACCATCGTCCTGTAAGAGAACACTCTCATTTGGATGGTTAGATGGAGCAATATCAATTTGCTTGCTAGGCGGAGCAATATGATCGTCAGCCTTCTCCTTAGACACATACAGATGGACAGCTTTCACAATCTCAGGTTCAGACAACATTTTCATCACAAGACCTTCATCATAAATGTGAACTAAGTAGGAGCTGCCTAGACAGGTTTTTTTCGCATAGTACAAAAAGTCAATTGCCTGAAAGCCAACTTCTTCTGTCATCAAGATTAAGTCATAATACGAGACATCACATCTCATCATCGATCTTTGTAAAATTTTGGCTTCCTGATTTGTATCTTCATAGTGCAGGTATATGGTCAACATGTCCGTAGCCATCCTAAGTTATATATAAAAATGTCAATTAAATCATTACAAGTAAAGACAAATGAACTAATGACATAACAGGGACAATTTAATTTTCCAATAGACATGTGAATGGAGAGGGCAGAGAAGTACACAGTAGCACGTCAATGCACTATCATCTTATCATAACTCAAAACAGAGAGAAGAGGTACAAGACCATGGGTCCAGCCACACCCACACTAATATATAACGCTGTCGACATATGGATTCAGGACAGGTTTAAGTTGAAAAGTGTACAGGACCTGATGATGTTCACTGCTTCCCTAAACAGAAGGGAAAACAAAAGTACATAGGATCATCAGGTGATGGTGCAAATCCTAAGCATTTTCTCTGTTCGTAATTTCAGTCATTTGATCCTAATGGTTCAATTTACGCAGGTGAAACTGTTGCAGTAGATCGGCTGCATCGAATCAAAGAGCAGAGTTGGGTTTGATCATGATAGTCTTAGGGCATCAAAGAAAATGACAAAGGAGCCGAATGAGCCAGCCAAGCATCATCCATCTGAGTTTGAGATTAACAAAACGAGTCTTTCAATCAAGGGAACTCTAAAAAGCTTGCATCGGTACAGGGAGAAATAATTGGTACATGAAAAAAATGACAATTCTCCACAAGAATGTTGCAGCTTGAAGTTGAAGCAATTGGTTTGAAAAATAACTTACCACAGTAGTTGTTCGTGTCTTTCGTTTCATCTTTGACTACTATATATAAAAAGACACATAATTACCAGACTACTTTACTATTTTAAATGAAAGATTAATTGACCAGTTTAAGGTCTGTCATATTTCTCAAGAAGTCTGATCAAATTTAAACAATAGTCAATGGATCGATCTAGCAGAAGTGTATAACACGCACATGTACAAATGGATCGACCTGATTGGTGGATTAGGCATTGGCACATCACAAAACTATAGTCAGACACAACCTTACATGGTTTATGGGCTTTTCAACATCTGTGATTGCTTAATTATTTGTCTACGTATGTGCTAATTATGCAATTAGCCGCGGCCATTAGGCATCTACAGTACACACTGTGCTACGAATCGTTGAGGGGGCGAGCGATTGGCAGGGGAACCCCTGCTCGCCCCTCCCTGTCTCCGCCCCTCCATCACTACAGTGGTGTTTCACCTAGCATGCACCTCAGAGAATTCGTAGCAGTCAGATCAGGGAAAGGGTGGGCGTCCAGATCCATACCAGCCACGAGATCGTACTCCTACAGGATGTAGGTGGCGGAGCTGAAGACCGACGAAGCCGTCGCCGCAACGATCCAAACGGCGCCAAGACAGATCGAGGAAGCGGCGCCGATGCAGGTCGAGGAAGCGGCAGATCGTACGGGGGTTGAGATGGGGGTGGGAGGGGGGGTGCAGGTGGCGGCCGCACTGGGCGCTCAAGGGCGGTGTCGTGGGCGTTGGAGTGCGGCGAGGTAGCCGCCGAACGGTGGGCGGCTGGGCTGGATGTGGATGGGTTTGAGACCCAATTTATCTAGCGTTTTCTAGTTAATTGGAGGGAAAAGTAAGCGCCATGGTCGAAAACTGGATGGAAATTTGGATATATTGTTTTTTTATCAAGGGGAACTGGAGGGAAATTGTTTTGGAACAATCGGGACATTGTTACATATATTATTATTATTTTGATAATATTGCATATATTAATTTGTTTGGCATGGAATTTTTTCAAAGAAACGTTTTTGGCATGGAAAAATAGAGTATATTTTATTTATGATTTTATTGATTGAAAGGGAAATTAGATATATCTAAATAGTAATGGCTTTATAAAATTGATTTACGTAACATGTGCTAAATAACCTATAAAATGGTTTCTCTCGGCTAACCAGTTGATATAAAAAAATATCAAGCTTGAAGATGGGACGGACCTTGGACGATGAACGCGATGGTGTTGTTATGAACAACAGCGATCGGCTGGCAGATCCGCTCCTGGTCGGTCGTCTCGACCAAGATCGTATCATTCCCACACGCCTTCCCATGGAGGCTACAACCGGCGTGGGACAAAAGTGCGACTAACATCAATGGTAGAAGCTGTGACCCGTCCCGGAACATGTTGTGACCAACGAGGCCGGTGACTTTTGATCGATGCTGAGAGCAAAGGTGATGGTGCTACAAAGTGGCGACGATGATATGCGTCAATCTAGTCTCCTCCTTTGTTCCACCTCCATGGTGATAGAGCATAAGGGCATCTTCAATGCAGAGGTGCTTATTTAGGCGCTTAGTATCCTGAAAAAAAATCACAAGCATAGGCGCTTGGGGCAGGCGCTAGGAACTGGATTTTGTACGTGATTACTTAGCGCTCGACACCTAGGTGAGCATTGATGCCAGAGAAAGCATAGGAAATAATTCGGAAACTGCCAATACAGCCGGGATTTAATTCGTAGCGCCTGCGTTGTATATGCCCTCAGGGGAGGGTATCCCAGCTACACCCACGGCTCAAAAACTGACCGTACTTGCAGTCGTACCAGAAAAAGGAAACTTGCGACCTCAATGGTTGGTTAAAGAAAAATATTGTAACTCGATCGACCGATATGACTCTTGATCGGTCACCTCAACCAAGATCGCGTCATCCCCACACGACTGCCCATGGAAGCTATGACCGGTGTGTGAGAAAGCTAAGACTGACAATGTTAGAAGCTGCAATCAGCCCGGGAGCATGTTGTGCCATGTGAGGCCGGGGACTTTTGATCGATGCTGAGAGCGCATGGGGTGGTGCTACGAAATTGGCGACAACGATATGCGTCAGCTATGACCGCCCGTCGACGGTGATGTAACGACATATCCGAGAGGCTGACACATCAATCTAGCCTCCTCAAGGTTGTCAGAATCGCGATTTTGAATCGGATCGGAGCTTCAATGGTAGGATCGCAAATCGTAAAATCTTCACTATTAGGATCGTAGAAACGTAGATTCTATGAACTAAAATCGTAGAATCATAGGGGTTAGTTTGGATCGTAAAATCGTAGAATCGTATAATAGAATCGCGATTCTGACAACCTTGAGCCTCCTCCTTCCTTCAACCTTCATGGCGATAAAGAATAAGGGGAGGGATACCAGCTGCACGCACGATTTAAAAAGTGAGCGTACTTGCAGTTGTACTAGAGAAGGAAAGGTATGACCCTTGATAGTTCTTTAAAGAAAAGATATTGTAATTCGACCGACCGTTCTTGCTTTTGATTGGTTGCCTCGACCAAGATCACGTCATCCACACGACTGCCCATGGAATCTATGCCGGTGTGGGAGAAAGCTATGACGGACAATGCTAAAAGTTAAGACTTTACTGGGAGCATGTTGTGACCAGCGAGGCCGACGACTTTTTGCTACTGGGAGCGCATGCGGTGGTGCTGCAAAGTGGCAACAACAATATGTGTTAGCTATAACCGACCGCAAACGGTGTTGTAAGGACAATATGTGTCAGCTACAACCGACCGCAACCGGGTGCGCCGTCCACCCCTCCTTGCTGAACGGCTTCAGCGACACACACGACACGGCTGCCATGGCAAGACGGTGTGGAGTTCCCCGACCACGACGAGGCGCGACAAATGGCAAGTGGGGGGCGCGGACCA
>NC_041393.1:691964577-691972286 GCF_002162155.2 Triticum dicoccoides
AGCACCGATGTCGGCGGCGGCAGAGGATCTATCAGGTCGGGGATACAGGAAGAATCCCCGCAAATCAGTGATTTTTATAGTGGAACACCCGATTATTATAGCAGACGATCCAATTTGCGGAATCTGCTAGAGATGCTCCTACATTGGACAATAGGTTTTTGAAGGACGTGGACCTGCGGTTGGACTGGAAAAACCCAGAATCAATGATGTTGGCAGTTGGCTTAGCTCCATTGACCGTCAACACAATCAAACAAAAAAAACCGGTTGAACCAAGTGTTCTTATAAAAAACATTGAACCAATGTCTCTAGAAAAGCCCATCGTTCTTCCCTAAAAAAAGCCCATCGTTTTCTGTGGCCGCAAAAAGATTTTTTTTTCATGTGAATACGGTAGGTTTCCTCAAAAGAAAAAAGTGAATCGCTGGAAATCATCCACTACCCCCTTCCGCCGCCGCTTCCAACAGGGCGCAACCGCTCCTTCCGCCGCCGCCATTGACCGGTGCGGCGACGCCGCCCCGCGCCACCAGGAGCCTAGGACCAACACGCCGGCGCCTCCCCGTACGACCGCGCCAGTGCTGCTGCAGCGCTGCTGCGTGCTGGTCCAGCAACCTCCGCCGTTCAGGGGATGCCATCGCCGCCGCCTGGTCTCGAGAATCCAGCTACTCCGGTTGCCTCCCTCCTCTCCAAACTCCAGGCAGGACGACCAGCCGACCAGGACGACGCCTCCCTCCGCTCCTGACCAGGACACTGGTAATATGAACTCTCTCTTGTTCTCTCCGTTTACCAACTGTACCATTATATAGAAGCATCTTTATGTCATATGTCAACTTCTGAAGTTTGTGAACTAATAGAATTAGAGAGAATAGGGAATGGAACTTGAGATTATATGATAGATGCTGCTGTTCACATTGTCTTGACTGTCCGATTAGAGCTGTTGTTTGCTAGTTGCGTATATCTGGATCCTGTGCTTGCTAATTGCTAGTATATTTGTAGTTGCTGGTTGCTTTTTATTTTATTACAATTTATTTATGTATTGATTGGAGTGTCTATTAGTAATATGGCTTAAAAAACTGGACATCGCCGGCTTCTCCAACGTCTTGAGGCCGAGCCAGATCAGGATTGAGAGTGGTAGCTTCATGGCTTGCTGATGTGCTTGTCTTTTAAGTTCTAAATAGGACCCTTGTAGAAGTAAACTACTACTGCTACACCATCTGACCCATCTATCTTCTATTGTTGCAATAAAGACCAAACCAGGTCTGTTTAAGGAATTATAGGAAGACATGTTTATGTTAGTTTTGTCCCTTGTCACTCAGTGCAGTAACTACATTTCTTTTTGTTACAGTGTAGCAATGGATTTAGAATCTATAAAGGAGCTATTGCTTTCTCCTAGACCAAGTGAGGAATACTTGGCTGGTGTAGCTGGTTTTCTTGACTTTGCGTACATCGGGAAAAGTTCTGATGCCAAGATCCGTTGACCGTGTGTCATATGTGTTAATGGATCGTTACGGAAGCGGGAGGACGTCACTATTAGGAAAAGGCCTACTAATGGCGCACCTAATTTGGCCATTAATGGCGCATTAGTGGAGCACCATTAGTATATTTTACTAATGGCGCATCACTGGTGCGCCATTAGTATCTGGTATACTAATGGCGTACCACTGGATGCGCCATTAGTATATACAACAGTGCGCCATTAGTATGCCTCCCAGGGGGTCATGTATACTCAGGTGCTTTGGCATACTAATGGCGCACAACAACAAGATGCGCCATTAGTAACTTCGGCATACTAATGGCGCACTGTTTAATGATGCGCCATTAGTATTCTTTGGCATACTAATGGCGCACTGTGATGTGATGCGCCATTAGTATGAATATTAGTTTTTTTTATTTTCTGTTTTTTGCACAGGTTACAAAATGTATAATTGGACAAAATATAGACAGCACACATCAACAACAGATTCTTCGAATACAATAGAAGATTAGTCTCTGAATATAGTTCAACATATTAGTCTCTGAATACAATTCATCATATTAGTCTCCGAATTGAAAAGACCGAACAAAGATAGAACATTATATTACAAGTCTTGAGACCGCGAGTAGCGAGTTTGTCTTCACATTACAAGTCGATATCGATCATCTAAACTACCATCACATAGAAGAGAGCTGCGGTCATCACGATGAGCATCATCACGATGAAACTCGTCTTCATCCGGTTCCTCCAACGCTCCCTCCTCTCTCCCGCTAGATAGTGGGCGTATCTAGATTCAGCCTCGGCCCTAGTGGTGTACCCTTTGTAACTGTTACCGCTGAATCGGTGAACCTGTCTCCGACACTCCTCCCAGTCGTCGTAGACTCCGGGAACCTTACCCTTGTACACGACATACGACGGCATCGCTATGCACTAGCCAAACGAAACGTTAGTACCAATTCACAGACAATACATAAGCAATATATAAGTATGCAACAGAACAATCAGAAGAGAAAAGCAAGACATTAATAGCATCGATTACATCTAAGTTGAATGACTCTCGAAACCAAAGAGACATACTACAAGTTCATTAAAGTTTAATTACAACATGAGCCAATCGATGTTTCAGAACTAGACACAGCATCACTGCTTTCGAATCGACTCAAGGGACCGGAGCGTGGATGAAGCCGCCGTCTATCGTGGGAGTCATGAAAGAACGGGCGTTGTCAGCCTGCATTTGTAGCATTGTGTCGATGTCACTGTTGGACGGTTGATTTCTGAGGTAGAACTGCCCCGAGGTATGAAGGACATCTTGATGGATGATTTCCGCAAACTACGACTGGATGCGAAAGAATTCTTGTCTGATGTCCGCGTCCTGGATTGCCGACACGCTCGCGGCCCAATCTTTGAGTTTACTCGGTAGCAGAAGTTGATGATGGTCCCGTACGATCGCCCGCATGTGATGGATGGCGTAGTAGGCACCCTTCTGACCGCCAGGCGGCTGCTTGACGCAGCAGAACATCGTATTGTGGGAGAACACGTGCTTGTCGTACTTACGAATAGGCCTAGTGAAGGTGCCTCCAGATTTGGCGTAGCCGGGGAGAACATCATCAAGAACCTTCTTGACATTTGTGTAGTCTACGTTCGACTGACGGTCCGGGTCGAAATACGTGGCCATGGAATATTTGGGGCTTAGGAGGATGAGCGTGCAATGTGTGTCACTGCAGAAAACACGGAATGTTAAAAGAAAAACGATCGAAATCTAAGAATTCATATGTTACGGGCCGGTTGAGGGGAGGACTTACTCGGGAAAGTAAGGCACGAGGAAGTTATCCTTATCTTGGTTTGCCAGAATGACGCCTTCGAGGTAAGAACTCGCGACTTGCCGGTCCCCAGCGCTGCCTAAGATCTTGGCACACATGTAGAAGGGGTCGACTATCACGATGTCCGGGGTCTTGTCGCGAATGATCCGCATCTCCATACTCAGCGAAAATAGCCGAACGAAGGTGTAGTGCAGCGGATGAAGGTTCAACATAGCGTGGATGTCATCAAACCGCAGGACGATCGTACGCCCGATGGAGTTATCCACAAAGCCCTTGCCCTCTGGCACCTTGGCCGCGAAAACCGGGTATGCCACATCCTTCTCTCTAAGACGCCGCTTCTCCAAAGAAAGAACACTGTCATGCAGACTCCGCATGGCACCGGTTGCAGCATTGAGCATATTTGTCGGTAGCATCACCCTACCCGCCACATGCACCCTCCTCGAGATATCCTCAGGTGAAGGTGGCCCGTCCTGAGCACGGATCGTACTCGGTGCCGGCTGGCTCGGACCCTTGTTAGTCTTTCTTTTGCGTGCCTTCTTCTTCTCCTGTAATGGGACCGAGTTCTGCTCACAGACCGCCTTCTTGAGTGTGTTTGGGCTGATAATGTTTCGCACCTCGCCTATCTGAAGCTCGGTGAAGTCGGCAGCTGGAGGCGTCTCCTGAGAGCTGAACGGCAGACGACGCCTGTTGCAACTTGGCTTCTCCGCGGTACCAGCTAGATCGCGCACGTCTTTTGTTGGGTTGGGTTCTTGAGAAGGAGGCCCCATGAAGTCGCCATCGTACCCATGTTCGGCAAAGTACTGATCGACGTTGCCAAATGTATCGTCGTCGTCGTCGTCGTTCTGATCCTGTGCCATATGCATGTTTGGATCCAGTGGCATAGGGATGTCCGGCACCATTGTGGCGGTCTTGCCATGGGGCCGACTTGGCGCCGACACGACTGGCGGTGTTGTCTTTGGGGTGGTGTCCCCCGCCCCCAAACGAATCTACCTCTTCGGCCAAAGCAGGGGCCAGCTCAGGCAGGCGCTGAGGGTCATCACGTCATCATCGTCGGCCCCGACGGGTCGAATCGGAGGTAACAACTCGTCGCAGCCTGGCAGCACCCGAACCAGTTCAACCCTAAACAAGTTGGGTGGCATCTGGGTACCGTGGAACAAGGGGTTGCCCGGTTGAACGATTTTGCCCTTGGCGACATCGACCAACTCGTTGTTCACGAAGTGCAGGAGAGTGCATGGAACGTCGGCGGCGCCCTGCGAAAACATGTAGGGCGTCAGGGATGCCCAGTCAAAGGCAAGGAGATGAAGTCCTCGGCCGAGAGAGGCTTAATTAGTTACCGTGATGATGGCGTCGAGCTCGGCTAATGTCGAGGCACCGCCAACGGCGGGCGTGCAGTTGACGGAGGGGCCGCTTGCTGCAGAGGTGCCGGCCGGCGTACACCCGGGTGCATTAAGCTCCCGTGCCGGCGTTGGAGACACCAATGCCGCCTCCGCAGGAGACACCAATGGCCCCGCCATCGCATTCTGCGAGTTGCTGGCCATGAAGCTAGGAATCGGGGGCGGCCCCTGTTGGCCGCCCGCAATCCACGCACTCAACCCCTGGATCAAGGTAGGCACAATGGCGGTGATCGTCGCTCCGAGTTGTTGTTGCACTTGCTCTTGGACAATCTCCGGAATCCGCGCCACTTGTGCCTTGAGTTCTTGAACCTCGCGCGCCTGGCTTTCCGAGCTGGTCTTTTTCTCCTTCCGCACACCAGCGGTATAGTATGACCCCCATTTTGTGGACAAGCCTTTGCCGGCCACACGACCAGCTGACGTCGGCTTACTGAGCTTATCCTTGTTCTTCATTACATTCAACGCCCTATTTAGAGTGGTGTCCCAAGGGTTGCTCTTAGTCGACCCCGCGCTACTGCTTTCAGTCGCCTGCGGAAGGAATGTGAACCATTTAGAAATTTGGCTTCATTAATTAGAATGCAACCATATGGAGCTAATTACGCGGGGGTGTATTCCTTACCAGAACAAGCTCAAGCGCCCTGGTCTTCGGATCCGTGGTAAGCTCCTTTGTTATCGGGTCCTCCTTGTACCGGGCCCTGACATAGTTCCTGGTCTGCTTGTTACCGCTGTATTTCTCGAAGCAGGGCGGTAGGCCTTGCTCGGCACGCTCCGCGTCCTCCTTGTCCCATATAGGCTCCGCCACTCTGTAACCGCCGGGACCGAGTTTGTGTTCCCCTAAGTTCAACTCCCGCATTTCTTTCCCCCACTGACTTGATTCGGAGTTTGCGGTGCTCGAGCAATTGATCTTAAAGTCGTTGTAGTCATCTTCGGTGGTCGAAGGATTTTTCTCCTTGATCTTCTCATAACTCTCACCTTTCTCGATCATTCTCTTCACATTGCTTTTCCAAGTAGACAGGGCCTTGCTCATCTTCGTGAGGGCAGCACTGTTCACTTTATTCCCTTTGAGGCTTCTGTTTTCAAATTCAGCGGGGAACTTGTATTGTTCGTGCAGCTTCATGAAGAGGAGGTTGCGCAAATTCCCTCGGTCAGGATGCCTCAGGTTCTCGGTGTTGATCGAGACGGTGCTCCGTAGAATGCACCTGAGCTGAAGCGAGTACCCCTTGACTATTCGTTCGGGCGCCGTTGGATTCCCGTAGGAGTCTACTTCAGTAACTTCCTCCTTGAGGGTACGGAGCACGGTCGGGCGCCGGTCCTTCCGTTGCCTCTTCGGTTGGCTGCCATCTGTGCGTGCGCCGCCATCATCAGTGGTGGCATCCTCGGCGGCACCATCAGTGGTGGCATCAGTGGGGTCATCCTCGGCGGTACCATCAGTGGTCTCAGGATCGGTGGGGAAGGCGGCGTCCTCATACAAGTGAGGCTGTTCCTCCATCTCCTGGGACAGCTTCCAGAATGCCTTGCCGCCCGAACCCCCGGCCTCATCGTTGTTGGCCATGTTTCTCTCTAAATAGGAACAAAGTTGGTTATTGTCAAGGAACAAGATCATGGTCTCATCATTTAGGGTTTGTCGACACAGAGGCATCCTAAAAGCTAAGCTTTTATCATTGAGGGTTTTTCGACGGCGAGGCACCCTAAAAGCCTAAGCTGTCATCATTAGTCACAAGTACCCCGGCCCATGCACTAGTCACAAGTACCCCATATGTCCTATTTTTAGCAAAGTCATGCTAAAATTCACGGAAAATTTCAGCATGACCTTTGCTGAAAATAGGACATATGGAGTACCCGAATTTGCTGGAACAGAAGTTAATCGACATTCCAGCAAACTCAAGGGCCTCTCGGGTGGACAAGGCAAAAAAGGCCTCCATCACAACATGGAAAATACATTGGCATGTGAAGAGGTGAAACAATATATGCATCTCCAAGCAGTATCATTCAACATTTTGGACAAACCACTACAAGCAACATGAGACACTGAAAACAATTGCTACCAATGAATCTACACTTCTATAAGAAAATAAATCAGAAACTTAGTCTGTCATCATTAGGCAGCCACCATTAGTTATTCCTTATGTTAAAGCAGAAATAGAAAAATAGACTGAAAACACTAAAATCAGAAACTTAGTGCATGATACAGATGCAAAGTAGGTTCAAAGACAAATGAAGACCATATGGTAAGTACAGCAAGCGAAATAGGATCACCAACTAATAGCTGAATGAAAGGCATATATATGACAGGCATATTTTCCGGCTACAAAGTGTTGTGGCAAATATGCCAGGCACCACAATGTGATCACACAGACATAATAGCCTCAAACCAGTTATTCTCGCATGATAGTATGAAAGTGCATATGGCACTGCCAAATTATACTATCCATATTTCAGTATAATGTCATTATTCCATACAGCAGGCAGCACTGTCACCACAAATCAGTTATTCTAGCATAATATAAACAGACAGTTGAACTAGATGATCTCACATTGATCAACCAACGGGGATAAATAGCACAATCAAATACCTTTTTTCCAAAGCTTGCTTTTAGTACTCCTAAAGTGTTTTACTGATTTAGTATTAAGTTGTAGCATCCACTTGTTTAGCACCGAAAGATTATTGAACTTCCTATACTAATAAGACTTACTAGAACGTGTGTGCAGTCATTTAGAAGTATCCACTGCCATGGTGCATAGATCATTTTAGAAGTTTTGACTGACAGAGTACATATCTACAGGCCTTTATGTACAATCTAAACTGAAACTGCAAACATTCCATGCTGCTTCCTACCAAGATGTCTGAAGATTAAAACGATAAAATGGTTTGAAGAACTATTCTTGCTTGATTAAATGGAGAAACATTTTAAGTAGTGACTGCCATGAGTGTGGCAAACCATGAGCATTATGAATTCCTGGAACAAACCTACCACTGCTAGAACGCTTTATTTGATGCATTTTGTATCCCAATTGCAGAACCATGGATGA
>NC_041393.1:691973418-692142525 GCF_002162155.2 Triticum dicoccoides
CGGCGGCGGTTGAGTAGGGGAGGGGTGTGCGGGGGGTCGTCCGCGGCGGTTGAGTAGGGGAATCGAGGGTGCGGGGGGTCGGCGGCGGTGGCCGGTGGACCGGGGGGTGCTCGCTGGCGACGGGGACCGGATCTGGCGAGGTGGGTTATCGAGATGGAGGGGGATCGAGATCGAGTGTCCATGAAATTTAGAAATATTCATGATAGTTCAAAAAGTGCCCATGAAATACAATCGAGAAATGAAGGCTACGATTTAAATACAATCGATCTTAGCTAGCTATCTGTTCACAATCTTCTTACCCGTTTTTTCGCAAATGGAGTTCTTCTGTGGAACGGACGTCCTTTAGGTAGGGTGGTCCTGCTTCTTCTTGTGGTGTATGCTGCTACTTCATCATCGTCGTCATGTTCGATCCTCGGGTCGCCGTACTTGTCGAAGTCTTGCTCATTGGCTACTCCATCCATTCCGATGATCTTCCTTTTGCCTCTCCTCACGACAACACGACTGGGCTTTGGCGGGTCGGTAATGAAGAAGCATTGGTCCACTTGGGAAGCCAGTACCCATAGCTCATTTTTCGCGGTGACGTTTGTGCCCGCGGTCTTGGATTTGGCTTCGGGTATAACCATGGTGGTGAAATATCGGTCTTCTTTTTGGACGCTCTTGGCCCATCTGACACGGAACATCGGCACCTTCTCTCCAGCGTAGCTCAGCTCCCAGATCTCCTCGATCCTTCCATAGTATCTGTCCTTGTCCTTACCGCTGTAGGATTCCATCGTTACCCCGGAGTTCTGATAACCATCGCTCTTCATGTCCTTGTCCTCGGTGTAGAATGTGTAGCCGTTGACATCGTACGCCTCATAGGTCATTAGGTTATGCTCGGCGCCTTGTGACAAGGCGAATATGAGTTGTTCTTCCGCGGAAGAATCTTCATGTAAAGGGTACGACAGAAGCTTCTGCTTGAACCAACGCGTGAAACATGAGTTGTGCTCTTTGAGTATATCTCCGTCCGTCCTCTGTTGGCCTCGGTCATTGTACGTCTTCTCAATAAAGGTTTTGTGCTCTACCACCCAAGGATCGACCACGTCTATGTGTTGTAGCGCGACTAGGTTTGCTCTTTCAAAGTCGGCGAGTCGACCCTCGAAGTCGACATGCATTTCGCGGCGACCCTCACGGTGACCCCATCCAGCGAGCCTGCCGAGGTGCCTGTTGACGGGCAGACCAACGGGGTTCTCGATGCCTAGATAATTCGTGCAGTAGGAGATGCACTCTTCGTTCAGAAAGCCCCTGGCTATACTTCCCTCTAGACGTGACATGTTCCGAACGTATCCTTTGATGACACCATTCATCCTTTCGAATGGCATCATGCTGTGTAGGAACGTCGGCCCGAGTTGGATGATATCCTCCACGATATGGACCAGCAGATGCACCATAACATCGAAGAATGCGAGCGGGAAGTACATCTCAAGCTCGCATAGTATCACCACGATCTCTTCCTGTAGCCTTCTGAGTTGCCTCACGCCAATCGACTTCCGAGAGATGACGTCGAAAAAGTTGCATAGGCCAAATAGCGTTTCACGGACGTGCGCGTCCATGATCCCACAGATTGCAACTGGAAGTATCTGCGTCATCAGCACGTGACAGTCGTGAGACTTCATCCCGCTGAACTTCTGCTTCGCTGGGTCTAGGTATCTGCTTATCTTCCCCGCGCAACCATAAGGAAGTTTTACTCCTAGGAGGCAGGTGAAAAACTGCTCGATCTCCTCCTGACTTAGAGTGAAGCACGCGGGAGGGTAGTCATTTCCGGTCTTCTTGGCCTTTTTGCCTTTGCGACGACTTTCTGTGTCCTGCTTCGCCTCATCATCATCATCATCATCATCATCATCATCATCATCATCATCATCATCATCATCATCATCATCATCATCATCATTAGCGTGAAGCTCCTGCCTGATGCCCATTGATTTCAAGTCTGCCCTTGCTTTCGGCCCATCTTTGGTCCTCTCTGGCATGTTGAGCAGGGTACCAAGCAGACTCTCGCACACGTTCTTCGTGATATGCATGACATCAAGGCTGTGAGGCACACGGTGGATCTTCCAGTACGGCAAGTCCCAGAAAACAAACCTCGTTTTCCATACCTTCAGCAGCGGCTCTGGCGCCTTTCGCTTCTTTCCTGGCTCTGGCGCCTTTTGCTTCTTTCCCGACAGTGGGCAGTCTTTCCAATTTTTCAATAGCTTGTCTATTTCCTCGCCGCTCCTCGTACACGGGCGTTTTCGGGGTTCGGTTTCACCATCGAACAGATCCTTGCGTTTCCTCCATGGGTCATTGTCGCGAAGCCACCTTCGATGTCCCATGAACACGGTTTTCGAAGACCCGGGATCTCTATCTAGCTGGCGATACGTTGTGTCATCCATGCACCTTACGCATCCAGAAAATCCGTGGACTACCTGCCCCGGGAGATATCCGTAACCGAGATAGTCGTGCACCGTCGTGGGCAGTGCGGCTCTCATAGGGAAATATTCTTTCTCTGCGGCGTCCCACGTATTGGCTGGCGTTTTCCACAGCGTGTCAAGCTCCTCTTTCAGCAGCCCCAGATACAGATTGATGTCGTTCCCTGGTTGTTTCGGCCCTTCAATTAGCATACTCATGTGAATGTACTTCCTCTTCATGCACAACTAGGGGGGAAGGTTGTACATCCACACAAACACAGGCCAGGTGCTATGTGTGCTTCTCTGGCTGCCAAACGGATTGACTCCATCGGTGCTCGTGCCCAGCACGATGTTCCTTGGATCGTTCCCAAATTTTGGGTCTTCGAAGTTCAACACTTGCCACTGGCTCGCATCCTTAGGGTGACTCAGCATCTTGTCTTTTTTATCTATCTCCGGATCATTTGCGTCATCTTCTCGCTTCTTCTCCTCCCTATCCGCGTGCCAACGCAGGAGCTTTGCTACCTTAGGGTCCGCGAAATACCGCTGCAGACGAGGAGTGATCGGAAAGTACCACACCACTTTTCGAGGAGCTTTCTTCCTCTTCTTGTATCGAGTGACGCCGCACACCGGACATATGGTAGACTCCGCGTGCTCGTCCTGATAAATGATGCAATTGTTCATGCACACATGGTATTTCACGTGCGGTAAATCCAGAGGACACACGATTTTCTTCGCCTCCTCCAAACTGGTCGGGCACTTGTTCCCCTTGGGAAGACGTTCGTGCCAGAATGACATGTTCTCGTCAAAGCATGCGTCGGTCATTTTGTGTTTTACCTTCATCTCCAGAGCCATGAGCATTACTTTCAGGCGGGTATCCTTGGGCTTGCATCCTTCATACAATGGAGTAACCGCGTCTAACTCAAGTTGATCCATCTTGGCTTTCTCTCAGGCGGCAGCTCTTGCTTTATCCGTCTGCTTGAGAAGCAGCTCTTGAATATGAGGGTCCTGCACCCAGCCCATCGATGGTCCAGCGTCGTCTGCTCCGCCGACATCATCATCTTCATGATCATGCCCGTCGTCTGCTCCGGCATCTTCCTCATCATCATGTCCTGCATCTTCTACATGATGACTATGTACAACATCACCGTCGTGATCATCTCCTGGGGATTCTTCTTCTTCTCGCCCGCCCGAGCCGCGGTGGTTGTCTTGCTGCCCTTCCTCATTTCTTGCCCGGCCCCCATGGACGACTTCGTAGTCATCTTCATCACCTTGCCACCGATAGCCATCCATGAAACCACGCAAGAGCAGGTGGTCCCGCACCTGCCCGGAATCCGGGTCCGCAATAAGGCTCTTCAGCTTGCATCTTCGACACGGACATCTTATCTCCATCTCGTTCTTTTGAAACATCTCGGCCTTCGTGGACCTCAAAAACCTATTCATGATGCCTTCGGTCATCGTGCGGACCATGGTCGCCTGCGGGGTAGAGCAAATCGATATTTTAGAACCAAGAAAAAATTTGGCATGACTTTCCCTAAAAATAGGACCAAAAAGAATGCTTAATGCCAAAATTCTTGCCGAAACGGAAATGAATCAACATTCCGGCAAAATATTGGCAACTATCGCATTTCAAATACCGGTACACCTCCAAACACAAACACATATGCAACACCACAAACATATGCAACACCACGAACATACATAGATCTAGCTATGCCATAAAAAGTGCATGTGCACATTGTTGTAGGGAGAACAACATAAATATAGCTTCCCCCCTTACTTACTTATCAAAACAAGGTAATTTAACCACTTAATTTGAATGATTCTATGGTGGAAATGAGGTGAAAAAGAGGAGGCACCCGAGACAAGGAGGAGGTGGAGAGAATGAAGTGGGGAGAAAGTGAGTGTGGGTAGGAGAGGCTGTCCAAAATATCTTGTTGCTGCCCACTTACTAATGGCGCACCAACTCTAAATGCGCCATTAGTAATCCAGGTTACTAATGGCACACCTTCTGGCGGTGCGCCATTAGTAGTTTTGCAAAAAAAAAACATACTAATGGCGCACTGTTCCACAGTGCGCCATTACTAGTTTAAACTAGTAATGGCGCATGGTTGAACAGTGCGCCATTAGTAGTATTGCAAAAAAAGGAATAAAAAATATAATAAAAAAAACAACATTAGTGGCGCACTTTCCGACAGGTGCGCCATTACTAGTTACAACTAGTAATGGCGCACTGAGTCTGGATGCGCCATTAGTATGTTTGGACATGCGCACTAGTTCAAAAAAAATTTGATACTAATGGCGCACCTTAGACCAGGTGCGCCATTAGTAGTTTCAACTCTAATGGCGTATCAGAAGATGGTGCGCCATTAGTATATACTAATGGCGCACCCCTTGTCTGGTGCGCCATTAGTGTCAATCCCATCTATAGCCCTTTTTCTAGTAGTGCGTGTACGATCACTTGGTTTGTAGCGGATTTTCACCTGGATATACTGTTTGGGGTTGCCATGGGGAAACAGCATCATTCATCTTTGCTAACAAACAAGGTGAAACTTCAACACACATGAGAAGTAACAAAAGGTCACGATCACCGTTTGAAGGAACAAAATCTAATATGCGTCAGTTAGTGGAAGATGTTTTCTGTGGACCTCCAATGATAGAACCTGAAACCCATAATACATCTAAACCAGGACCAGACCTTGAATCCCAAGCTTTCTATGACCTTTTGAGAGATGCAGATCAACCTTTATGGCCAGGCTGTGAACTATCCATAGTTTCTCTTGTTGTTATTCTCTTCCACATAAAAGCCACTAACAAGTGGAGCAATAAATCTTTAAATGATTTGCTAGCAGTTCTGCAGAAAGGATTTCCTAATGGTAAGAATTTACCTAGTACATTTTCTGACGCGAAGAAGATCGTTGGAAAGCTTGGGCTTAGTTATGTGAGAACTCATTCTTGTGAAAATAACTGCCAGCTTTATCGGAAAGAGAAACCAAGTGACGATTTTTGTTCAGTGTGTGGAACTTCAAGGTGGAAGAACATACCAGATAAAACTAATTTGACTAAGAAGGAAAGAAGGAAGGCAATCCCAAGGAAGGTGTTATGGTACTTTCCAATTAAGCCATGGCTTAAGAGGCTTTTCATGCACAAAGATACAGCTACAGCTTTAAGATGGCATGACGAAGAGCGCACAAAGGATGGAGCATTGCGTCATATAGCTGATTCAGAGGTTTGGAAGGCCATTGATTCTAAGTATAAACACATCACATCAGACCCCCGGAACATGAGGTTTGGAATAGGATTTGATGGGTTCAATCCATTTGGGAAGATGAGTTCCAAACATAGCTGTTGGCCCGTGGTCTTAGTGCCCTATAACCTTCCTCCATGGTTATGCATGAAAGCTTCCTCTCTTCTGCTTACTTTGATTATTCCAGGTTACCCTGGAAAGAACTTCCATGTATTCATGGAACCAGTTTATGAGGAACTAGCTGAGTTGTTTGAAGTTGGAATGTTAACATATGATGCATCTCGAGATGAGACGTTCCAACTTTATGCTGTTGTGTTGTGTACTGTGAGTGACTATCCTGGGCTTGCAGTTGCTTCAGGACATAGCAACAGTTCTGAGTCCAGTTGTTTCCCGTGTAGTGATGAAACTTGGTCTTTACGCTTGAAACATGGGAGGAAGTTCTGTTTCATGGGACATCGCCGTTTTCTGCACCCAGACCATGAGTTCCGTTATGAATCTGACTTGTTTGATGGATTGGAGGAACACAAAACTGAACCAACTCTTTATTCTAAAGTTGGAGTTTTAGATAAGATAAAATCAATTCAGAACTTTGATGATTCCAAAACTTGGAAGTTTGTTAACGGGTTTTTCTCCCATTTGACTTATTGGGACTCTAATTTGCTCTGTCACAATCTAGATATTATGCACATTGAAAAGAATGTATGTGAAAATATATATGGGACACTTCTAGTAATAGAGGGCAAGTCAAAGGATAATTTAAAGGCACGACTTGACCTGCAGGACATGAAAATCAGGCCAGAGCTACATCCTCAAAGAAAAAACAATGACAAGTATTTTCTTCCTCCTGCTTCTTATACCTTGTCACAAAAACAGAAGCAACAGTTTTGCAAAGTACTTCATGATGTAGGAGTACCAGATGGGTATTCGGGGAACATCTCAAGATGTGTAAATGTTCCTGAAGGGAGAATTTCAGGCCTTAAAAGCCATGATTGTCATATTCTGATGCAACAACTATTGCCTGTTGCATTGAGATGTTTACTGCCAGATAATGTCACATCTGTCTTGTTTGATCTATGTGCATATTTTAGAGAAGTTAGTGCAAAGGTTCTTCATGTGAGAGATCTTGAGAAGTTAGAGCAAAGAATAAAGATAACATTATGCCATATGGAGATGATATTTCCGCCCGGATTTTTTACTGTTGTGATGCATTTGGTTCTTCATCTAGCAACAGAGGCAAAAATAGGAGGCCCTGTGGCCTACCGCTCAATGTGGTTTCTGGAAAGGTATTATTTCAAAACTGAGACATATATATTTTCTAATTATTGCAGTACTACATTCATTAACAATTTTTGTCTTCTTTTTTCATTATTTATTTATGCAGGTATCTTTGTGTCCTGAAGTCATATGTGCGTAACAGAGCACATCCGGAAGGATCTATCGCGGAAGCACATCTCTCAGACGAGTGCATGACGTTTTGTTCAAGATATATTGATGGTTTCTCCACCAAACATATCCGTCCTTCAAGGAATGACGATGACGATGAAGCGGTTGGTGTTGAACAAGGATCAAGTCTCTTTCCTTTTGTAGGAAAACCACTTGGAAAGCCTGGCAATTATGCTCTTAGAGGGTTGGCTAAATTTCAAGCACATAGATATGTGTTGTTCAACTGCTCAGATGTCAACCCATTCCTTCGGTAATACCTCAATCCTTTAAATAATTTAAGTTTTTTCTCTGACATGTTTTCACAACTCTTTATCTGACTTCAAAACTAATTATAAAATTACTTTCCAGAGCTCACGCTAATGAGATCACTAGCAAGCATGATGGCTCCTCAAACACAGTCGAGTCTATCCAACATGATAAGTTCAACGACTGGTTCAAAGCTCATGTAAGTCCATATTTCATATCCTTTGTACGTACAACTGAAGCCATTTACTAAACAACTTCTTAATCTACAGATAATTAAGTTGGAGAAGGAAAACGGTATTGGTAGTGTTAATAATGATATTAGATGGCTAGCACGTGGCCCAGTTGATGCAGCAAAAAGGTACCGCGCTTACAACTCCAGAGGATATCGGTTTAGGCCTAAACGCTTAGACAGGGTGAGTCAAAATAGTGGAGTGGTGGTACGTGCCAAAACATCTACATATGCTGCACCAGGTGATGCGACCCCTGTTTTAGGTGATGTGACTTACTATGGCAGGATAATTAATATTATTCAGTTGAACTACTCTGGACAATTTTCAGTCGATTTATTTAAGTGTGAATGGGTTGATATTTCTGAAAAAGGAATTAAAAAGGACAAGTATGGCTACACACTTGTTAACTTCTCACATTTGATGGACAAAGGAGACAAGATTGAACATGAGCCTTTTATTTTGCCTAACCAAGCCGATCAAGTGTTTTACCTGGAAGACGAACTGAACCCAGGTTGGTCACTGGTGATGCAGAATAAACTACCTAGAGATAGATGTGACACTGGAAATGATGAATGCACACGAGACGAAGAAGCTGAGCCATTCCATGTTTCTCACCTCACGGATATGTTTAAAAAGAGAAGGAAAGATCAACATTGGGTAAGATCCGATATTTAGGGAACAGTTGTGGATGCTAATGATAATGCTTTGATCGATGAAGAACAGTGATGGTAAATCATATAAAGGTATTTCTCTATTCGAGCAACATTTTCATGATTATATATACACTGTAGTTTTACCTGAAGTCAAAGCTGAGTTTGCAGGACATTAAGAACCCCTGTATGTTCTTGCAGATCATTGGCTGAGCTGACACCACTCAACATATAAACCCTTTTTTTCTTTATTGCTTTACAGTTTCTCGTTCTATTTTCCATTGATGCTGCCATTGTGGATTATGATAACTTTTAGTACTTCATCCTTACTGTCCTGACACTAAGACCTTGTACAATGGCCGGTGCTTATAGGCCGGTGCTTAAAGAGCGAGAGTAGCGTGGCATCTTCAAATATTTTTGCCCCGCAATGGTGAGTGCTTCCTACAGGTGCTTAAACTGCTTTAATTAAGGCAGAGCAAGGCTTACTATGGCTTTATGGAAGGTCAAGCACCGGCTAACACCGGAAGCAAGACTTTGCTCCTCTTAAGCACCTATGCTCGGATCTTGAAAAAAAACCATTTTTTTTGTTTAAGCGTCTGCCTAAGCACCTGCATTGTACAGGGCCTAAGTATCCATATATGCATTGAATTTAACTTGACTCTTATGATTTGTTATGAACTTTTTCATGCGCTTCAGTGAATCTTCATTTTCAGGAAATTTTGCAAGTGAAGATTACAAGGGTTGTTCTAAACTGATGGATGAAGCAATGCATTCTTTTAGCGGGCTTTTATATGTTTGCATAGTTTTTGCTCTTCAAACATGAAGCTTGGAAAAATTCAGAAAATTGTTACTAAAGTTAAGCTTCATGTATGACAGATTGTCATTGGAAATAGATACACTTTTGTTAAAGAAGTATTATGTCAGATTTACTATCTTGTAAACTTAGTTTACGTCTGTTTGAAATTGACGTTTTTTATTTATGTGGGATGCTTGTTTGGTGTCAAA
This sequence comes from Triticum dicoccoides, assembly GCF_002162155.2. Taxonomy (NCBI): domain Eukaryota; kingdom Viridiplantae; phylum Streptophyta; class Magnoliopsida; order Poales; family Poaceae; genus Triticum; species Triticum dicoccoides. Next base: position 691,982,660 of record NC_041393.1, read on the forward strand.
ACCTGGTTCAATATTTTCTTCTTTCTAATTGTGAACCAACCATTGCGTGTGTGGCTTCTGTTGCTTGCGTTTGCAGCTGGGTGCTAGCTATATATTGTGCCTATTTCTTACCCTTGCAGCTGGTTGCTAGCCATCTTGCCGCTCGGATTGGGTGATCAGCAGATATAGCTAGACGCCTGATCACAAATTGCAACCCCAGTTGCTATTGGGCCGTGGGCATGCGACAACTTATGGTCAATGCTCCGATTCCTAGTTTCACACGATTTTGTTTTCATAATGCACTAGTTTTTCACTAAAAGACCGATACACCTTCAAACCCGGACGAGGCGTTGGTTCCCTTTTCTTCGGTCGGCGGTCTATCTTCAAATTTAAGCTCATGTTGACGTCAAATACTTAATTTCATAAGATCATTTCAAAGTATGCATTTCACATTTATGGTCATTGAGTTATCCTAAAATTCACGTAAAAATATGGTTAATATGATATTCACGGCAACCATAACGAAAATAGTTTGGTATTTACCAACCAAACTGTATTGGTTTTTCATACCATATTACCAAAGAATGAAAACACTATCTACCAAAACAAGAACATATTATCATGTTGACACATGGGTATTTGTGCTCTATGTATGTTGTTGATTCTAGTTTTTCTAGTCCCCACTATAATAGAGCCTGTAACACTATGTATCGACCATGATTATGTGTTACTACTATTGAACTACGTAACACATTGCGGTAACACATATTTATATGTTACCACGTCAAAATCTATGTAACACACTCGACCAACACATATTTATATGTTACTATTACAATGTCGCGGTAACACATTTTGAGGCCTTGTATAGTATGTGTTACTGTCTGTCGTTCGACACAAAATGTTGTGTTACAGTAATTTCCCTTGTCACACATTTTTCAATCTGTTACACAATTGTGTTACTTAAAGTCTGTTTTGTTGTAGTGAATTGGGATTGAGTTGGGGTTATACCTTCTCAATGTTTCAACCACCATGATAGTTAAACTAAAAACTATTCCTTTGTTGTAGGAAAAAAATTGGCTTTTCGCAAAACTATAACCATAGAGCTTTCCACCAGCCAAATATGCATGTAGTGATAGCATTATTTTGTTCTTGCTCTACTGTGTTATATTGCCAGCATATTCCATGTGTTGACCCGTTCTCGGGCTGCAACGTATTATGTTGCAGACTTTTTAGACGAGGAGTAAGGTTCGTTAGGTCGTTGCCGTGCAGCTCAGCTATGCCGTTGGAGTTGATGGACTCACTTTATCTTCCAAGCCTCCCGTTGTTATCGTATTAGATGGCCTTAAGCCATATTATTGTAATAAGTTCTCTTCTGAGACATTCGATGTAATAAGTGTGTGATTGCTACTCTGTTATAAATCCTTCGAGTACTGTGTGTGTCAGCATTACTGATCCAGGGATGACACTGAAGCACAGAGACTTGACCATCTGAGGTCGGGCCGCTACAACAAGGCAACACCATGGATGCCCTTGGAGCATCTCCAATAGAAGATGTAGATGCAAAAAGTAACCACTTTTTGCATCTCCAAGGCCCAAAAACGCGGCTCCAACAGATGGTGTAGATAAAAAAATTACATCTCCACCTTCCGAAGATGTAAACTACAACACCTCGCGGTGCAAATTTGCATCTCCACCTACAGTGGATGTAAAAACACGTCTGCCCTCCAACTGCCACTTCCCCTTCCATGCGACCAGCCACTCGCCCGATGACCGCAGGGCCCGCCACGACTTCGACCCTCCCGTCCCCCGTTGCCTGCCCGCTGGCCCGCAACCTGCCCGATCCCCTTTTCGTGGCCACCATCGTCGGCCGAGTACTGGCAGCTTCGGAGCCGAACCGTGCTGCCGCTAACCGTTTTGGCTTCATCTCGACCTCCCCTACCCATTCATCTCCGCCCACGACCGGTTTCGGCCATCTTTGTCGGCCCTAGCAAGCTGCAGCGGGAGTGGGACCCGACCTGCAGCGGGATCACGCGAGCTTCTGTTCGGCGACGCTTGATCTGTGCGTCGGGCTTCTCGGCCACGTCGTTCGACTTGCGACCACGCTTGTGCCTTGAAGGCGGCGGATCGGCCAGCCACGACGCGGCAGCCTCTCTCAGCAAGCTGATGGCAATGGGGCAGTAGTGGTGGGGCCTGAGCCGAAGCTCACGCTGTGGCTGCAGATCTCGAAGAAGGCGGCCAGAGGGCTGGACACGCATCTTCAGCCGTAGCCATGAGCTCGTACTGCAGCACCATGCCACTTGGTCGCTCTCCGCTACCGACCTCTAAGCAAATCTCTGAACTTGTTGCTGTCCGGTTTCGACAGTACATCCAGTGCACTAGTTTTACATCTATAAATACATCATCTATTAGAGTTGAAGTTTTACATCATAAATATATATCATCTGTTGGAGTTGGCTCTATTTTGAAGATGTAAAAAAATAGTTTTTGGTGATTTAAATTATACAACACCTAGTTTTACATCTCCAAATTATACAACACCTAGTTTTATGAGGTAAAAGCACCCTAGGTACCCCCAACTTGCGTAGAATGTGATGTTTTAGTCCCATACTTGCAAAATGCAACTCCACCATACCCTAACTTGCACTGCATCTGATGATTTTTTTCCCCGGCCTATCACAGCTCGACAAGTGGCAGCCAGGTGGCTAGACCGTTCGTCACTCACTCTTTTGCAAGAAACCCCCTATCGTTATGCCTAATCAACCCGTAGTAGAGCACCTGAATTAAATCTGTCTGGAATCCCACTCATGTGCGCCCGTTCCTCATCTGCCTCCGACAGCTCTAGCTCCTAGCTCGATGCCGCCAGCAAGCTCGCCACCGCCGTCCAGCTCTCTGCCGCAATCCAGATCGGCGTCTTGGTCTCCTAGTTGGATAGTTCATCCGGCGTCGTCGTCGGATGGTGACTTAGTCACTGGTCAGGTTAGCCGCCGGCTCCCCCATGGCAACACATTTAGGGTTAGGGTTCCAGCAGTAAAAATTGGCCAGAGCATGAAGATGTTGATTTGTTATTCTTGTAGGCACCTGCCATCATTTTCTGCTCAGAATGGAGAGGTCCTGCTATTGAATTTGCGTATAGATGGGAGCACCAATTTGTGTGTGAGAAGTTTGTTGCCTTAGATTCAGTGGAAAGTGACTGAACTCTAAACAATTGTTGGCCAACTTTTGATACATTGCAATTAGCAACAAACTCGGTGTTCTTGTCTAAATTCTTCTTGATCTTTGGGCATATTCTCTGCCCTGCCCACTTCTCTATTGCCTCTCTCTCTTTACTCACTAGCCTTTACATGATTTTGTAAAATATGTATTCAAGCAATGACAATACTGCCTTCCTCTGCCCTCCAGAATGTAGCTGCAAAAAATGTTGCACCAATTCTGATTAGTATGATGTCATAGAATGTTGCAACAATACAACAAAATTAAAACATAGGAAGATGTATGGTACTACATAAACTGTTGCAGAGGATTTACCTATTAAATACTCATGGTACAACAACGTGCTATACAAACGGTTTTTAACCCCTTTCCACGACGGCATTTGAAACCGTAGCCAAGTGAGTGTGTGCGATAGGGGGGTCCTTCCCACACGACCTAGAAATCGTCGAGGATAAGCCCTCCTGGGACATAGGCCGGGGCCGTGTGTGATCGGGCGAGGCATCGAAACCCAATCATTTCCATAGGTATGTACATCCCACACGGTGAATCCCAGAAAATCATTTCCTTAGGTACGTACATCCCACATGGTGAATCCCAGAAAATCATTTCCGTAGGTATGTACATCCCACACGCTGAATCCTAGAAAAACATTTCCATAGGTATGTATATCACACAAAGTTTTTGTGTGGAAACGTTTGTGCAAGGTGGCCTAACGCAAACAGTTCGCTGCTGGAAGCCGTGTGTGATTGTTAGGTGATCGAACACGCCTGCTTTCTAGAAACGTGCGGATTGTTTGAGTTCATCGCCCACGGTGCTGTCTGAGTAACCGTCTGCAATAGAAAACCCCAATAAGCAAGGTAATTAGCCTATTATTGATAATCCATGTACTAATCAAACTGATATTTCTTATAAAACAGGCCAGATATTTCATATCTGTATAAAAGCAACCAGGATTTCATAATCGAATTACATCAGATAGGTTCGGCACTCAGTTACGCCATTACACAACACCAAGTTTCACATGCAGCATCAAAAACCGTTGGAAAGTAGCATCATACACGATAAATAGAAAGATGAATCTCAGCTGGGAAACTGCAGAAGCGGAAGGCAAATATTGAGCCTTCAGTGATGTTGAATGTCCTTGCAACTTTAGGCCAGTGGCTATGGATAATTGCCTGCCCAACCTTCGTCCTCTTCAGCAAGACTTCAATATTGTAGCGTGGGTGTTGAATGAATACCTTCCTCGCCTCTTGACCATGCAAGTGGTTTGAGAGGTAATCACCGGTGAACTGCTTTGAAAAGTACTGAAAACAAAGCTATAAATAAATCGCTGTTGTAAATTTTGAAATGGCCAAGGGGTAAAAACAAGGTAAAAGAGTTGGTACCATCCTATAGTTGACAGATGTCTTCTTCATTTTGCAAACAAAGATCTTGCCGTTATTCGTCGCAAGTTTCTTCATCCTAACAATCTTTCTGAGTTTCTTGACTTGATTGATAATCATGGACATCTCATTGCCCCATATGCAAAATGGGTCGAACAGTGGGTCTAAGCCTCTGACAGCAGGGCCTACATGTGCAAGACCAAATTGTAAGAAACCTCAATATTAGAATGATTCCTGCAACTGCACAATAATGTGCTATTAGCCAAAGGACCCTGCTTGAACAAACCTCGATGGTAAACCGCAGTGTCTCCCAATGTTTCCCTGCAACACACATAAGGTAGATCTTGATCAGGTTAATTGAGAGTTGCCATACTATCGGTAGAATATGTATTGAGTACATCCAAATTTGATTGGTGTCACATGCATAACAATACAAAATTGTACCCACAGCAAATGAAAATAAAATTGCAGAACTGAACCAAATAGTTAAATGGACAGCAGACCAAATGAACCAAAATAGTTAACTGAGCACGACATCGCAGGATATAAACATGTACTAGAAGATAAGACAAACAGTTAACAAAACAAAGAATGCTTGAGAACAGTACTATGAAATGTAGCAATTGTTGGACCAAAGTGTTAACTGAACATTACATTTCAGAGGACCAAACTGTTAACTGAACATCAGATTGCATATTAACATTACAGAGGACAAATCACTAGAAGGCACTGGCGGTGGCCTCGAGAAAACAACACGAATTGTATTTTAAATTAGGCAACCGCGTGGTGGTGTCGTCAGTGGCCTAGAAGACGAGGTGCTCCTCCAAGATCTGGCGGTCGACACGCATGGCAGCATGCTACTGATACGTCTCGAACGTATCTATAAATTTTTATTGTTCCATGCTATTATATTATGTGTTTTGGATGTTTATGGGCTTTATCAAACACTTTTATATTATTTTTGGGACTAACCTATTGACCCAGAGCCCAGAGCCCAGTGCCAGTTCCTGTTTTCCCCTTGTTTCAGTATTTCGAAGAAAAGGAATATCAAACAGAGTCGAAACGGAATGAAACCAACTGGAGAAGTTATTTTTAGAAGGAAAAAGCAACCGGGGAGACCTGGAGTCCACGTCAAAGAAGCAACGAGGAAGCCACGAGGTAGGGGGCGCGCCCTCCCCCCAGGCGTGCCCTCCCCCCAGGTACCCTCCATCCTCGTGGGCCCCTCGTGGCTCCCCTGACGTACTTCTTCCTCCTATATATACCCATATACCCTAAAACGATCGAAGAACAGAATAGATTGGGAGTTCTGCCGCCGCAAGCCTCTGTAGCCACCAAAAAACCGATCGGGACCCTGTTCCGGCACCCTACCGGAGGGGGAACCCTCGCCGGTGGCCATCTTCATCATCCCGGCGCTCTCCATGACGAGGAGGGAGTAGTTCACCCTCGAGGCTGAGGGTATGTACCAGTAGTTATGTGTTTGATCTCTCTCTCTCTCTCGTGTTCTTGATTTGGCACGATCTTGATGTATCGCGAGCTTTGCTACTATAGTTGGATCTTATGATGTTTCTCCCCCTCTACTCTCTTGTAATGGATTGAGTTTTCCCTTTAAAGTAATCTTATCGGATTGAGTCTTTAATGATTTGAGAACACTTGATGTATGTCTTGCCGTGCGTATCTATGGTGACAATGGGATATCACGTGATTCACTTGATGTATGTTTTGGTGATCAACTTGCGGGTTCCACCCAGGGACCTATGCATAGGGGTTGGCACACGTTTTCGTCTTGATTCTCCGATAGAAACTTTGGGCACTCTTTGAGGTTCTATGTGTTGGTTGAATAGATGAATCCGAGATTGTGTGATGCATATCATATAATCATACCTACGGATACTTGAGGTGACATTGGAGTATCTAGGTGACATTGGATTATCTAGGTGACATTAGGGTTTTGGTTGATTTGTGTCTTAAGGTGTTATTCTAGTACGAACTCTAGGGTTGTTTGTGACACTTATAAGAATAGCCCAACGGATTGATTGGAAAGAATAACTTTGAGGTGGTTTCGTACCCTACCATTATCTCTTCGTTTGTTCTCCGCTATTAGTGACTTTGGAGTGACTCTTTTTTGCATGTTGAGGGATGGTTATATGATCCAACTATGTTATTATTGTTGAGAGAACTTGCACTAGTGAAAGTATGAACCCTAGGCCTTGTTTCCTAGCATTGCAATACCGTTTACGCTCACTTTTATCATTAGCTACCTTGCTGTTTTTATATTTTCAGATTATAAAAACCTATATCTACCATCCATATTGCACTTGTATCACCATCTCTTCGCCGAACTAGTGCACCTATACAATTTACCATTGTATTGGGTGTGTTGGGGACACAAGAGACTCTTTGTTATTTGGTTGCAGGGTTGTTTGAGAGAGACCATCTTCATCCTACGCCTCCCACGGATTGATAAACCTTAGGTCATCCACTTGAGGGAAATTTTCTACTGTCCTACAAACCTCTGCACTTGGAGGCCCAACAACGTCTACAAGAATAAGGTTGCGCAGTAGACATCAAGCAGTTTCTGGCGCCGTTGCCGGGGAGGTGAGTGCTTGAAGGTATATCTTTAGATCTTGCAATCGAATCTTTTTGTTTCTTGTTTTATCACTAGTTTAGTTTATAAAATAAAACTACAAAAAATGGAATTGAGTCTACCACATACGCTTCATCTTTTTAATATCTTTCGTGAGTATGATGGAAAGGAAAATTGTGCCAAAGTGCTAGTAGAAGAATGCATTAAAATGTTTGGCACTAAATCTTTGAATGATGAGCATGATTGCAATTTTGTTATTATGAATTCCTTGAATATCCATGATGCTAATGATATGCAAAGCCACAAGCTTGGGGAAGCTATGTTTGATGAAGATGATACTTTTTGTTCCCCAAGGTTTGATGAGAAAATTTACTATGATGAAAGCATGCCTCCTATCTATGATGATTATTGTGATGACACGTATGCTATAAAGAATAATGATAACCATGAAACTTGTCATCTTGATCTTAATTTTCAATCATACGATAGTTATTTTGTTGAGTTTGCTCCCACCACTATTCCGAATGAGAAGAATTTTGCTTATGTGGAGAGTAATAAAATTTCTATGCAAGTAGATCATGAAAAAAATTCTTTAGGTGCTGGTTATATTGTTGAATTCATTCATGATGCTACTGAAAATTATTATCAGGGAGGAATATATGCTTGTAGGAATTGCAATAATATCAAGTTTCCTCTCTACGTGCTTAATGTTTTGAAGTTATGCTTGTTTTACCTTCCTATGCAAGTTGATTCTTGTTCCCATATGTTGTTTGCTCACAAAATACCTATGCATAGGAAGTGGGTTAGACTTAAATGTGTTAGTCATATTTTTCATGATTCTCTCTTTATGTTTCAATTCTTATCTTTTATGTGAGCATTATTGAAATCATCATGCCTAGCTAGGGGCGTTAAACGATAGCGCTTGTTGGGAGGAACTTAACTTTATTTTAGTTTATTGCTTTTTGCTTCTGTTTAGGAATAAATAATCCATCTAGCTTCTGTTTAGATGTGGTTTTATGTGTTAATTAGTGTTTGTTCCAAGTAGAACCTTTGGGAAGACTTGGGTGAAGTCTTTATGATCATGCTGTAAAAAACAGAAACTTTAGCGCTCACGAGATTAGCTTCAACTTTTTACTGGAGACTGCTATTTAGTTGATTATTTTTTCAGATGATTACTAGAAAAATTATTCATGTCCACCAATTTATTTTAGAATTTTTGGAGTTCCAGAAGTTTGCGTTAGTTACAGATTACTACAGACTGTTCTGTTTTTGACAGATTCTGTTTTTCTTGTGTTGTTTGCTTATTTTGATGAATCTATGGCTAGTAAAATAGTTTATAAACCATAGAGAAGTTGGAATACAGTAGTTTTAAAACCAATATAAATAAACAATGAGTTCATTACAGTACCATGAAGTGGTGTTTTGTTTTCTTTCGCTAACGGAGCTTACGAGTTTTCTGTTAAGTTTTGTGTTGTGAAGTTTTCAATTTTTTGGTAAAGATTCGATGGACTATGGAATAAGGAGTGGCAAGAGACTACGATTGGGGATGACCAAGGCACCCCAAGGTAATATCCAAGGACAAACAAGAACCTAAGCTTGGGGATGCCCCAGATGGCATCCCCTCTTTCGTCTTCGTTCATCGGTAACTTTACTTGGAGCTATATTTTTATTCACCACATGATATGTGTTCTGCTTGGAGCGTCATTTTATTTTCTTTAGTTGTGATTCCTGTTTGAATAAAGTACCAAGATCTTAAATTCTTAAATGTTAGAGAGTCTTCACATAGTTGCATAATTATTCGACTACTCATTGGTCTTCACTTATATCTTTCAGAGTAGTTTGTTGTTTGCTCTAGTGCTTCATTTATGTCTTTTAGAGCACGGTGGTGGATTTTTTTATAGAAACTATTGATCTCTCATGCTTCACTTAGATTATTTTGAGAGTCTTAAATAGCATCGTAATTTGCTTAAATAATCTTAATATGCTAGGTATTCAAGAATAGTAAAAACTTTCTTATGAGTGTGTTGAATACTAAGAGAAGTTTGGTGCTTGATGATTGTTTTGAGATATGGAGGTAGTGATATTAAAGTTGTGCTAGTTGAGTAGTTGTGAATTTGAGAAATACTTGTGTTGAAGTTTGCAAGTCCTGTAGCATGCACGTACGGTAAACATTATGTAACAAATTTGAAACATGAGGTGTTCTTTGATTGTCCTCCTTATGAGTGGCGGTCGGGGACGAGCGATGGTCTTTTACTACCAATCTATCCCCCTAGGAGCATGCGCGTAATGCTTGGTTTTTGATGGCTTGTAGATTTTTGCAATAAGTATGTGAGTTCTTTATGACTAATGTTTAGTCCATGGATTATACACACTCTCACCCTTCCATCATTGCTAGCCTCTTCGGTACCGTGCATTGCCCTTTCTCACATCGAGAGTTGGTGCAAACTTCGCCGGTGCATCCAAACCCCATGATATGATACACTCTTTCACACATAAACCTCCTTATACCTTCCTCAAAACAGCCACCATACCTACCTATTATGGCATTTCCATAGCCATTCCGAGATATATTGCCATGCAACCTTCCACCATCCAGTTTATCATGACTCGTTCATCATTTTCATATTGCTAGCATGATCATGTAGTTGACATAGTATTTGTAGCAAAGCCACCGTTCATAATTTTTCATACATGTCACTCTTGGTTCATTGCATATCTCGGTACACCGCTGGAGGCATTCACATAGTGTCCTACTTTGTTCTAGTATCGAGTTGTAATCATTGAGTTGTAAATAAATACAAGTGTGATGATCATCATCTAATAGAGCATTGTCCCCAAAAAAAGAGAAAGGCCAAAAAAAAGAAGGCCCAAAAAAAGGAGAAATAAAAAGGGGCAATGCTACTATCCTTTTTTTCGACACTTGTGCTTCAAAGTAGCACCATGTTCTTCATATAGAGAGTCTCTTGAGTTATCACCTTCATATACTAGTGGGAATTTTCATTATAGAACTTGGCTTGTATATTCCAACGATGGGCCTCCTCAAGTGCCCTAGGTCTTCGTGAGCAAGCAAGTTGGATGCATACCCATTTAGTTTCTTTTGTTGAGCTTTCATACATTTATAGCTCTAGTGCATCCGTTGCATGGCAATACCTACTCCTTTCATTAACATCAATCGATGGGCATCTCCATAGCCTATTGGTTAGCCTCGTTGATGTGAGATCTTCTCCTTTTTTGTCTTCTCCACATAACCCCCATCATCATATTCTATTCCACCCATATTGCTATGTCCATGGCTTGCGCTCATATATTGCGTGAAAGTTTATAGGTTTGAGATTACTAAAGTATGAAACAATTGCTTGGCTTGTCATCGGGGTTGTGCATGATGAGAGCATTCTTGTGTGATGAAAATGGAGCATGACTAAACTATATGATTTTGTAGGGATGAACCTTCTTTGGCCATGTTATTTTGAGAAGACATAATTGCTTAGTTAGTATGATTGAAGTATTATTATTTTTATGTCAATATGAACTTTTATCTTGAATCTTTCAGATCTGAATATTCATATCACAATTAAGAAGAATTACATTGAAATTATGCCAAGTAGCATTCCACATCAAAAATTCTGTTTTTATCATTTACCTACACAATAAGGCTCGTGGTTCCGACAGGGAACATGTCACCTCCGTGTGCGAAACGAGATACTTACACTGCCTTATCCCGCCTTAATTTTTTTACACAGGAAGATTAGACCAAATAGAAGTATCGTGGTAAATTTTGGAATTATTCCGGGTTCGTTTGGCCTTTTTTATACATTAATTGAGTTTTCGCGCATTTAATGTGCACAATTCAAATTTGAACTACAAGCACAGACTCCAGTGCACCAAAGTTGTTTGAAAAATCACATCTGTGTCCTTGGGTGAATTTGTAGGTCCCATGAAACAAATGGTAATGAAATTCAAACATCTGGGCATCATGGCTCGGCCGGAAAGATTGAGAAACTTGGTTTTTTAATTCATGTAAATCCAAAACACGCCTGAAAATCATGAAACTTGGCATGGTGTCATGACATGGCACCAACATGTTGTGGTAATTTTTCTGTCCGATTTGCGAAGGCGCACACATTAACAATCAACAAAGTCATTTTGGATTAAGTGTTGTCACATTACAAGTTGGAAACACAAGTATTATTGAAACCGTGGGCGTTCTACTTACCAATTACGTACCACCACGCGTCCCCTTTTTTATTGGCTAGGAGGTGTCGTGCGGGGTAGCTATTTGAGTACGGGAGGCGTGCGATCAGACCCCTGCGCGTGCTCATCGGGAGGCGAGCCCTTTGACCGCTACCCGCTGTGCACCTCCCTATCAACGTCTCCATTAGTGGCGCCCGAGCCCCTGTTCTACGGCGCAGCTATATGTCTCACTGGAATGAGATTGAAGAGAGAAAAATGAAAATCTGAAAAGAAAGTTTTGCACGGATCTTGATGTAAGATCTGACGGACCTATATAGCATCGACTGCGACTTATAGTAGGCATGATGAGTATAAGGACGATGACAGTGGATAATAATTGTCTTACATATTTAGGAATATAATTAAAAAAGCCACATGTGGCAACGCCCGAAATACACAAGGGCAAAAGAAGAAGGAAGACACGATCTGGCTCGTTGATCTCTACGTTGCTGCAGGCAGCGGGAACTAGTCTTCGCGGCGAGCGGCGATGAGCTCTTTCTTGTCCTCAAGGTGCTGCTTGAGAGCATTCACGGATTCCTACACCAGCCTTCTGTGCTCGATGCACGGCATGGCATTCTCGTCCATGAGTTTCTCGACGATGACGCCGGTCCTCTTCAGCAAGGCAGTGGTCTCCTCCTGCTGCTCCGCACTTCCAAAGATCTTCGCCCTTAGCAGGTCGCGCTCGGCCCAGAGCTTCGTATTGCTCTCATTTAGTTGCCGGATGACGCCGGTGGCCTCTTCAGAAGAGGCTTTCATGTCGTCCTGCAATCTTGCCCAGCCAGAGATCTAATCCATCTGGCTATGGACGATCACATGCTTGCACCTGTAAGAGTCCTCGCCTGCCCATGAGACATTTCCCCAGGCAGCCGTGCCGCGGGAGGATATCTCTGCTGCATTCACGGCGCGGTGAGACATCTCTTCTGTTTCCCCGGCGCGGCCGGACCAGTCTGCAGCATCGACGGTGTGGCGGGACCTGCGTGCTGCTTCGGTGGCGCGGTGGGACCTCTGTGCTGCTACGACCGCGCGGCGGGACATGCCGGCTGCATTTGCGGCGAGGCGGGACATCTCTTGTGCTTCCGCCTTCATGCTCGCATGTCATTGGTGGCAATCTCTTGACCTAGAACTCACGCTGGCCATGGCAGACGCAAAGGGAACGATGATAAGTGACTTGTTTGTTTTTGTGGATGAGGAGTTGATGAGGAATGTGCAGTTATCTTGGAGTAGTAGTATTTATAACCGAGTAGTAATACGCTCATAAGTGGGAAACCGTTTAGGTTTTGATCGGTGCGAACAGGTTTGCAATTTGGAATGTGACGGGATGCATGCTCAAAATTTACTAACGGTTATAAGTGTGGCACTATTCCCGGAAGGCGTAACCTGAACATGTACGTCTTTTCGGCCGTGTACGTGGCATTTGCACCATAGGGTGCACCGCAATAGGCAATGTCAGCACACGTCTTGTTCCAACAACCGTGCGCGCTTGTTATTACCATCTCGCACACTTCTTTTAATTGTGTGTGCCCGTCTAGCGCACACATGTTGATCTATCGAACTGTTTCAGTTTGTTGTGGCTAATCGCAAAAAGTTCATCCATGTGAAGCGTATGCCATCAATCGCAGACACTTTGATCTGGCTGACCCGTTTCTATTATGTTGCCTAATCGCAACCAGTTAATCCTTCTGAAGCGTATGCCCTTAATCATACACACCTTGATCTGGCTGACCGTTTCTTTTGTGTTGCCTAATCACAAACAGTTCATCCGAGTGAACCTTATGTTGTATATCGCACACGCCTTCATCAGGCTGCCCGTTTCTTTTGTTTCGCCTCATCGCAAAAAGTTCATTGGACTGAACCGTATGCGTTGCATCGCACACGCAACTAAAATCTGAACCGTGTTTGATGCATCCTCCATCACAAACGTTTTACACTTTTTTTGACATTTCTTTTACACCACCATTTGCGATTATTGCATCGCACATGGTTTCGTGGGAGGGTCTCTGATCGTAGTGTTGTGTTAGCAACATCCCGCAGTAGTGACTTCAGAGTTATTGTTTAGTGATACATCTCCAACGCATCTATAACTTTTTATTGCTCCATGCTATATTATATTCTGTTTTGGATGATTAATGGGCTTTGTTATACACTTTTATATTATTTTTGGGACTAACCTATTAACCGGAGGCCCAACCCAAATTGCTATTTTTTTTGCCTATTTCAGAGTTTCACAGAAAAAAATATCAAACGGAGTCCAAACGGAATGAAACCTTCGGGAACGTGATTTTCGGAACAAACGTGATCCAGAGGACTTGGAGTCTACGTCAAGAAATCAACCAGGAGAGCACGAGGCAGGGGGGCGCGCCTACCCCCCTGGGCGCCCTCTCCACCCTCGTGGGGCCCATGTTGCTCCACCGACGTACTTCTTCCTCCTATATATACCTATGTACCCCAAACCATTAGAAGCATCCACGAAAACCTAATTCCACCGCCGCAACCTTCTGTACCCATGAGATCCCATTGATGACCGACAAGTATAGGGGTCTATCGTAGTCCTTTCGATAAGTAAGAGTGTCGAACCCAACGAGGAGCAGAAGGAAATGATAAGCGGTTTTCAGCAAGGTATTCTCTGCAAGCACTGAAATTATAGGTAACAGATAATTTTGTGATAAGACAATTGGTAACGAGCAACAAGTAACAAAAGTAAATAAAGTGCAGCAAGGTGGACCAATCCTTTTTGTAGCAAAGGACAAGCCTGGACAAACTCTTATATAGAGAAAAGCGCTCCCAAGGACACATGAGAATTATCGTCAAGCTAGTTTTCATCACGTTCATATGATTCGCGTTCGGTACTTTGATAATTTGATATGTGGGTGGACCGGTGCTTGGGTGATGTCCTTACTTGAACAAGCATCCCACTTATGATTAACCCATATTGCAAGCATCTGCAACTACAAAAGAAGTATTAAGGTAAACCTAACCATAGCATGAAACATGTGGACCCAAATCAGCCCCTTACGAAGCAACGCATAAACTAGGGTTTAAGCTTCTGTCACTCTAGCAACCCATCATCTACTTATTACTTCCCAATGCCTTCCTCTAGGCCAAAATAATGGTGATGTGTCATGTAGTCGACGTTCACATAACACCACTAGAGGAGAGACAACATACATCTCATCAAAATATTGAACGAATACCAAATTCACATGACTACTAATAGCAAGACTTCTCCCATGTCCTCAGGAACAAACGTAGCTACTCACAAAGCATATTCATGTTCATAATCAAAGGAGTATTAATATGCATATAGGATCTGAACATATTATCTTCCACCAAATAAACCAACTAGCATCAACTACAAGGAGTAATCAACACTACTAGCAACCTACAGGTACCAATCCCAGACTTAGAGACAAGAATTGGATACAAGAGATGAACTAGGGTTTGAGAAGAGATGGTGCTGGTGAAGATGTTGATGGATATTGCCCTCTCCCGATGAGAGGAGTGTTGGTGATGACGATGGCGATGATTTCCCCCTCCCGGAGGGAAGTGTCCCCAGCAGAACAGCTCTGCCAGAGCCCTAGATTGGTTCCGCCAAGTTCCGCCTCATGGTGGCGGAGTCTCGTCCTGAAAGCTTGCTTATGATTTTTGTTCGGACGAAAGACTTCATATAGCAGAAGATGGGCACCGGAGGGCCAACAGGGGGCCCACGAGGCAGGGGGCGCGCCCAGGGGAGTAGGGCGTGCCCCCCACCCTCGTGGCCAGGGTGTGGGCCCCCCTCTGGTATTTCTTCCGCTCAGTATTTTTTATTATTTCCAAAAATAACTTTCGTGGAGTTTCAGGACTTTTGGAGTTGTGCAGAATAGGTCTCTAATATTTGCTCCTTTTCCAACCCAGAATTCCAGTTGCCGGCATTCTTCCTCCTTATATAAACCTTGTAAAATACAAGAGAATAGGCATAAGTATTGCGACATAATGTGTAATAACAACCCATAATGCAATAAATATTGATATACACTGGTAGAAAAAGAGGCTTCCGTCCAGCCCCATTAGTCGCGAAATTGTAGGAACCGCGACTAATGAGTCTTTAGTCGCGGTTCGGCAGACGAACCGCGACCAAAGGCTTGGGCCAGGGCGCTCGGTGGCCAGCTGGTGCACGTGAGGGGCTTTAGCCGCGGTTGGCCAGGCCAACCGCGACTAAAGGTGCCCAAAGGCCTTTAGTCGCGGCTGGCCTGGCCAACCGCGACTAAAGCTCCTCCCCTATATATACCAGTTCAGCGCACTCACTTAGCCATTTGGTGCCACTTCTCTTCACAAGGGGGTGTAGGTTTGCTTTTGGTTCCTCTTATGCACACAAGGTGTTTGATGAAATGCCCAACAGCGTGAAACAAACATGATATGAAGTGTTGGAGCCACACTTGAGGTTCCTCCTCGATCGCGGTTAGCAACTTGAACCTTTCATGCATGTGTGTCATTGATAAAATATGCATGTGTGTTGTTCATTGTTTAATTTCTATTGTTTATAGCTAGTTACTTTAACAAATGCATGATGGTTAATTATATATTTTATATTATAATAATGCAGATGAATCGGCAATGGATGTACGGTAACCGACTCTCCCGCGAGTTCACTACGGGTTTGAAAGATTTCCTCATAGTGGCTAATGCGAACAAGCAGAAGGGTTTTGTTATCTGTCCATGTGTTGACTGTAAGAATCATAAGGGTTACTCTTCCTCAAGAGAAGTTCACCTGCACCTGCTTCGGCACGGTTTCATGCCAAGCTATAATTGTTGGACCAAGCATGGAGAAAGAGGGGTTATAATGGAAGAAGATGAAGAAGGGGATGATTTCATCGATGAAAGCTATCTTGCTCATTTCGGTGATACTTTCATGGAGGATGCTAAAGGTGAAGGGGAAGGTGAAGGGGCAGGTGAAGGGGAAGGTGAAGGGGAAGGTGAAGGTGAAGGTGAAGAAGAGGCACGTGATGAGACCGTTGATGATCTTGGTCGGACCATTGCTGATGCACGGAGACGCTGCGAAACTGAAAAGGAGAGGGAGAATTTGGATCGCATGTTAGAGGATCACAGAAAGTCGTTGTACCCTGGATGCGATGATGGTCTGAAAAAGCTGGGTTGCACACTGGATTTGCTGAAATGGAAGGCACAGGCAGGTGTAGCTGACTCGGCATTTGAAAACTTGCTGAAAATGTTGAAGAATATGTTTCCAAAGAATAACGAGTTGCCCGCCAGTACGTACGAAGCAAAGAAGGTTGTCTGCCCTCTAGGTTTAGAGGTTCTGAAGATACATGCATGCATCAACGACTGCATCCTCTACCGCGGTGAATACGAGAATTTGAATGAATGCCCGGTATGCACTGCATTGTGTTATAAGATCAGAGGCGATGACCCTGGTGACGATGTTGAGGGCGGGAAACCCAGGAAGAGGGTTCCCGCCAAGGTGATGTGGTATGCTCCTATAATACCACGGTTGAAACGTCTGTTCAGGAACAAAGAGCATGCCAAGATGTTGCGATGGCACAAAGAGGACCGTAAGTCGGACGGGGAGTTGAGACACACCGCAGATGGAACGCAATGGAGAAAGATCGACAGAGAGTTCAAAGATTTTGCAGCTGACGCAAGGAACATAAGATTTGGTCTAAGTACAGATGGCATGAATCCTTTTGGCGACCAGAGCTCCAGCCATAGCACCTGGCCCGTGACTCTATGCATCTACAACCTTCCTCCTTGGTTGTGCATGAAGCGGAAATTCATTATGATGCCAGTGCTCATCCAAGGTCCGAAGCAACCCGGCAACGACATCGATGTGTACCTAAGGCCATTAGTTGATGAACTTTTACAGCTGTGGGGCAGACCTGGTGTCCGTGTGTGGGATGAGCACAAAAATGAGGAATTTAACCTACGAGCGTTGCTTTTCGTAACCATCAACGATTGGCCTGCTCTTAGTAACCTTTCGGGACTGTCAAATAAGGGATACAGTGCATGCACGCACTGCTTACATGAGACTGAAAGTGTACATTTGCCAAATTGTAAGAAGAACGTGTACCTTGGGCATCGTCGATTTCTTCCGAAAATTCATCCAGTAAGAAAGAAAGGCAAGCATTACAACGGCAAGGCAGATCACCGGCCGAAGCCTGCGGAACGCACTGGTGCTGAGGTATTTGATATGGTCAAGGATTTGAAAGTCATCTTTGGAAAGGGTCCTAGCGGACAATCAGTTCCGAAGGGAGCTGACGGGCACGCAGCCATGTGGAAGAAGAAATCTATATTCTGGGAGCTAGAATATTGGAAAGTCCTAGAAGTCCGCTCTGCAATCGACGTGATGCACGTTACGAAGAATATTTGTGTGAACCTCCTAAGCTTCTTGGGCGTGTATGGGAAGACAAATGATACAAAGGAAGCACGGCAGGACCAGCAACGTTTGAAAGACCCTGATGACCGGCATCCGGAATGGTTTCAAGGTCGTGCCAGCTACGCTCTGACCAAAGAAGAGAAGGTCATCTTTTTTGAATGCCTGAGCAGTATGAAGGTCCTGTCTGGATTCTCGTCCAATATAAAGGCAATAATAAACATGGCGGAGAAAAAGTTCCAAAACCTGAAGTCTCTTGACTGCCACGTGATTATGACGCAATTGCTTCCGATTGCTTTGAGGGGGCTCCTGCCGGAAAATGTTCGAGTAGCCATTGTGAAGCTATGTGCATTCCTCAATGCAATCTCTCAGAAGGTAATCAATCCAGAAGATCTACCACGGTTACAGAACGATGTGATCCAATGTCTTGTCAGTTTCGAGTTGGTGTTCCCGCCATCCTTCTTCAATATTATGACGCACCTCTTGGTTCACCTAGTCGAAGAGATTTTCATTCTCGGTCCTGTATTTCTACACAATATGTTCCCCTTCGAGGGGTTCATGGGAGTATTAAAGAAATATGTTCGTAACCGTGCTAGGCCAGAAGGAAGCATCGCCAAGGGCTATGGAAATGAGGAGGTAATTGAGTTTTGTGTTGACTTTGTTCCTGACCTTAAGCCGATTGGTCTTCCTCGATCGCAGCACGAGGGGAGACTAAGTGGAAAAGGCACGATCGGAAGGAAATCAACGACATGTATGGACGACCATTCTCTGACTGAAGCACACCACACTGTACTGACCAATTCCAGCTTGGTGGCTCCGTACTTTGAGAAACACAAGAATATTTTACGCTCGGACAACCCGGGGAAGCCTGAATCCTGGATTAGGAAGGCCCACATGGAGACTTTCGGCAGTTGGTTGAGAAAACATTTAATGAATGACAATGATGTTGTAGATCAGCTGTACATGTTGGCCAAGACACCATCTTCGACTATAACGACTTTCCAAGGGTACGAGATAAATGGGAATACATTTTACACGATCGCCCAAGATAAAAAGAGCACCAACCAAAACAGTGGTGTCCGCTTTGATGCAGCAACCGAGAATGGGCAAAAGGTCACATATTATGGTTACATAGAGGAGATATGGGAACTTGACTATCGACCCTCCTTTAAGGTCCCTTTGTTCCGGTGCAAATGGTTCAAGCTAACAGGAGGTGGGGTAAAGGTGGACCAGCAATACGGAATGACAATGGTGGATTTCAACAATCTTGGTTACCTTGACGAACCATTCGTCCTAGCGAAAGATGTCGCTCAGGTTTTCTATGTGAAGGACATGAGTAGCAAACCGAGGAAACGGAAAGATAAGAAAACGATCAGTACATCATGCGATGATCCAAAGCGCCACATTGTTCTTTCAGGGAAAAGAAACATCGTGGGAGTGGAGGACAAGACAGACATGTCAGAAGATTATAATATGTTTGCTGAAATTCCGCCCTTCAAAGTGAACACCGACCCAAGCATTAAGTTAAATGATGAGGATGCTCCATGGATACGGCACAATCGTAAGCAAGCAGGGACACAAGGGAAGAAATGATGTGTAATAATTTATTGTACCAAACTTTGTTGAATGGATCATGTGAATTATATTACCTGTGATGTGTTTGGTGTCCATTTTCGAATGATTCCAGATACCACTGATGATACATGAAATTTGGAGTGATTTAGTCATACTCCTGCCTAGGCGTATACAATTTTGAATTGAATTAGTTTTATTTTTCTGAATTTTTTGATATATTATTTGTATTTTTAACATTTTGAATTGAATTAGTTTTATTTTTCTTAATTTTTTGATATATTATTTGTATTTTTAGAATTTTGAATTGAATTAGTTTTATTTTTCTGAATTTTTTGATATAATATTTGTGTTTTTAACATATTGAATTGAATTAGTTTTATTTTTCTGAATTTTTTGATATATTATTTGTATTTTTAACATTTTGAATTGAATTAGTTTTATTTTTCTTAATTTTTTGATATATTATTTGTATTTTTAGAATTTTGAATTGAATTAGTTTTATTTTTCTGAATTTTTTGATATAATATTTGTGTTTTTAACATATTGAATTGAATTAGTTTTATTTTTCTGAATTTTCTGATATATTATTTGTATTTTTAAGATTTTGAAAAAGAAAAAGTATTTTGAAAAATACCTTTAGTCGCGGTTGTTCTGGCCAACCGCGACCAAAGGTTGATAATTAACAAAAAAACCGTAAAATTTGATAATTAACAAAAAAACGTATATAAAACTTGATAATTAACAACAAAAAAGTAAAACTTGATAATCAATATATACAATGACCCCGCGCGTCAATGTACAACGATCCCGCTTTAAAAAAATGTACACGACCCCGCGCATATACGGAGAGGGGGCGGCGAGGGGGGCGGCGATGCGCGCGGTGTTTTTTTTTGGATCGAGAGGGGGCGGCGAGGGTTATACATGTGTGTTGTCCTCGCCTCCCTCTCCGTGACGCCGTCGTCTGCCGCCCCGTCTCGCGCTCTACCGCGACACCCTCTCCCACCCCTTCCTCGCCCCCTCCTTTTGCCACCGCCCTTTCGCCACCGCCACCGCCACCGCCCCCCTTCTTCACTTAATTAATTTGTTTTTACTACATGTTTTCAGGACTGACATAATGGCGGACGATAGAGCTGACCCGATTATGGACAACTATGATCCGGACGGTGAAGCACATATGTTCGGCATCATAAACGGCGATATTCTATATGTGCCGACCGGACAAGAAGAAGATGATATCTCTTCTTATCTGAACCTTGACGGTGAAGATGAAGGGCGCCGTCAGCAAGATGATGCCGAACAAACGTCGATAAACGACGATCTTCAAATGGAAGTAGCAACCACCTCCGGCGCCGAGGTATATATATATACATTGAGCCTCTGGTGATACAAACTAACTGATTTGAATAAATATGTGTGGACTAACGCGCGCGACTCTGTTTCTTATTTTAGCCCTCGGCCGGATCGTCGAAACAATCGAGTACGTCGTCAAAGCGTGGCGCAACCAAGACGATGAAACAAGGAGAAACATGCACCATCGAAGTTGTCGACAGTGCAACCGGCAGGCTGCTGGAGCCCCGCAAGAACGCCACCAAGTTTGTCAACCAATGCGGAGCCATTGTTAGAGACAACGTCTCGATCACCGTCCAGGGGTGGAATAAGCCAAAGAAGGCACGAATTGCTGGTTTCACTTTTGTCGATAAGAGAACAAAAAAAGATTGCTTCAAAAAGCTTATGGAACATTTCGTTCTACCTCCGGAATACAACAAATTCGATGAGGAGGGTAACAAGATTGAGGAAAACAAGGAGAGGAGGAGGCTAGTCAAACAGTTCGCTCTTCATAAGATGGCCGACGCATTCCGGAAATTCAAGCAAAATCTAGCCCATGACTTTGTCAAGCAGAACAAGACTCCGGATTTCAAAGGACAATATGAGAAACTGAAACATGATTGGCCAGAATTTGTGAAGCAAAAGAAATCGGAGCAGTTCATTCAAATATCGAAAAAAAAATAAGGAAAATGCGGCTAAGAAGGAGTACAATCATATTATGGGGCCAGGAGGGTATCGCCTTTGGGAGCCTAGGTGGGAGAAGATGGAGAACGAGCTGAGGGCGCGAGGAATCCGTCCAGGTACGGAGGGATGGGACCCAAGGGCCAAAAGCTGGTGGTACGGGCATGGGGGAACGCTGAACCCGGAGACAGGGGACTGTGTTTACCGGGGCAAAATAATTAAACCCACCCAAGCCCTTATTGACGCAATGAGGGATGCTCAAGAGGGGAAGATCAAGTTCAACAGAGAGAACGACGCGCTGACAAAAGCCCTCGGGAATCCTGAACACGGAGGACGTGTACGAGGCATGGGGCACATTCCGTGGAAAATAGGGTTCCCCCAGAACGATGACCCGTACGGTTACAGAAGCTGGAAGAGAAAGATGGATCGGGAAGCAGATGTTGTGGCGCGGTTGGCATCGGAAATGGATGTGATGAAGAAAACCGTGAGTGTACTAGTAGCCGAACGAGATGCAGCTCGGGCGCAGCATGAAGGTCATCCAGCGGATCTCAGAAGCCAGCAGCGGAGAAGCAGTGTGGCTTCCACGGAGGCCCCACCGGCTGGTGCAGATGCACCGACGATCGAAATTACTGCACCTGAGCCTCTGGTGGTCGAAATTACTGCACCGGAGCCTCTGGTGGTCGAAATTACTGCACCGGAGCCTCCTCGCTACCCCGTGGATGATATAAAGGAGATGAAAGAATGTCATCTGTATTATCCTATCGGGAACATGTCCGTGAAGGTAGCCATCGGCAGTGCTTTACCATGTTTACCTGGAGCACTCCACCACAACACCCCCATTCAAGATGGCTATGCTCGTGTCACGGTGGAGGACATAGTCCAAGGGTTTGAGGACCTGGAGATTGACATTGCTACACCTGAAGGGGAGAAAAGACTTGGAGATGTCAAGCGCCATTTCATTCTATGGCAAAAGAAGTTTATCAAGTTTCCAGGCGAGGCGCCAAGGACAACAAGTCCACCCCCCTACGGTGGTGGCGGTTCACCTACACCTCCGTCACGTCAGCCGACGCCCCCCAGTCCACAACGTCCGGTGGGTGATCAGACGCCGCCCCCCAGTCCTCGTCCGGCGGGTGATCAGACGCCGCCCCCCAATCCACCTCCGGCAAAGAAGCAGAAGCAGTCCTGGATTATTAACCCGGACCCTTATGTACCTAAGACCACAAAGGTACCGGAGCCATCATTGAAGCCTCTCCCCACAAGGCCTTGGGAACGTAGTGCCGAGGAAACTGCCGCGGCCGCGGCTGCTGATCATGAGAAATGGAAGGCGGACTGCAAGAAGAAAAGAGAGCCCGAGCCCAAGCCAGTATTTTCTGATGAGCAAAAGAAGTGGGCTAAGTCATTTTTGAGCACACCGTCCCAAGCCGCGAAGAATCTGCCTGACGACTATGCACGTGAACTTCGTAGGCAGGCACTCATGTTGAAGGAGAAGAAAGAGCGGGTGGAGAACCAGGAGAACAAAGCCTTGGAGGAGGCCGAGAAAACGGAATTAGAAAGTAAAAAAAGAGGGAAACGAGTTGCCCAACTCGGGGAACAAAGTAAACAATCTATTGCCCCGCTTATAGTGAAAGCCGCCGGTCCGGATGACCCCGATATCATAGCAGCTGCAGCAGCACATGGATTGACTGTAACGAGTGCCAGAGAACAAGCGGCCAACTTAGGTATTACTCTTCGTGAACTGTTAGGCCTTGATGAGGCGCCAGTGAAGGAGGTAGTAATTACATATGTGAAGAATGGGCCTCTCGTCGAGCCTGCGCAGGAACAGGATCTACCTCCACAAATGAAAGGTCTGCTGAAATGGTACAAGGGTTACATAAAAAATAAAAACGCCAAAGAATATATTTATGCGGAAGTTAGATATGAGCATCACTTCAAACATTACTATGTACAAATTCATCTGAGTGAATTGTTCCAGCTTTTCAATCTGCGCGAGCTCGACAAATCTATCATCAGTTGCTACGTTCTGTAAGTGATTTATTTCTACCCCATCTCGTTCATATTGCCTGCACTATATATATGTCCTAACTATATTGTTGTGTCCGCTATTATACATGCGGAATGAAGATTAAGGAATGCAGAGTAAGGAACATCCATAATGTTGGGTTCATTAACCCACACATCGTTAATGGATATGTGTTGGAGCATCACCCCGCCGACATGGAGGCAGACCTGTGGCAGTTTCTTACAAAGCAGGAACTCAAAAGTGATATTCTATTTCCTTACCATTTTGGGTGAGTGTTTCTGTCTTGAGCACATTCTCTTTTGTTTACTCCACGCATGGTATGTGGCCGGCTAATCGATGAGTTATGCATGACGTACTGTGCATGTATCGTGTCCGCAGGTTCCACTGGATTCTGCTAGTAATTAAAGTTGACACCTCAGAATGTCTCGTCCACGACTCTCTGAATAAGGATCCAAAGCTTTGGGTCGACATGAGAAGAATGCTGCAGAAGTAATTATTTTCATTCATTTGCGCTCTATATCGATCGGCCTATTTCGTTCATTTCCTAATATCAAGTAACTAATAACTCTCTTGTTCATTTAATTTTCTTTGCCTCGTAGGGTTTGGAGACGGTTCGTAGATACAAAGGTCGGTGAATTCAAAAAAGAGCTAGAATTCAAAAGGGCAAAGGCTAAGAATGGTGAGGATATTCAGCCAGCGGGGACCAATCTATGTGCATACTATGTCTGTGAGATGATCCGGAGATACACCTCTGAGCGGGTTCCGAGTGATACCAATGCTCAAAGGAATAACCTCCGGATGATGCTTAGTCCAGAAGCTCGCTTCCGACCACTTCAAGAGGAACTAGCTGGATGGTTCAGGAGGGAAGTCCTCCATCCTAAAGGAGAACACCATTACGAGGACGTAGAACTTTATATGCATTAAATTATGTATGGAAACTTGTTCAAAATTGTATATGGTCATCCGATGATATTGAATATATATTGTATATTCCTCTTGAATTCTTTTTGGTTTTAATTTCAAATTTGTTTGAAATTGTACATTCATATGCATGTATGTAGTACCGTAGAATATGTGAAACTCCTTCAAAATTAAAATAAAGCACAAAAGAAATAAAACAATATAAATTAAACAGAAAACAGGTTTAAGGGGGGGGGCTAAAACCCTAAACCTGCGGCGGCCTTTAGTCGCGGTTGGCCAGAAGAACCGCGACTAAAGGTCCTCCGCCCCGACGGCCACCTGGCGCCCACGTGGACGGGCCTTTAGTCGCGGTTCTTAAGCAACCGCGACTAAAGGGTGGGGCCTTTAGTCGCGCCCGTTCGGTCGCGGTTGCGCAACCGCGACTAATGGCAGTTGCGAACCGCGACCAAAGGCCCTTTTTCCACCAGTGCAACTTGCCATATCCAGTTGTGGTGAACTACATTATCATACTGGGCCTATTTTTTCATCATCCTGCTACAGGCCTACAACGTAATGACTAATGAGGTTAGGGTTGAGCATACGACAGGGGTACTGGCGGGTCTGCACACCGTTAAGCTTATCTGAAACAATAATCTCCCTGCTAAGGACTAATTAATTCAGCTTAGGGAACTCCGCTCCCGCGGTGGATTGGATTCGAGCTGAGGTTGAAGACGACTGACTGCCTCTGGCTTCCAGCATACGATTCCCTTTTCACCCCAGTCGCCTAGTTATTCCCCCCTAAAGCCAGCCCCACTGGACCGCGGTAGACGATCAGCGAAAATTTGGATCGCGCACGTGGAACCTACCGCCAAATACTGTTTTGTAACTAAAGTTTTTGTTCCCTGTTTTGCATATACTCCTACATCCGTAACATTTTCTACAACTAGCAAAATGCATGCGCATTGCAATGGATTGAAGATTACTTTTTTCCAAAAATGATCAGATCTATTATAGAAGTTACCTGAATACCAATACATGTTCCCAAATTCGAAAGCAAACACCATGTTTTGATATATATCACTAAAAATAATTTACGTTTCACCCGAAATCATTCATCTTATTTGTTTGGATGAGGTGAGGTAGGATGGGATTGGTCTAAAGAGATTAAGTTTTTTTCAAATATAGAAAAGTGGAGAGGTACTTCTACAAAAAATATCATGGCTTGCCTACCATTTGTTAGATACAGATTAGATGGTTAAAAATAGTGAATGGCAGACACACCATCAACCGGTCGTAAGGTATTGCAATTGTTACATCAATAGAGGACATTTTCCTTTGTACGGATTTCTACTATTTCACTCCAATATCTTCTCAAAGCTTCCTAAGGGCATCTACAGTTGCCTTGGGAAATTTTGGTCCCTCAAATGTCCATGGACGCGTCCAATTAGTGTTCAGAGCGTGTATGTTTTGAGCCCCAATTTGTCCATGCACGCAGCCAAGCCTTCTACTTTTTCCCCTATATGTCCGCTCACATGCATCGGATTAGTGAGGATCGAGAGAGAGAGAGAAAGAAAACAAACAATAAAAAGAGAGAAAAGGTGGTCCATGGTGGGCCAAATCCTATGTGGCACACATACCAGACATGCCTGGACATCCCCATATTCTCTGCATATATGGGCCGAATATGAGGGTCTGCGGACTGCACTAACATATGAGGACTGAGTAGGGGCTACGGTTGGATGAATTTTTTGTCCGTCTTCTCTCCGGGTTGTCTGTCTGGACGTTTGGGAAGGATTTGACGGATCAGTTGCGGATGCTCTAAGAAAATTCCCAAATTAGACCCGGAAATGATAGTTTATTGGAATCAAAATTGACAGGCTAATGTGAGCTTATTTATACAGTTAGACAATATTCTAATAGAATTCCTATGTGTTCTTTTTGATGACATGTTGTATGGAACAAATATCT
Organism: Triticum dicoccoides; assembly: GCF_002162155.2. Classification (NCBI taxonomy): domain Eukaryota; kingdom Viridiplantae; phylum Streptophyta; class Magnoliopsida; order Poales; family Poaceae; genus Triticum; species Triticum dicoccoides. Next base: position 692,008,879 of record NC_041393.1, read on the forward strand.
ACGTCTTTGATTAATCGCATAAAAATCACCATATAATAATAAATAGAGGAAAATACATTACAATAGGGCCTACTTTTTGTGTGAAGATGATCAGATCAATTATAAAGATTCACTGAAAGTACAAAGCATCACATAATAAAAATTTACACCAAGGTGCATGGACCACCGAATGTATAACCATTGCCGCCGCCAGAACGAGCCGCCGATGTGCCACTGTCGCTGCTCCCATACCGAAGTCAGTCTGACCTTGTCGATGACAGCCGGGAAGTCTTCGTGCACATGCCCCTAAGGACCAACGCCTCGAAGCCGCAATTGCCGCTACTGAATGCTTGAATCGACATGAAGAACCTGACACCAAATATCATCATCGCGTATGCACGCACCAGAGAAACCCTAACCTCGCCACCCCAAGGAGCTGGTAGGAATCTACATGAGAGCTCCGTCTAATCCATCCTAATAGACAAACTCAAGGAGGATCGAAGCCTGGAAGGCTGACTCGGAGAAGGAGCGCCCCATCCGTCCAAATGCCACCCTTGCGAGGACTAAAACCCTACCTATCTACTAGCCGGAGCCGACGCACCAGGAATCTCGTCCCCGCCACCGGCCACCGGACCGGCTGGCGGAGGGGAGGCAAATCCACAGGCTCACTGGCGAAGATGGAGAGGAAGAAGGCTTTTTCCAAGTCTCCTTGGGAAAGAGGAAAGAAAAGCTAAGGTCTTCTAGTTCAGTAACTATACATTAGGGTCCATTTGGTTAATATGAAAGGTGAAGTCAAAACATATAAATAGAAATATTTGGTTGGTGACTCTATTCATTCATTTTATCCGAAGGAAGTGTACATAGAAAAAAATGAAAGAATTTTCCCTTTAATTTAGGTTTCAACAGAAAAACACAAAAAGGTACACAATTTGTTATCTACGTTGTTGCATGCTTTGCATGGTTTTAAGGGCAAGACGTTTGAGGACCATGACTGTAGGCTGTAAGTGCATCTAGTGTCCCTTAGTGATTTTGGTGTACTGAAGACTTATAGGTTAAGGGACTAATGTGTTTGTGAGTGTACACAGGTCTATAAGTCTATGAGGAGTTTGATATTTACAGAGAAAGTCGACCCCTAAAAATGAATATCTTCGACTGAAGATTTTGGTATTCCTGAAGACTTTCATGAAGACTTTGAAAGTGAAGAAATTGGTGTATCCGTGAAGACTTGATATTCATGCGAGGAATATGAAGCTTGAAGACTTTCGTTTTCATAGTTTTGTTTTTCTCTTTCTTGAGTCATAGGAAACACCGTACTGTTAAAGGGGGTCGAGGAAATACTAAGGAAAAATTTCCATGTGATGCTCAACTCAAAATCCTAAACCTACCAAACCCTTCGAGTGAAGCCTTTGGAAATCTCATACAGTTCAGTCAATTTCTTCGGTGACAGAGACGAAGTTCTTCTGGTCGCTGAGGAATTTATTCTGACTAAGGAGTTAGGAATTCGCTAGTGCGGATTGCCTACACAGTGAGGAACATGATAGCCCTGAGGAATTTGATAGTCAAATTTCCGACCGTTGCTGTGCTGCGCGCCAGCTGTCCCAAAATATCTTATCCACCTAACGGTCATATCAGACAAGGGCATTTATGTATTATCATGTCGGGCTGCTCCCTAGGCTATAAATAGCCGCCCCCTACAACCACTAGCTGGTTGGCTGCTCCGAGAGAAACTGACACTTGTCATTTGAGAGCAACCCATCCTCCGAGGACTTTGAACGAAAATCATCGAGTGAGAAAAAACCCAAACCCAAACACCTACAAACCCCAAAGTGATTGAGCATCAATGAAGAGATTGATCCTGCGTGGATCTGACGCTTGTTACCTTTGAAGACTGTACTTCTTCCAGACGGTTAGCCGTCATGGTCTAGAGCATCCAAGAGGAATTGTGGATCGCCGAGTGACCGAGTTTGTGAAGGTTTGGAAGTCGCCTGAAGACTTACCACGAGTGATTGGACGAGGTCTGCGTGACCTTAGTTCAAGGAGAATACGGTGAGGACTTGGTGTCCTGAGCTGCGTGCTCAGCGTCTGGGTGTCCGGGACTGTGTGTCCTCGAGTTTAAATACTCAGCCGCTCCAACCAAACGTACAACTGAGACAGCAGTTGGAATTGGTCTACCAAATCATTTCTTCACCAACCTTACTGGTTCTATTTCCTCAACTCTTTTATTTCCTCATTACTGTGTTAAGTGATTGTTCATATCTGTGTTTGAAGACTTTGACTGAAGACTTTCTCAATTTCCTCAGTTCAATTTCTTCAGTCTGTTTGTCTTCATCTTGTGTTATCCTGTGTTTACGCTTCATGTACTCTGTGTTTGTATTCATTTCATCATGATGACTATGTCTGTATCCTGTTATGCTTACTTCTGAGTACTTATTCCGCTGCTAGTAGTTCTTCGCTAAGGAATTTCCTCACCGGCAAATTCCTCAGTGAAGAATTCATAAAAATCGCCTAATCACCCCCGTTTAGTCGATATAACGCACTTTTAATTGGTATCAGAGCGAGGTACTCCCTTGTTCTGTGTGATTTTGGTTTAACCACCTGGAGTTCTAGTTATGTCGACCGCAGGTATGATCAAGGTCTCCGCTGGGTGGCCTACCTTCGATGGCACGGACTACCCCTACTGGAAGAATAAGATGCGAATGCATCTTGAAGCAATTGACAATGATCCCTGGTACGTTGTGGAAAATGGTGTTCCCTCAGTCACACCTTCTCTGAATGCTGCTGATGTGAAGAGATTCAAGCAACTCGATTCTCAAGCGAAGAATACCATATATGGCCATCTGAGCAAAGGACAGTATGGAAGAGTGAGTGCTTTGGAAACTGCTAAGCTTATCTGGGATAGGCTCTCCAAAGTAAACGAAGGAGTCTCAACTCAATGTGACTCTCGTGTTGACGTTCTTCGCAATCTCTTCAACCGCTTCAAAAGACTCGACAATGAAAATGTTCAGCAAACCTTCGATCGCCTCACTGATATCTCAAATGAGCTTCAAGCGCTTGGCGCCACTGACATCACCGACCATGAGGTGGTGAAGAAATTGCTGTGATCGCTAGATTCCTCATTTGATACTCTGGCACTGATGATTCAAGAGCGAGCTGATTACAAGTCACTAGATCCCGCTGATATCCTCGAGAGGCTAAATACTCATGAGTTCCAGCTTGCTGAAAAGAGAGATCTCTATGGTTCAAGCTATGGCAAACCACGTGCCCTGAAGGCCAAGGCTGTGTCTGAATCTGAATGTGAAGACTCCGGTAGTAGCCTTGGTAATCCTGAAGAATTGAGCCAAGAGCTTGCACTGCTCGTCAAGAAGTTCCAGAAGTTCTCAAGACGTGGTCGCTTTGGAAAATCCTCAAGGAGCAGTGATTCCTCATCAAGTGACTATAAGAGAAGACTTTGCCACAAATGCAAGAAACTTGGTCCCTATATTCAGGATTGTCCTCAGTGGGAAAAGGAATTAAAGAAGAAGAAATACAAGGATTACAGTTCTGATGACGCTAAGAAGAAGAAGAAATCTTCAAAATCTTCATCATCAAAATCCTCGAAGTCTTCATCTCACAAGAAGAGCAGCTCCAAGAAGGCTCGGGCATTCATTGGCAAGGAAATGGAATCTGAAGCTGAATCTGAGGAACATGAGGAAGAGGAGGCATGTGAGGAGTCAGAGTCTGGTGTGGCGAGTCTGGCTCTCGCTACTACTTTCGTCAGCAAGTCTATCTTCAACTCTGAAGAAATTGACCGCACCAACAAGGCTGACGAAGACAATGATGACTACGCTCCCACCTATTGCTTCATGGCAAAGGGTGCCAAGGTAACAAAATACCCCTCCTCTGAATCTAGTGAGGATGAATCTGATGAAAATCTTAAGCCCAGCTACTCTAAACTTGCTAAGATTGCTGTGAAACAACAAAAGGCTATTGAAAAACTTCAAAACATGCTAGACAAAAGTGATGATATGTTGGGTGATGAAATGGACCGCACTAAAGACTTAACTGAAAATCTTCAGAGACTTCAGTCTAAGTTTGACAATCTTCAAAGTCATCATAACACTCTCTTATCTGATCACGAGAAGCTTTCTTATGAATTTCTTCAAAGAAAGCAAGATCTTGAGAATCTAAGAGTGAGTTATGAAGATCTTCAGAAGGATCGCGATTCATTACTTGCTCAACAAATCAGCGCTACTCAAGAAGAATTTGTTCCACCATGCTTAAAGTGCATTGAACGTGAATCTGCTAATTCATCACCTGAATGTTCAAATGCTTCAACTGTTACAAATCCTTCACCTGCCTCTGCTATCACTAATTCCTCATCTGAGGACATTGCTACTACTACTAATGATGCAGGGCTGAAGGAATTGTACATGACAGGCATGTACAAAAGCCTCAAAGTGCATCAGATTCTTTGTGATGTGCTCAAAAAGCAGATTCTCAACAGAAACCTTAGGAAAGAGGGTATTGCCTTTGAGAGGAAACTCAATGCTGATGGAACATATTGGAAGCCTGAGCAGTACCCAAAAACCTCATGGGTTGCTGCAAAGGGACCTCTAGTTGATCCATCCAACTTATCTGGCTTTACATGTGAATCTCCTCATTCTTCTGATGAGTCATTTGACTCCAACTATAAACTGTTCAAAAATCAGAATGGTGAAGTATTTGCTAGATATGTTGGGACTAACTGCAGGAACGGTTCCCCTATGAAGAAAATCTGGGTTCCCAAAAGTTATGTTGAAAGTCTTCAGGTGAATGTCCTCATGACACCACCTGTGAAGAATAGGAACCCCAGATCAAACTCTTCATATGGACCTAATTCTTCATATGGATCCAAGTCCTCATACAGACCAAATTCCTCACGTGGATCAAATTCCTCAAATGGATCAAAGTCCTCATATGATCATCATCATGCTAACAATTTTGTTTCGTAGGGTAGAGCTAAGGGCTATGAATATGCACATTATTCTTCAAATCATTATGTTCATAAGTCCTTGAAGAACTTCTCTGCTTATTCATATGCTTACCCTAACCCCTCTTATGTGAAATGAAATGGATTGGCCTCTATGCCACCTTTCTCATATGGTGCTCGCAGAGTGATGAACTCTTTGCCACCCCTTCAGATGTGGGTGGTGAAGAAAAAGAACTAATCCCTTATGCAGGGTCAGGTCTCCAAACGTGCTTTAAACGTCTGAAGAATTTGCTGGAGGCCCGACAATCTTGCCTGAAAGGACGGAGGTGAATCATGATGAAATGAACCTTCATTTCACACATCCTCATACTGAAATATCTGTTTTACTGCTTGATGAAATTCATCTGATGAACTTGATATCATATTCTTCATTGATGAAGTATATGAGATCGTAAGTTTCACTAATTCATCTGCAGGATAATCAGCCCAAAGTCAACGAGTGGGTTCTCGATAGTGGATGTACAAATCACATGACTGGTGACAAGAACCTATTGATTGATGCTCCCTTAACATCGTCACATCTGAAGCACATCATCTTCGCTGACAAAGGCAAAAGTCAGGTATTGGCTCTAGGTAAGGTTGCGATCTCAAAGGATCAACACATGGACAAAGTCATGCTTGTCGAGTCCTTAGGATACAACCTCATGTCTGTCTCAATGCTTTGTGATCTCGATATGGTTGTTGTCTTCGGAAGATATCGATTTTTTGTGATCATGGAAGCTGACTATTCCAAAGTCTTCGAAGGCTTTAGGAGAGGAGATCTGTATATTGTTGATTTCTCTACAGGACCACAACTAGCCGTGTGCTTACTTGCAAAAGCTTCAGAAGGCTGGCTCTGGCATCGACGACTTGGTCATGCTGGCATGAGGAATCTAAACACGCTTGCGAAGAAGAAGCATGTCATTGGCATTGAGAATGTCAAATTCCTCAAGGATCACTTATGCGGAGCTTGTGAAGCTGGAAAGATGACAAAGGCCAAGCATCCAGCGAAGACTATCATGACCACTACTCGTCCATTTGAATTGTTTCACATGGATCTCTTTGGTCCTAATCATTATTCTGCTGTTTCAAATGATGCATCTCTATATGGCTTTGTTATTGTTGATGACTATTCTCGTTACACATGGGTACACATTGTCACTTACAAACATGAAGTGCAGGAAATCTTCAAACGATTTTCCTCGAGGGCTTCAACCAACTTTGGTGTGAAGATCAAGCACATCAGAACTGACAATGGGACCGAATTCAAGAATTCCGGTCTTGATGGCTATCTTGATGAACTTGGTATTACTCATGAGTTATCTGCTCCTTATACTCCTCAGCAGAATGGCGTTGTGGAGCGCAAGAACAGAACCCTCGCTGAAATGGCTCGCACTATGCTTGATGAATACAAAATGCCTCGTCGTTTTTGGATTGATGCAATTGATACTGCGTGCCACATCATCAATCGGGTATATCTTCACAAATTCTTCAAGAAGACTGCCTATGAACTCCTCACTGACAAGAAACCCAATGTGAGTTATTTCAAAGTCTTCGGTGCTAAATGTTGGATTAGAGATCCTCATCACAATGCTAAATTTGCACCGAAAGCACATGAAGGTTTTATGCTTGGTTACGGAAAGGACTCGCACACCTACAGAGTCTTCAACAACGTTCTTCACAAGGTTGTTGAAACTGTAGATGTGCGGTTTGATGAAACTAATGGCTCGCAAAGAGAGCACCTACCTTCTGTGATAGATGAACCAGCACCTGAGGATTCTATCAAGTTCAAGGCTACTGAGGATGCTATTCCTACCAAAGAATCTGTTGAAGAATTCATTCCAGAACGTGAAGAAAATCGAGCTGGTGCACCTGATGAAAATGCTGAAGAAAATGGTGCTGAAGATAATGCTGATCAAATTCCTCAACGACAACCAGCTCATCCTCGCATTGCAAAAGAAGTGCAAGTGGAAAAGATCATCGATGCCATTCGAGCGCCAGGTCCTCTCACACGCTCAAAAGCTTCACATTTATCTAACTTTTGTGGGCACTATGCTTTTGTCTCTATTACAGAGCCCACTAAGGTAGATGAAGCATTTCTGGAGCCTGAGTGGATTCAGGCCATGCAAGAAGAATTACATCAGTTCGAGCTCAACAATGTCTGGGAACTGGTCAAACACCCAGATCCTCGCAAGCATAATATCATTGGCACAAAGTGGATCTACCGCAACAAGCAAGATGAAAATGGCCTTGTGGTGAGGAATATGGCACGACTTGTAGCTCAAGGCTACACACAGGTTGAAGGAATTGATTTCGATGAAACTTTTGCACCTGTTGCTAGACTTGAGGCTATTCGCATATTGCTTGCTTATGCTAACCATCATAATATTATCTTACAACAAATGGATGTGAAAAGTGCATTCCTCAATGGTAAGCTCGAGGAAGAAGTATATGTTGCTCAACCCCCAGGTTTTGAAGATCCAAAGAATCCTGACAAAGTCTTCAGACTCAACAAGGCCCTGTATGGCCTCAAGCAAGCCCCTCGGGCGTGGTATGACACTTTGAAGGAATTCTTCATGAAGAATGGCTTCACACCCGGTTCACTCGACCCTAGTCTCTTTACTAAATCTTATGACGGTGAACTGTTTGTGTGCCAAGTATATGTTGACAATATTATCTTTGGCTGTATTGACCAACGTTATAGTGATGAATTTGCCTATATGATGAGTGAAGAATATCAAATGTCTATGATGGGAGAGTTGAAATTCTTTTTAGGTCTTCAAATTCGTCAACAACACAATGGCATATTCATATCTCAGGAGAAATACCTCAAGGAAGTTCTGAGGAAATTCGGCATGCAAGATTGCAAAGGCGTCAAAATTCCCATGCCCACAAATGGCCATCTATGCACTGATGAAAATGGTATTGACTTCGATCACAAGGTATACCGCTCCATGATTGGTTCATTATTGTACTTATGTGCATCTAGGCCAGATATAATGCTTACTGTTTGCATGTGTGCCCGATTTCAAGCTGCACCGAAGGAATCACACCATAAGGCTGTGAAGCATATTCTTCGATATCTAGCTCACACACCAACACTAGGATTATGGTACCCCAAGGGCTCAACCTTTGATCTCATTGGATATTCTGACTCTGACTATGCTGGTGATCGTGTGGACCGCAAGTAAACATCTGTACTTGTCATTTCCTCGGACAATCTTTGGTCTGTTGGTCCTTGAAGAAACAGACCTGCGTATCACTGTCTACTGCAGAGGCTGAGTACATTGCTGTTGGTTCTTGCTGTGCTCAACTACTATGGATGAAGCAAACCCTCAAGGACTACGACATCAATGTGAAGAATGTGCCTCTCCTCTGTGACAATGAGAGTGCCATCAAGATTGCTCACAACCCAGTTCAGGACTCGAAGACAAAGCACATTCAGATTCTTCATCATTTTCTTCGTGATCATGTGTTGAAGGGCGACATCTCCATCGAGCACGTGAAGACTGAAGAACAGCTAGCCGATATCTTCACAAAGCCCTTGGATGAGAAGAGATTTAGCAAGTTGCGGTGTGAGCTAAATATCTTAGAATCTTCGAATGTTCTCTGAAAAGGACACACATCCTAACACTTATGCAAAATTGATGACTTAGATGTGCAACACATGAAGAAACGTTTTCTTCAATCAATGAAGAATAACACCCCAAGTGTGAAGAAATTAATGAAGAATTTGATTTTCAGAACCCTACAACAATTGTACGCGGTGTCTGAAATCATCATTCTTATACGGTGGGTCACGCCACCACCAAAGTTGAAAATCTTCATTTTTGAAATTCCTCAGTTTTTGAAATTCTTCAGTTTTTCAAATTCTTCAACTTTGCAAAATCTTAAATGTTTCCGTCGTTTTTCTTCATTGGCTATATTTATATGAGTTTATGTCCTCTACAGCATTCACATATGGCTATTTCTTCAAGTTGCATTTTCTGCTAAGTGAATGTGATCGGACCCTTTCCCCTCTATGCTATACTCAACCCAATCTATTCACAAATTCTTCATGTGCGTTCTATTTGAAACTCGTTCAAAATCTTCAGTGTGTCCTTGACAGCTGAAGAATTTGCGAACGGAACTTTAAAATTAATCTTATCCAAATTTTCGGTTTTACCGCTCAATCCGTTCCGGATCCCACGATAGACTTATCTATTCACCCACGATCTAACACGATCTCCACTTCTTAGTATGTGGGTGACACATGTCAAGCGAAGGAGAAGGGTCAGGGGCACGTTCATCCTAAATCTTCGGGCGAACAGTTTTTCACTGCGACTATAAATACCCCCTCTCCCCTTCCTCACTTCCTTTACTCCGCTCGGCCGCTCTCTCTCTCGCTCGAGCTCCTCAAACCCTAGCGCCGCCGCTACTCCATCGTCTCCGGTGAGGAAGAGCTTCACTGCCTCGACCTCGTCGCCGTCGTACTCGCGCCGACCGCGGAAATCTTCACTCCGCCGCCGCCGTAGCTGTCTTCCTCCGCCAAGTTAGGGCGTGGAAGATCTACACCGACGAACTTCACTGTTCTTCTTCACAGTTCGTCGTGTTCTTCATCAAGGGTAATTAAAAGTTACTTTTACTACCTCTTTTGATTTGAAATTTCACAACAAAATCTTCAAATCCACACACACAAAACAACTCACTAGTCATCTGTTCTTGATTCGTTTCTCTAAGCATCATTTTTCTTCAAGATTCCTCAATTGTGTGGATCTTCGATCTATACAACTCTGGAACCTAAGACAAAGAACGCTTAGTGAAATTCTTCAAGGCTTATCTGGTCAAGTTCCTCAAACTTGTTTTTTTGAAAAACCTTCTGAGAACGCATATGACCTCTCCAAATTCCTCGCAACTATACTCTGTTCACAGGTACTCATGTCCGTTGCTGAATCACTAGGTTCTCATCAAGTTAACTCATTTGCAGCGTTCCTCGAAGAAAAGTTGCACACTTCTTCAGAAAATTTGATTGTTCAAATTCGTCATCTGAAGAATATGGCTGATGGTAAGAAGCCGCAGAAAGGAGGAAAGAAACATGAGGTCATGACTGCTTTTGAAATACCTGAGGCCATCTATGCTGATTATTGCACACCTGATGAGGCTAAGTACAGAAAAGAAACTAAAACTCAGCGCAAGGTGTGCATACAGAAGATTGAACGGAGATGGGCAAGAGAATGGAGGGAGTACAGATATGTGACTCCAAAGTATATGAAGAAATTCGCACTTAATCCTCCATGCCCAAGAGATCCATTGGCACCTGGCCAAGAAGCTGACCCCACCAACATCAAGCGTGCTGAGGACTTTCCTGAAGAATGGGCCAAGCGCCAAGCTAAGTTGGCGAGACAAGCTAAAGAAGCAGTGAGGAAATTCAATGAAGACTCTGCTGCTGCTACTGCCACTGAGGCCTCTGTCAAGCCAAGAAAATCAATGGCAAAGAAGCCCGCTCACAAGCCAAGTGCTTCACCAACTATGCCCTCACGGCCAAGTTCCTCAGCAATGCCCTCACGGCCAGAATCTTCAAAGCCCTCACAGCCAGATTCTTCAAAGCCCTCACGGCCAGTTCCAATAACTGCTCCTCCTCCAAAGTCCTCAGCTGCTCCGGCAAAGTCCTCAACACCTGTACATCTGGCCACGTGCCAAAGGACAACAGGCATCTCTATTGCCTCTGGTGCCTCAACAAGTTCCTCAGCTGCACCAAAATCTTCATCAGGCCCCACTCTGCTGAAGACTAAGGCAACGGCTGGTCGAGGTCCTCGGCCAAGTCCGTAGAAGAAACATGTTGCCTTTTAAGTGCCATCTGACGATGAAGCTGATGATGATGAACTTGTAGAAATCATCAGAGACCGATAAGAAAGGGCCGCTAGAGCCAAGGCACAAATGTGCCACTGCTATTGGATCCAAGGGCGATCCTTGATTACATTGATCTCTGGCACAAGGATCCAAATACTCCTATGCCTGATTTCAATCTGACTCCTGGTCAAAGTCACATGCTGACCCATTTCATCATTGAAGAGAAATGGAAATTTGAGAAGGCCAGGCAGATCAAGAAGACTCAGTTCAGAAAGGAGAAGTTCCTGAAGAATAACATTGTCAATATGTCAACTGATGAACTCCTCAAGATCCAAGCTGAAATCAAAACCCTCAGCAATGACTTCAATGCTTACTATGCTGATTGGCAAGGAGCCAAAGTCAGGTTTGTGAAACTGACTGAGAAATTCACAAATGTTGCAGCCCCATCGCAACAAGAAATTCCACAAGCTGAAGCGTCTGCTCAGCCAACTGAAGAACATGACAGCACCGCTGATGACATTCAGTCTGCTGAAGAAAATGCTAGTTCCAGGGCTGACGACTCCATTCCAGCCGCTGAAGAAATTGTTCGGGCATCCACTAGTGGTGCGCCTGAAGAAATTGAAAATGTCAGGGTAACTGCATCAGTTGCGCCTGAGGAAATTCAACCAAATTCCTCAGTTCCATCTGCGCCTACCCCAACTCCAATTCTTCCATGTGCATTCGATGTGAAGAAGACCAAGGCTGCAGAACGAGCTGCAGTGAAGAAAAGGAAAGCATCCAGTGCTTCAGAATCTTCAGCTCCAAAGAAGATGAAGCCTCTGACAAGCTCTATTGAAAATCCAATTGATGCTGTTCCGATTTCCACCATGCCATCAAAGGACCTTGTTCCTTTTGATGAGGAATATGTGATCCCTAGCGGATTTAATGAAGAACCTCAATCTGCTGCTTCGTCAGAGTAGGTTGATGAAGAAATTGAAGTGGATACGATCCCTTCAATGCCTGTTGCTTCCTCGCCAATGCCTCAGTTCACAGCTGAAGAGGCTGGCGTTGAAGAAATTAAAGATGAAGACGTGGACATTGGCTGCACAACGCCCGTGGTGAATGATGACTTTTGGGAAAGTCAGCACCCCAATACCCCACTCTTCACGCCACTACAACAAATACCTCAGTCCCCTGCACCAATAGTTCAAATGGGCTCTGAAGAAACTCATCCCACCTCGTTTGTGCATGAAGAAATTCCAGCCACTAGTGTTGATGAAACTGCTGTTGCTGATCCTCTGAACATGCAGACTGCAACTGAAGAGGAACAAGAAATTCCTCAGCCTGAAGAACCTGAGATTGCGATTCCTGAGGTTGTGATGCAACTCACTGACACTCCAGTGCCCAAGCCCAGGGATCCATTCTCAAAGAAGAAAAAAGTTCAAGGCTGAAGATTTCTTTAGAGAGCATGTGTTCTTCATTGATTACAACCCGTATGACTCTGCTCGCATAAGGAAGAGGCGTTTCTGGACTGCTAGTCAAGCCAATTTCTATTCCTCAATACTGTTCAACAAAGACAAAGTCTTCGATCATGAACATATTCCTCATGTGGACATGGAGTCTCTGCCGTGCTTTGAGCCAGTCCTCAGTGTTCTTCACGATGCTGGATTGCTAAATTTCTACACTGACATCTGTGACTGGAATGAAGAACTCATTCTTCAATTCTATGCAACGCTGCACATCACAGGAAACTCTGAAGATGTGAATTCATGGGTGCTGGACTGGATGTATGAAAATACTCACTACAAGGCACCAGCAACTGAATTGCTTCGTGCCCTACCACTCAGTCCTCCCCTTGACAGTGCTCGTTGCGTCTAAAGTGAACCTGAACTTTCAAATCATTTCATGCAAGTGCTGATGAAGCCTTTGAAGCCAGGGCAGGCTCCTCGAACCAAATTCCTCGTCAAGGAATTACTATATGTGCCTCAGACTGTCTATCGCATTTTGACGAAGACAATGAGTCCAATCAAAGGCCACGACTCAAATGATGAAGAGGTCATTGGCATCATGAAGAACATGCTTTTCAATATCATTCATGGCGTTCCTGTCGACTTCCATGATTTCTTCATGAGGACTCTGGCGAATATTGCTATGTCAACATTTGAACTGAAGCCTTATGCACCATGGATTATGAGATTCATCAGGACAAGGGCTTCACTAAATTACAAAGCTGACACTTTGAACCATGGCAGCTACTTGCCTCCGATTGAAGTCCTCAAACGGACATATTCCTCAGCTGATGACAAAGTCAAGGCAACTGCTATGATAGATGAAGGCATTCGTCCATTGGATGGTCAATTTCGCAAGGCTGCATCCTACTCCATGAATGATGACTCTGCCACACATGACTCTGCCGTCAAGCAAAATCCTCAATCCACAGCTCCTAGGGTGATGACTAATCGTGAGTTACTCCTCAGTCTTCATCAGAAGGTTGATCGCAATCACAAATGGGTCAAGCGTCAGTTTGGTTCAATTCTTCACAACATGACATCAACACACAATGCAGTGAAGAAAAACCAATACTACCTCCATGAAACCTTCAACCGTACCTGGGCTATTCTATCACATGTCTACAGCGCTGCTGATCTGAAGAAAATGGGTCTCAAGGAAGAATTTGACTGGTCTGCACCTCCACCGAAGAAATTCAAGAAGGTTAAGGTTCCTTCCTTGGTGGCTAGCTCCTATTCTTCATCATGTGAGACTGATGAAAATGAAGACTTAGACGACACTGTGGCAGGCCCTACTACGACTATCGACCCCAACGCTGGCGCTCCTCCATCAACTTGATATTCTTCAGGGGCGTTAGTCCTCAGTTTCGATCATTTTGGTCATTCGATGACAAAGGGGGAGAAATTTGAGTTAGTCTTCAAGCGAGTCTATTATTTGGGCGTTTTTGCTAAGTTACAACTCTCGTTCTTCTAAAACTTTATTGGATCGAGTTGTAATCTTAAACCCGATGGTGCCCTGATACTTTTTGATGCACTGTGCTTTGATACTCTTGATACGTTATTCTGCATGCTTGTTCCTCATTAATATTATTGCACGCATGCTGAATTTCATCAGCCACCATATTTCATCATGCATTTCAAATTCTTCATATTATATGTTAAATGCGTGTATGAATTACAAGATATAGGGGGAGATCTCCATGATTCAATTCTTCAAGTGTGCATTGCTTCAAAAGCAAATTCCTCACTATGCACATCTTCAGGGGGAGTTCTTCTATATCTTGCAATCAAATTCCTCAATATCAGTACTTACACTTCATATGTTTATCCCCGTTGAAAACTTAACCTATATTGTCATCAATCACCAAAAAGGGGGAGATTGTAAGTGCATCTAGTGCCCCTTAGTCATTTTGGTGTATTGAAGACTTATAGGTTAAGGGACTAATGTGTTTGTGAGTGTACACATGTCTATAAGTCTATGAGGAGTTTGATATTTACAGAGAAAGTCGACCCCTAAAAATGAATATCTTCGACTGAAGATTTTGGTAACCCTGAAGACTTTCATGAAGACTTTGAAAGTGAAGAAATTGGTGTATCCGTGAAGACTTGATATTCATGCGAGGAATATGAAGCTTGAAGACTTTCGTTTTCATAGTTTTGTTTTTCTCTTTCTTGAGAAGGAAACACCGTATTGTTAAAGGGGGTCGAGGAAATACTAAGGAAAAATTTCCATGTGATGCTCAACTCAAAATCCTAAACCTACCAAACCCTTCGAGTGAAGCCTTTGGAAATCTCATATAGTTCAGTCAATTTCTTCAGTGACAGAGACGAAGTTCTTCTGGTCGCTGAGGAATTTGTTCTGACTGAGGAGTTAGGAATTCACCAGTGCGGATTGCCTACACAGTGAGGAACATGATAGCACTAAGGAATTTGATAGTCAAATTTCCGACCATTGCTGTGCTGCGCGCCAGCTGTCCCAAAATATCTTATCCACCTAACGGTCATATCAGACAAGGGCATTTATGTCTTATCATGTCGGGCTGCTCCCTAGGCTATAAATAGACGCCTCTACAACCACTAGCTGGTTGGCTGCTCCGAGAGAAACTGACACTTGTCATTTGAGAGCAACCCATCCTCCGAGGACTTTGAGTGAAAATCATCGAGTGAGGAAAAACCCAAACCCAAACACCTGCAAACCCCAAAGTGATTGAGCATCACTGAAGAGATTATTCCTGCGTGGATCTGATGCCTGTTACCTTTGAAGACTATACTTCTTCCGGACGGTTAGGCGTCGTGGTCTAGAGCATCCAAGAGGAATTGTGGCTCACCGAGTGACCGAGTCTGTGAAGGTTTGGAAGTCGCCTGAAGAGTTACCACGAGTGATTGGACGAGGTCTGTGTGACCTTAGTTCAAGGAGAATACGGTGAGGACTTGGTGTCCTGAGCTGCGTGCTCAGCGACTGGGTGTCTCGGACTGTGTGTCCTCAAGTTTAAATACTCAGCCGCTCCAACCAGACGTACAACTGAGACAACAGTTGGAACTGGTCTACCAAATCATTGTCTTCACCAACCTTACTGGTTATATTTCCTCAACTCTTTCATTTCCTCATTACTGTGTTGAGTGATTGTTCATATCTGTGTTTGAAGACTTTGACTGAAGACTTTCTCAATTTCCTCAGTTCAATTTCTTCAGTCTGTTTGTCTTCATCTTGTGTGATCATGTGTTTACGCTTCCTGTACTCTGTGTTTGTCTTCATTTCATCATGATGACTATGTCTGTATCCTGTTATGCTTACTTCTGAGTACTTATTCCGCTGCTAGTAGTTCTTCGGTAAGGAATTTCCTCACCGGTAAATTCCTCAGTGAAGAATCCATAAAATACGCCTATTCACCCCCCCTCTAGTCGATATAACACACTTTCATAGGCAAGGACAAATAGGGGCTGACATGTCACTATCCGCGGACGTGCCCGAACATGTCCATAGGATATTTGCAACCCTGGTTGTAATGTTCTTATAAATTGGAATAAGGTTCTCCTGCCCAACCCCCATTCAAACGATGCGTCTCCCGTTGTCGGAGGACGTGTAGAGGTGTACATCTGGTGGATCTCGCGGGATTAGTTCGGTGTTTTTCTTTGATGGATCCGCGTGGATCCCGTCATTGTTCGTACGCGTTCATGTGTCTACAAATTGGTTCCTTCTGGTCTACGTTTATGTTCATTGACAACAGTTGTTGTTCTAGTGCAGCGCTGGTCCTTAGATTGAAGACTTCCTGATTTCTTTTTGACCAAAAACAATAGGGGAAGACTTCCCGATTGTATAGTACAATAAGGTTTGCTCGGCTCCTATGAAGAAGAGTTAGTGACGGTGGTGTGCCTTTGGCTCGCTTCAATGCTTGTAATCGTCGCTAGGTGGTCTAGAAACATGGACGTAATTTTTGTTACTTCTTATATTTTTTGTACTGCCATGATGTTTTATGAATAGATTGGATGTTTTTTCTGCAAAGAAAGATGCTTATAGATTTTTCCACTTAGATGACATCCGAAAAACCGAGCTTGAATTTTGTTGCAGCGTTGGACAACCTTTTAAGCTTTGTTTTTTTACAAGCTCATTGGATGTAATTTCAGTGCAAGTTGATAAATTTTTTTCTATTTTGTACCGAGCTCCAGTTTTTCTTTCCAGATTTTTTAGTTACTGTTCACTTGGTTGCAGATATACCGAGCTCCGAAATGCCGCTCACAAGTGCATCAGTGCTTGATCTACTTTAGGTTTTTAAAGACTTTAGACAATGGCTCTCATTTTGTTTGCATGTAAGGGTCAGCTTATGTCATGTTTCCTGGAAACCTCTAGTCTGATACCAGGGATATCTGATACCTATAATAACTTTTAGGTGCGGAAAAAAGAACAACGCATGTAGATAATGGATACAAGTATGTGCGTGTAAAATCTAAAACATGTTGGTTGTTTTGGCAGCAAGCTGTTGTAACTTACACTGCTTCTTATTATTTTGTATTTTTTGCACAAATAGTTATATTTATTCAAAAATTTAAATGGACAAACACGTGTATCCTTCTTTCAGAAACATACTTGTATCTATTCTCATAATTTTTTGAAACATAAATAGTGTGGCCAAATTCTTTTGTAGGGATAGGATATGCCCAGGTTTTGAAAATCCATGTTTCATCTTTCCCATGAGTTTTTTTTATCTGAGAAAGTGCACTAAGCTAACTAAATGGGGCGTGGGGTAGCCAAAGTTCACATAGAAAATGTTAAAAGTTCAACATTATGAGCTGCTCTTCTAAGACGATGCCATAATCCAAGCTTGTGGTAAATATTTATTTTACCAAAACAACCAGCAACTTTACAATTTAATTTTCAAATGGCTTTGGCTGCTTCCGCATATCGATAACCACAAATTTGTTCATATATATCAGATTAATGATGTGAAGATTTAAAGATGCAAATTGTCCCTATTTATTTAAAAAAATTAAAGTAGTAGACTCATAGTTTTCTCTTCTCCATTTTCCTTAGTCCAGTAAGGCATTGTAAGAGAAATCACCATCCGACATATACTCTTTTTCAGAATATTATCCATGTCTAAAACATTATCGCAGTTTTGCACTACTGTTTAAATAATTATAAGCCTTTTGAAGTTCATCCAATGTTAAGTAATCTTTTCCATTGAGTGTATTGCAATAATGCTTAAAAATACTCATAATTTACTTGTTCATCAAAATCAACCTTCACCTAGAAAATAAAGAATATTTAACTTCAGAATGTATGAACTGAGGAGAATAAAAAGTTCAAAATGATATACATTTAGTTACCCTACAAAAGACATCAGTATTTGTCTCGATAATGACCACAACCCTTAGACATTTGATGCATAATCACTTTGTTTCCCTTATGACTTTTGAAAAATTGGTACCATTATATAAGTATTGCTTTCTCATATAACAAAGAGGCACGCCTACTATTTTTAAAAGTGATATGACGAAGGCCCGAATTATTTTTAACTATTTATTGATTTTAGTACATCAGTAAATTATTACAATATTTTATAGTTTGTTACAAGTGCATCCTTACAGTTGGACAATAATCGGTTTAACAACTTGTAGGAGCAGATGTGAATCATTTCACCTATTTTTATTTATAATAATTTTTTTTTATTTCACTATAACTAATTAGGTCATTTAGTTATCTTATTCTTATTGATACATCATTTAAGGTCTTATCTTGAATACTGTATTTTTTAAGCATGCCGAGTAGAATTAACAATTTAATCATGTTGAAAATATACATATTTCCAATACACTCTTAAGATTAAAAAACATGTGGTTGTATTAAAGCAATAGTGTATTTTATCGCAAATAATGTTTTATTATATTAGTTCGGTTTGGGAGGTTTAAGATTTTAGTTACAGTGGATTTCACCATAAATCTAAAAAATAAGCATCCTACATTACTCTAAAGTTAGGAGAGTTGTATACTAGTTTGTATTATGACACATTTATATGTCTCATTTTTCATAGTCCTTAAATATCAAAGATAATATTTGGTAGAGTATTCTGTAGTGTATTAATCTAACAAATAACTTGGAAGAAGCTTCCAGAGTACATGACTATCATGTTTAGGTGTAACAAAATATAGTTTGTGGAATGTATTAGATGTGAAAACATGGTTCGTCCATTCTATTTCTCTTATGCACTTTGGCTAATTGGAAAAGCACGGTGCCCCTAGTTGGTATGAGAAATCAAATATTATGTAACATGCATGAATATTTAGAATTTAAATTGGCATGTTCTTCTTTGTTTGAATTTTACATTGATTTTTTCTAGAACCAATCTCTTTATATTTCTCAAACCCGCTCACAACAATCATGCCCCCCCCCCCCAAACCAATCTGATCTGAGAAGACCGATGATTAAGGACATTAATAAGTGTCACACGTGTGGCACTTACACATGACAACTCCGAACATTTTTTATCGCAAGTTTAGTAATGCGAGGATGACAACATTAATAGTCAAGCATGGCAACTTTCTCTTCGGAGCCAGTTTTAGAGTTTTGGGTTTCTTTTTCTCAGATGGCAACTTTAGTTGTGAAAAACATCAGAGAAGGATTACTTCATGCCACACGTGTGGCACTTATCATTTGGAACGATTGATGTGCTAATTTTGAAAGTTATATATCTCCCTTGCTTTTGCCCATCGTTACAACACTAGAAATCCTATCCTAATTTCCTTGGGACATGTTGCCACATGATTTTGGAGTTCTCCCGGTTTGGGATCACATGGTTTGGAAGTCCACTTGTTTCAATCTCCCACTCGGTTTGGTAGACCCAAGTATCTCTCGGGCGTGCTAATCTTGGCCATGAAGAACCTATAGAGGCAGAGTTATGTTGGGGCAAAACCAGGCCGTCCTACCCAGCCAATGAATTTTGTGAGTTAGTTTAATCTATAGCCCGTCTGTAAGGGCATTCTTGTCCCTTAGTAGTTTTGGTGATTGATGACAATGCTTTTGCGGACTAATCGTGTGTACTGAGCTTTTGAGATGTATCATGACTAAACACAAGACGATTTGTTGCCCCTCGAAGATTATTGAAGACGGCGTTTGTCTATGGTTCTTTTCGGTGGAGTTGAGTCATAGGAAAGCCGTACTATTAAGAGAGGGTCCGCTTTGCAAAGGTTTGGATGGAATCTCACGTACACGTTCCTTTAGCACCGCCTATCCTTTGGCTCTTTGGAGTTCTCCTCCGTCTCACCTTGTCTCTACGAAATGAAGGACTTCGAGTTGCTCTTCTCAGGCTGGCGGTAGTACTGCTCCTCTGAGCGGTACTACCGCAGGAGCCAGCGGTAGTACCAGGCTCTGGCATGGCAGTACCATGGGCTTCCACGGTAGTACCGCTTCTCCTAAGCGGTAGTACCGTGAGTTCTGGCCTGGCACCGCTCCTCAAGCGGTAGTAGGGGCGGATGTAATTTTTTACATCCGCGCCCTACGTGGTAGTACCGTGCTGCGGCGCGGTAGTACCGTGTCGCCTGGCCAGGTGCAGCAGCAGGAGCGGAGGTAGGGGCGGATGTAATTTTTTACATCCGCACCCCTCACGGTAGTACCGCACCCCTAGTTCGCGGTAATACCGTGTCGGATTTTCGCATCGATAATATCTTTGCGGAGGTAGTCACAGATGTAATTTTTTACATCTGTGCCTACCGTGTCTGATCTGTGGCTGCCCTGCGGTAGTACCGCACAGGGTCGCGGTAGTACCTTGCCTGCGGTTCTACCGCGCCCTATCTGTGCTCTTCTGTTCAGGTCCAAGCTCTGCCGCGCCCACGGTAGTACCGCGGTCCGCCGCGGTAGTACCGCAGGCCCGTGCGATAGTACCGCTCCTGTGATGCGGTAGTACCGCGGGTCGCGGGCTGAGTGGTGGCTAACGGTTGGATTTGTTCCCCCACTATATAAGGGGGTCTTCTTCTCCAAGAAGATTCACCTCTTCCATCCCCAAGCTCCATTATTGCTCCAAGCTCCATTTTCGCCCGATCTCTCTCCCTAGGTTGGTTGAGAAGGCCCCGATCTACACTTCCACCAAGAGAAATTTGATTCCCCACAGTAATCCCTAGCGGATCTTGGTACTCTTGGGTGTTTGAGCGCCCTAGATGGTTGAGGTCACCTCGGAGCCATAATCCATTGTGGTGAAGCTTCATGGTGTCGTTGGGAGCCTCCAATTAAGTTGTGGAGATTGCCCCAACCTTGTTTGTAAAGGTTCGGTCGCCTCCTTCAAGGGCACAATTAGTGGAATCACGACATCTCGCATTGTGTGAGGGCGTGAGGAGAATACGGTGGCCCTAGTGGCTTCTTGGGGAGCATTGTGCCTCCACACCGCTCTAACAGAGACGTACTTCCCCTCAAAAGGAAGGAACTTCCATAACACATCCTCGTCTCCACAGGCTCCACTCTTGGTTATCTCGCACCTTTACTTTTGCAAGCTTACTTGTGTTATATCCCTTACTTGCTTGTGTGCTTGTTGTTGTTGCATCATATAGGTTGTTCACCTAGTTGCATATCTAGACAACCTACTTTGATGCAAAGTTTAATTTGGTAAAGAAAAGCTAAAAATTGTTAGTTGCCTATTCACCCCCCCTCTAGTCAAGTATATCGATCCTTTCAATTGGTATCAGAGCCTCGTCTCTTTATTAAGGACTTTGTCGTCCGAAGAGTATGGTTGACACCGTAGACGGTGTGGTGGAGGAGCACTCCAGTGTGAATCCGATCTCATCTACGGGTGATGGGGAAACCTCGGTGTCCCGTGAGGAATTCAATGTGGCCTTGGACACATTGAAAACCTCCATGACTACCAAGGTTGAAAGCATGTTTAATAAATTCTTAGAAGGACTTAAACTATCTACCTCGCTGTTGCAAGTGGGTGATCCCACTAACAAGGTGACAGATGCTAACTCCGACAAAGGGAAGCTAATAGTGAGAAGGGTCCTTCTACTAGTGGTAGAAATGGCACCGACATATTTGCCGATGTGGAACCTCCAACTTATGGAGGACTGATTCCCTCTACTCATTTAAATCATGTCGGCCCTCCTCCTAAGATTGTGAAAAATGAGGATTTTGATTCTTGGGTGTATCGCTTCAAGCGTCGTTTAAATCATGTGAATACTAATCTTTGGAGAATCATTGAAGAAGGTCTCTGTCCACATGACCGAAGCAACTTCACCCCTAGAGAAGCAGTGGATAATCAATTCAATGAGAATTCTCTCTTCATCATCCAATATGCTATCCTTCTCGAAGATCTCCCTCATCTCCGACCCCATGCCATGGCCAAAGACGCATGGCAATGCGTTGTGTCTCTCTATCGGGGAAGTGCAAGCATTCAACGCTCCAACTATGAACTGGTGCAAGACTAAGCCGATGAGTTTGCAATGAAAGAAGATGAAGAACCTCGTGAGCTCTTTCAGAGAGTGACCAAAATCGCGGTCTCACTCCAAGATCATGGGAGCAAGGACACGGATGACAATTGGATCAAGCGCAGGTTCCTATAGGCCATGATGCCCTACAACAAGGCCATGTCCTCCATCATTTGTCAAAGACCATACTTCCACTCCATCACCTCAAGTGAAATGTTGGATGAGTTCGTTGCAATGAGCATCTTGGACAAGACCGCCGACAACGCGGTGCTCCACTCTCAAACGGAAAAGAAGCCCAACCTTGCCTTGAAGGCCAAGGTGATTGTGGAGGAAGAGGAAGATGAGGAGAGCAACCCCGAAGATACAAAATATGATTATCATGAGCACATGGCTCTTCCTTCAAGGCAATTTTGGAGCAAGAAGAACTCAAGGCCCAATTTAAACAAGACTAACTCAAGTGGCTTCAAGGGCAAGCAACGAGTAAGAACTTGTTACAAATGTGGCAATGTGAGCAATTTCGTTGCGGATTGTCCTTACGAGAAGCGGGAAGACAATGGTGCCAAGCTCATCCGAAAAGACAAAGCCAAGTCCTTACCCAACAAGAACAACTTCACCAAAAAGACTCCTACTCGAGGGTTGGTGGTTCAAGAAGAATACCTGAGGATGACAATGATGATGAAGATAGTGAAGCAATGGCCATGGCATCCATTGCCATTGCCACAACTCCCCGGATGTCTCTCTTCAATTCACCCAACGAGAACATCACCGCCAAGTGCCTCATGGCCAAAGCCTCTAACAAGGTAACCCCCAACATCAAAACCACCATCATTACTAATCCCTCTTTGGCGGGATGCATTGATGAACATGAGGGTTCTAATGAGGATGTGAATGAATTTGAGTCCTTTATGAGTAAGCTCAAGGGCAAATCCAAGAAGCACTTTGTTGCTCTCTTGGAACAACTTGGTGAAGCCAATGACATGATCGTGGCTCACGAAGAAACCATCTCTAAGATGGAAGGTCATAATCGTGACTATGCCGATGAGATATCGGATCTCTCTAATGCTCTTGAGGAAGAGCGTGGGCATTGTTTGGCTCTTGAGGAGTCACACAACAATGACCATGCTAAGTTAAAGAAAGATCTTGATCATGCACTTGTTGTGTCTCGTGTGCTAACTTCCGAGAAGGCTAAACTTGGGGTTGATCATGCTATACTCAAGGAGGAGTTTGATGTACTTGACAAGGCCCACAATGTCTTGAAGGGTGCTCATGCTAATCTCAAGGAGTCTCGTGCTCAACTCCAAGTTAAGCTAACCAAGGAAAAGGCCACCTTTCCTCATATGGTATTAATTGATAATGCATATGCCACTAACCCGTGTTGTGAGCATGTGCATCTTGTGGAGGAGAATGCCAAGTTGAAGGATCAACTTGAGAAAGGCCTTGTGACATGCATTCAAGGTGAGAAGAACCTCAACGACCTTTTGAGCAATCAAAAGGAAGTTGTGGCCAAGGAGGGAATTGGGCTCGCACCCAAGTCCAAGAACAAGAAGAAGAACGACAAGACTAAACGACCTCCTCCTCTAAAGCAAACTTTTGTGAAAGAGGGAGAGGGTGCTCCTAAGGAGAAGAAGAAAAATGTGAAGGGTGTTGATGTCAAAAAGGGCAAAACCACCTCCTCCAACAAAGCCGACGACTTTAACCCTTCTTATGTGTTGTGACGTGCTAGTGATGGGCATGTTTATGCTAATTTTCTTGGTTCTCCTTCTGAGTACATTGAATGGTCTATTTGGGTTCCTAAGACCCTTGTTACTAACATCAAAGGACCCATTACAAAATGGGTACCTAAAACCAAGCATTGATCTCATGTAGGTGTTTGCTTCCGGTGGGGGATCATGGTTGCTCGATAGTGGAGCAACGAATCATATGACCGGAATCAAGGACTTGGTGGTGGACGTGCACAAGATTCCTTCTGTGCCCACCAATGTCGAGTGGGGTGATGCCTCGTCTTCTAAGGTATTGGGTCTTGGCAAGGTTGTCATATCTCATGATCTAACGATCAAGAAAGTCATGCTTGTTGAGTCCCTTGCATTCAATCTTCTTTCCGTTTGTCAACTTGCACTCATGGGCTTTGCCACTTTCTTTGATATTGATACCGTGGCCCTCTTGTGGAGCAAGACTCTTAAAGTAGCCTTTGTTGGGCATGTCGAGAACGGTCTTTATGTGATTAACTTTTCGGAGCAACCCACTAAGACCGCGACATGCCTAATGGCTAAAGTTGATGTGGGTTGGCTTTGGCATCGCCGTTTAGCCCATGTCAATATGAGATCTTTGCAAAGTCTTCTCAAGGGGGACCATGTTCGTGGACTAACAAATGTCAGTTTTGCCAAAGATCGAGCTTGCAGTGCTTGTATTGAAGGAAAGCTTCATGAGAAGGCTCACCCTCCCACGACCATCATCTACTCGAAGAGACCCTTGGAGCTCCTTCACATGGATCTCTTTGGGCCTCCATCCTTTGATAGTCTTGGAGGTAGAAAGTATTGCTTGGTGATTGATTATTCAAGATACACTTGGGTATACTTCTTCAAGAGGAAGAGTGAGACTCAACAAACCGTCATCGACTTTGCAAATGAAGCTCAACGTCAACATGATGCAAAGATCTTGACAATAAGAAGTGACAACGGCACCGAGTTCAAGAACTACACCTTGGATGAGTTTCTTAGTGATGAGGGGATCAAGCATCAATATGCTGCACCATATACCCCTCAACAAAATGGTGTTGCGGAGAGGAAGAACCGGGCGTTGATGGATGCGGCAAGGACCATGATGGCGGAGTTCAAGTCTCCATACAACTTTTGGGCTGAAGCCATCAGCACAACATGTCATGCATCCAATCGGCTCTATCTCCGCAAAGGCTTGAACAAGACTCCTTATGAAATACTCACCGGTAACAAGCCCAACCTCAAGTACTTCCGGGTGTTCGGGTGTAAGTGTTTCATTCTCAAGAAAGGTGTTGGTTTGTCTAAATTTGAGGCTAGAGCTTATGAGGGCATATTTGTTGGTTATGCTACAAACTCTCATGCTTACCGTGTCCTCAACAAGTCCACCAGACTCATTGAGGAGACGTGTAACATGGAGTTTGACAAAAATAACGGCTCCCAAGTTGAGAAAAGTGGTACTTGTGATGTAGGTGATGAAATTCCTCCCCAAGCCATAAGAATAATGGTTATTGGTCATATTCTACCCATTGAGGAACCCCTTGTGGCCGAAGGAGAAGGACAATGCTCCACTCAAGTGGAGCCATCACCTCCCCAAGACCCACACGCTTCCGAAGAACAAACTGAAGGCCCTCAACCTCGTGAACAAGACCAAGGGCAAGATCAACCTCAAGATGGTGGTGAACCACCAAATGATGACCAAGGTCAAGTTCTTCCCCTCGAGCAAGTTCAAGATCAAGAGCAAGCTCAAGATCTGGAACAAGCTCAAGACGGTGCTCAAGATAGTCAAGTTAACCCTCCTCCTTCCACATCCGAGGAGGAATTAGAGCATCGTGCCGTGAAGATTGCTTCCAAGCTCACCACCAAAGGTCATCTCATGGAGAATGTGGTTGGAAGCCTAAGAAAGGGGGTAAGCACTCGTAGACAGTTAGCAAACTATTGTGAACATCACACGTTTGTCTCTTGTGTTGAACCCCAAAAGGTCTATGAGGCGCTCGAAGATCCGGATTGGTTCAATGCCATGAATGAAGAACTCAACAACTTCAAGTACAACAAGGTGTGGAGATTGGTGACAAGGCCGTCGGGGAACCACAACATCATTGGAACCAAGTGGATATTCAAGAACAAGCAAGATGCTCATGGGAACATCATTCGCAACAAGGCAAGATTGGTAGCACAAGGCTACTCCCAAGTCGAGGGTATCGACTACAGTGAAACCTTTGCTCCCGTTGCTCGCCTTGAATCCATTCGTTTGTTGATTTCTTATGCTTCCCATCACAACTTTAAGTTACAACAAATGGATGTGAAGAGTGCTTTTCTTAATGGTCCTATTAATGAGTTGGTTTATGTCAAGCAACCCCCCGGGTTCGAGGATCCCTACTTCCCGGATCATGTGTATCAACTCGATAAGGCACTCTATGGCCTTAAGCAAGCCCCACGTGCGTGGTACGACCACCTTACCGAGTTGTTACAAGATCGTGGATTTGAGGTTGGGCAAATCGACCCCACTCTTTTTACTAAGAAGGTCAAAGGGGAGTTGTTTGTATGCCAACTATATGTTGATGATATTATCTTTGGTTCCCCTAACAAAGTTTTCAATGAGGAATTTGCCGCTCTCATGACCTCTAAGTTCAAGATGTCTTCGGTGGGAGAGTTGAAGTTCTTCTTTGGTTTCAATATCAAGGAAAGAAAAGAAGGCACCTTCATCAACCAAGCCAAATACACTCAAGACATGCTCAAAAGATTCAAGCTAAGTGATGTCAAGCCGGATTCTACTCCAATGCCTACCAAGTGCCAACTTGACATTGATCCCAATGGTAAAGCGGTGGATCAAAAGTTATATCGCTCCATGATTGGCTCCTTGCTTTACCTTTGTGCATCTAGACCAGATATCATGTTGAGTGTGGGAATATGTGCATGGTTTCAAGCTGCACCGAAGGAAAGTCACTATGTGGCGGTCAAGCGAATCTTTCGATATTTGGCTCATACCCCAAACTTTGGCTTATGGTACCCAAGAAGAGCAAACTTCAAGATTGAAGGATTTTCGGATTCTGATTGGGCGGGAGACAATGTGGATAGGAAGTCCACTTCCGGAGGGTGCCAATTTCTGGGTTGCTCTTTGGTAAGTTGGTCTTCCAAGAAGCAAAGTTGTGTGTCTCTCTCGTCCACCGAAGCGGAATATGTGGCGGCCGGTAGTTGTTGTGCACAACTCCTATGGATGAGGCAAACTTTAAAGGATTACGGTGTCACTTGTGACAAAGTGCCTCTTTGGTGTGACAATGAAAGTGACATCAAGATTTCTCTCAATCCGGTGCAACACTTCAAGACGAAGCATATTGAGATTCGGTATCACTTCATCTGGGATCATATTAGGCGAGGGGAGATCGAGCTCAAGTATGTCAACACTCATGATAACCTTGCAGATATTTTCACAAGCCCTTGGATGAAGCAAGATTTCGCGAGTTAAGGCATGAGCTAAATATCATTGATTCGAGCAATGTGACTTGAACCTTGCACCTCCCACCACACTCAACTTGTTGTCTAGTTTAGGTGTAGGCATGGACATAGGGGGAGTCTTGTTCTCTCAATGAACTCTCCCTCCCCCTTTATGCATAAATTGATCAACTCTTTCACATTAGCCATCTTTGATGGTACTTGTGCTTCAAAGACGAGTTTTGGTCATGGGCCCAAGGATAATTCTTCGCGGTGCCATACCAATTGACTCAAACATAGGTGGCTCCGGCCACCGCCCTCTTGTTGGAGAGGTTGTGTCTCGTGGTTGGTCTTCGTTGTCTTGTGCTTTCCACTTCCCCGTGCGAGTTTGTGTCATCGTTTGTTTTCGCCTCTTTGTTGTTTGGTGTTCCCGTAGGTTGTTTTGCTTTTGATCTTGTGTGAAACTTACACTTTCTTGGGTTACGGTACTACTGTGGCAGGCCACGGTACTACCACAGGAGTTGGTAGCTTTGCGTTTTCTCAGTTGCCTCTCAGGGGCACGGTACTACCGCTACCATCGCGGCAGTATTTTTTTACTGCCGCTGGAAGAGCGGTACTACCTCCCAGCGCATGGTACTTCCGCCCGGGCGGTACTACCGCGATGACCCGTGGTACTTCCGTGCCCACGCGAGCAGGTGGGGGTTAAGAGCAGGACAGGGGGAGTTCTAAATCCCCCATACCCATTCATCTCTATTCCCCACCCCGTCTCTCTCTCTCTCCTGCCCAAGAACGGCGCCGGAGGTCTTTGCCGGATCTCCGTCTCCGGCCACTCTCCTCAGATTCCGACCGGTGGGATCGTTCCCCACCACTTCCTCTTGCCATGGACCAAGGTCTTTACCCAAATCCCTCTCCTTTTGGTTTGTTCCTTTGCTTCTAGGTTTTGGGGAGATGCATGTGGGGTTGTTGTGATTTTTGGCTAAATCTATGCAAGAGGGATTCGTAGGAGCGTGGTAGTGTAGTAAGCATGCTCTTTGGATAGTCAAAATAGTTCCGATTGATCAATGGTAGTACCGATGTTGTTGTGCGGAGGTTCTAGATCCAGATCGTAACTCTCTGTCGCGGTTTTCGATCCGCGCGGTACTACCGCTCCTCCTGGAGCGGTACTACCGCGGCATTGCCTGTATCTGGTGCCATGCGGTACTTCCATACCTTAGTGCGGTACTACCGCTTTGCGCCCGGAAGTAAAAAATTACTTCCGCCCCAGGCGCGGTACTACCGTGCCACCCCGGCACGGTACTACTGCGGCTGGCGTGGATGTAATTTTTTACATCCGTACACCTGCCCGGTACTACCGTAGATTCATCCTGCACTCTTTTTCTGTCCAGATCTCGTGCTTATTTGTTTCCTTTAGCTTTGGTCTTTGTCTTTTGCATTGACCCGTCTAGTTTCCCGTGCGTGTTCTTGTGTTTTGTGTCTAGGTGGTGGCTCCGGTTCCCTTGCTCGTCGCTCGAATCCCAGCCGTGACACAGGGTCAAAGCGGCTGTGCAACCAAGATGAAGCTCCAGAGGGGTCATCTGCTTCCCAACGCAGGACCAAGCACACCGCCAACAAGCAGAAGGAGCCTGTCATGGGCATGGATGAGATGCCCCAGGTTGAGTTTCTCATTCGAAGGAAGCTCAATCCCTATGTGAATCCCCAGGCTAACTTGCGAGGAAATGATCTCTTCTGGACCAAGCAGTAGAATCTGATCTATCTGGATGTGATCAAGGCCAAGCACAACCTCTACGTGGAAGTTCACTATATTGACATGCATCATATGAGGCAGGACAAGCACCGTGGGTACTTTGGAGAGGCCTTGGATCTAGTGGAGCAGTTCGGCATTTAGCACATGCTCACCTTCCACAAGGATTGTGATCCCGAGATCATAGCACAGTTCTTTGCTTCGGTCTACTTCGGCTTCGATGATGCAAGGACCATGACTTGGATGACCAATGGTCGTCGGATGTCTGATACTTGGAAGGAGTTCATGGAGTTGCTTAACGTTCCAGATGAAGGGCTCGACACGCCAGTTGGAGTTCGCCCTCATGCCAACTCTGAGTATGCTAACAAGAACAAGCTCATGCCATTCCTTGTTCAGAAGACTCTTCCCAACAAGAAGCAAGTGTGGGTGCTTAATCCCTTCCTTGACATGATGCATCGGCTCTTCTGGAACACCCTCTTCCCATGCATTGGTGACATGGGCCAGGTGCATGCTTACCTCGTTGACATGATGCTCCTTTGTGAGGAGGCCCGTCAGGCTCAGACTCAGCCACTTGATGTCTCACATATCATGTGGTGTGAGCTTCAGTTTGCCGTGTTCAACCGTAAGGTCCCCATCTATGGGCCTTACCTGTTTCACCTGATCTCCAAGACTTGGGAGAAGCACTTTCCCAATGATGAGTTTGAAGCTCCAGGGTGGATTCGTCATGAGCCCATCAGGCTTCGCATCAAGCCACAATGGGCTAACACCACCACTTCTGCTGAGGCTGCCGGGAGGGTTGTGGATGGGGAGGAGATTGAGGAGGAAGAAGATGCTGAGGACCGTTCCGCTTTCACTACTCCCTCTGCTGAGCCCTCTTGGGCGAAGAAGCTGAAGATCAAGATGAAGATGCTTTTCTGCATGCAGGTCCAGAGTCAGTACAAGGCTCATGTTGCTCAGAAGGAGGGTCATCGTCACGACAACAGGATTTTGAGGGCGTGTGGTGAGGACATGGCCAGCGGCTCTAAGAGGCACATCACCCCCGAGGCTGCCTGGCTGGCTAAGCAGGGCTACAAGTGGTCCGATTCTGAGGAGGAGTACATTCCTGCTGCGGAGTCTGACGACGAGGAGTCGTTTTCCGCCTGAGCTACCACCTTTGTTGTAGGTGCCCTCTCTGCCTTTTTGGTGTCTCGATGCCAAAGGGGAGAGAGGGTAGGATTTGCGTGTCGTGCGTGCTTCGCCGTTTGCTTTGCTTTCCGTTTGTTGAACTTGTTTGCTTTGGTTTGGTTGTGCTCGTGAGACTAAGTTTATCATATGGTGTAAGACATATGCACTCTATCGTACCTTATTACCTTATTGAGCTTATGCTATATCGTGCTATATATGTTATGCTCATATTTACTATCTTGTTTAATGTTAGCCTTATCCTTGCAAGATATGCTTTGTCTCTAAAATATAGGGGGAGTGGTGATCCTAGTTTTCGTGCCGTGCAGTCCAAAGCACTTTACTCTCTAGCACGAATCTAGGGGGAGCTCGTCTCTATTCTAGAGATGTGGGGTTTGCTTGTGCTATATTCTTTACCTTTGTGCAAATCCCGTATTGTCATCAATCCACCAAAAAGGGGGAGATTGTAAGGGCATTCTTGTCCGTTAGTAGTTTTGGTGATTGATGACAATGCTTTTGCGGACTAATCATGTGTACTGAGCTTTTCAGATATATCATGACTAAACACAAGACGATTTGTTGCCCCTCAAAGATTATTGAAGATGGCATTTCCCTATGGTTCTTTTGGGTGGACTTGAGTCGTAGGAAAGCGATACTATTAAGAGGGGGTCCGCTTTGGAAAGGTTTGGGTGGAATCTCACGTACACATTCCTTTTGCACTGTCTTTCCTTTGGCTCTTTGGAGTTCTCCTCCGTCTCACCTTGTCTCTGCGAAATGAAGGACTCCGAGTTGCTCTTCTCAGGCTGGCGGTAGTACTACTCCTCTGAGCAGTACTACCGCAGGAGCCAGCGGCAGTACCGGGCTCCGGCACGGTAGTACCATGGGCTTCCACGGTAGTACCGCTCCTCCTAAGCAGTAGTACCGTGAGTTCTGGCTTTGCTCCGCTGCTCAAGCGGTAGTAGGGGCAGATGTACTTTTTTACATCCGCGCCCTACGCGGTTGTACCATGCTGCAGCACGGTAGTACCATGTCGCCTGGCCAGGTGCAGCAGCAGGAGCGGAGGTAGGGGCAGATGTAATTTTTTACATCCGCACCCTTCACGGTAGTACCACACCCCTGGTTCGCGGTTGTACCGTGTTAGATTTTCGCATCGATAATATCTCTGCGGAGGTAGTCACAGATGTAATTTTTTACATCTGTGCTTACTGTGCCTGGTCTGTGGCTGCCCTGCAGTAGTACCGCACAGGGTCGCGGTTGTCAGGACCCCGATTCCAAATCACATCGATCTAGCCGGTAACACCTCATATCACCTTGCGGCCTCACGTATGGTATTCCCACGGGTGTCGCCTTACCATGGCCCGGGACTGTTTGCGCCTTTTGGCTCACGTATATGATAGTGTCGCTAGCATCCATATGATAGAGAACCCGGGCCGACATGACTAGTCGTGAACCCAAAGTGGCACTAACTTATAGGGACAGGCATACATGAATCAACATCGAGCATGTCGGTCAGCAGCATGCGAATCCAGGCTGTAGCTCTGGGCTAACAGGACTCCGGGAACCCGGGCTGTAGCAGGCTAGGCAGGACTCCGGATGTCACCGCGTGACATTTCCCCAAAGGGACAGACACAGGAACGAAGTGAACCACATGCCGGCCAGTCAAGTGTTCCGGAGCAGTAGTGCTGGGCTAGCAG
The DNA here is from genome assembly GCF_002162155.2 of Triticum dicoccoides. Taxonomy (NCBI): domain Eukaryota; kingdom Viridiplantae; phylum Streptophyta; class Magnoliopsida; order Poales; family Poaceae; genus Triticum; species Triticum dicoccoides. The sequence continues at coordinate 692,040,306 of NC_041393.1, forward strand.
GACTCCGGTGAATCGGGCTATAGCGGACTACTATGGCTCATGGAAGCACAAGACTACATTTCCCCATAAGAGAGGCTACCAAGGATAAACAACTAGGTTGTCGGATCCCACACATACCAAGCATTTCAATCATACACACAATATGCCCGATATGTGTAAATACAACATGGCATCACAACATAACTCTATGACTCAAGTATTTACTCATTAGGCTCCGAGGAGCGAGATATTACAAACATGGGTCTCATGACCCAACATTCAGAGCATACAAGTCAAAGCACATGCGGAAGCTTAACATGTCTGGGTACAGACATCTACAAATGAAAAAGGCTGAGAAGCCTGACTATCTACCAGATCCTGCCGAGGGCACAAGATCGTAGCTGAGGTAACAAGCTAAATGTCGAAGTCCACGCGGAACCACTAGCGAGACTGAAGTCTCTCTGCAAAACATAGATTAAGAAAATGTGAGTACAAATGTACCCATCAAGACTTACATCAGAACTAGCTACATATGCATCGGTGTCAACAAAGGGGGGGTTGTGGAGTTTGACTGCAGCAAGCCAGCTTTGACTCGGTGGCTATCCTAAACTACGACTCCAAGTAACTCTTTTGAGGTTGCGCACACGAGTCCACATATTCACCATATCAATACACCACTATGGATCCGCTCCCGTCTCCCTATGAGAACGCCATCCATAGTAGTCACGCTTATCTTGCGTATTTTAGAGTATCCACTTTCACTTGTCTATGAACTGTTATAGGCAACCCAGAAGTCCTTTACCGTGGACATGGCTATTCGAATATATCATTTATAACCCTGCAGGGGTGTACTTCTTCACACACGCTCTCACCACTTATTGCCGTTTACACGACATATACTCGGCAACCTTCAAGCGGAAGCCCAGCGAGGGTGTCGGCCACGGCCTACCTAAACACTCAAGTCTCTAGTCCAGGTTTATCGCCTACTCAGGTTCTATCCGCAGGGAGTCCGGCCGAGGTTTCCACATACGGCCCCGAACGATGTGTACAGGGTTCCGCGACACCAAACGGGCGCCCGGCATACCCGGCTACGTGCCTACCGCATCACAGCCCACCCCCCGGGCCAGCGCTGCGCACGGCCTCCAGCATACTACCAACACCAGAAACTACTTGCAACTCCTGGACAGAGGACAAGGGTGGTTAAGAAGCCGAGAGAGTCAATTAAGGATCCCAATGTGTAGTAGTAGCTGTTTCATGGATCACAAACACATAACTCAGTTCCTGAGAACGGCTGCAATGAGACAACCCACCATGTACTCCTACATGGCCCCTCACCGCTACCTTTACCAAATCGTGTTCACACACTTAGCTCTCATCAGTAGGACATGTTCACACACCTCCGATTCAACCACGATGAATCAGACCTGACACAACTCTAAGCAATAGTAGGCACGACAAACAAGCATGAATGAGTAGGCACATCAGGGCTCAAACAACTCCTACTCATGCTAGTGGCTTTCATCTATTTACTGTGGCAATGACAGGTCATGCAGAGGATAAAGGGGTTCAACTACCGCAGCAAGTAACAGATGAATCGATGTTGTCCTAATGCAGTAAAAGAGAGCAGGAGCGAGAGAGTGGGATTGTATCATAATGAACAAGGGGGTTTTGCTTGCCTGGCACTTTCAAAGATAATATAGCTCTTCATCAGTGTCATCGATCTCATTGTCGAAACCACGTCTATCGAGAGGGGACAAATACCGGCAACAGGGAAGAAACACAATCAATGCAATGCACAATATGATGCATGATCATGACATGGTAAAATGAGTGTGTTGGGCTAATGCAACTACAACCAGATGGGTTTGAGCTATTTTGAACCAAAGATTCATAGTTCAAACACATTTGTGATCTTAAATAGTGCTTTATCATGTTTTACACTAAATAGCAAGTTAACTTGTTTAAACATGCATGAAACTAGTACAGATGGATAGATTGGATTTTTACGATCATTTTTCATATATAAATTATTTCATTTGGAGTTATGGTTGAATTACTATGAATTTTAGAAGTTTTGGCTATTTTTTGGAATTTCCTGTAAAAGAATAAACCCAGAAAAAGTGTTGCTGCGTCAGCACTACGTCATTGTGACGTCAGCAGGTCAACTTGGTCGGCCAGGTCAAACCTGACGTGTTGGGGCCACACGCCAGTGACACATGGCTGTTTAGGTCGCTGACATGTGGGACCAGTCAACGCTGACTTGGCCAAAGTCAAACTGACACGTGGGGTCTGCAAGATTAACACTAATCTAAACAGGAAATAAAGCTGGAGATAATTAGGGAGTGGGGTCCATTTGTCAGTGGCTTAGGGGGTTGGTTAGCGGGGTGATTAGGCCCTAATGGCCGGTTACGTCGGCGGTTAGCCGCCGGCGACCATAGCCGACCGGCAGAGGTACTCCGGTCGGCCGATTTCGATCGCCGTTTGAAGCGCGGCTAGGCTCTTTTGAAAGCCCTCAGGGAGGCGCGTTGGGTGGTGCAAGTGGCAGCTGCAGGGGAGGGCTGTAGCGTCGCCGGTGTCGAGGTGGGCGGCGGCGGCGCTCGGGCACATGCGAGCAGCGGTGCTACGGGGCACGGTCGGGCTAGCAAAAAGGCTAGGCGGCCTCCTGGAGGCACGAGGAGCTCGTTGCTGTTCTCGGCTACGACAGAAGCCGGCAGCAAAGGAGGCGCACAACAAGGCAGGCGGCAGCGGGGCTCGGCCATGGCGGCGGCGTTAGCTTGAGGTCGAGCGGAGCAACGGGGTTAGGGGGAGGGGAAAGAGGAGCTCACGGCGATGTGGCAGGGTAGGTCAGCGGCCTCGGCGACGCTCTGGATGAGGTGAATCCATCGACGACGTCCGGCGGTAGATGCGGTTGTGGCGAGCTTGGAGGTGTCCCTTCAGGGCGTCCGGGCTCACGGGATTCGTCCCAGAGGTGCACGGCAGAGAGGCGGAGCTCGTGGGCTAGCTGGCTCGGCATGGAGGGGTTGGTGGCCGTGGTGAACGGTGACGGTGGCGACGGGCTCCGCTCGAGTGTGCTCGGGAGAGGGAGCAGAGGAGGAGGGAGAGAGCAGAGAGTGAGGGAGAGGAGCGAGGGGGTCGCGTGGCATCGCCAGACGCGAGGGGAAGCAGGAGGCGGCAAGCAGGAGCTGGCGCATCTCGGCTGTGCGCTCTCCACGCAGCTGCCTCGCCTTCTGGTAGAAGGTTGAAGACAGGCGCTGCGCTGGCTGGGCTGCACAGTGCTGGGCCTGTGGGCCGTAAGTAAGCGCCAGGTAGGGTCAGGTGAGCCTCTGTTCTTTTCTTATTTTCATTTTCTGTTATTTTTTTTAGATTTAGTTTGAGAACTAAATCATTTTAAAACTTTCTGTAAATTTTTGTGTGAGCTCAGAAAGATAGTCCAAGGCCACATGCAAATTTACAAAAATATTTGAACATTATTTCTTATATAGCAGAAATAATTCCAACCCAAATACGTTATTGATTTAAATATTTGAACATTTTCTTGGACTCATTTGATGAGATTTAAATGTTGGTTATTTTTTAGAGGTTTTTCTGAGGCTTTTGAAAATTCCTCAATTCAAGTTTCATTTGAATTTAAACATGATGCTCACAATGAAACTGGCCTAGGTCAGACCAGAATTAGGAATGTGACAACTCACCCCCACTAAACAAGAATCTCGTCCCGAGATTCAAGACGTGAGCTGAGAAGACAAAGGGGACACTAAGTATCACAAACTTCATGATCCAACTATCTTCTCGATGGTGTTGGTTTGTTGACTCAAATCGATATTGACGTCTTTGCCTGTGAGGTCTTCATCCAACACGATGACGACAGAAGGAGACTCTACAGAAAACGATCCCCTCGAAGATCCCTCGAGCATACACCATTATGAACATCGTTGGTTCTGATTTGATTTGATGATAGCCCATACTCAAATCAAAGTTTTGATACGGCAATAGGTCCAACAACTGATCACAGGGACCAATCGATGAAGATATCATCTATCTTCAACACACACAAACACAAAGATATCCCTTCAGAAAGAACCAATTTCGGCAAAGCTTTTTATCTTCCAACTCTCCAAGTTGTTGTTTAGCTTAACCAACTAGCTCAGGGGTATCCAACACAGATCCTTGGAGAAAGGGTGGTTTATAAGGAAACCAACTTGATCACGAACTCAACATAGCGGTCAGGTGGCGACCTGGTGATACTTTCAAGAAGATATTCGGAAAATCACGAACCACCGGTATGTTACTAAGCTCGAGAACAACCTTGCTTTTCAGGGCAAGATGATATGATCAAAAGAGTGAGGGATTGACACAATCCTAACTCATTTATCAAAGAGTGCACCAGAAATAAGGACTAGGTAGCACAATCTATCTTAGAATGATGAGTCAATAACCAACACGCTAAGAATGAGAATATTGTCCATTAACTACCAAGCAACAGAGTTGCTAGGAGTATTGATTTCACACATCATGGTTCACTTGTCGGCATTCCGGCTGTGACAACACGGAACCGAGGAATGAATAATGATGGCGAGAAGTATCACTATACCAAGGGTTCATAAGAGAAGGTGCAATTCTCATGACGTTCCTCACATAAAGTGGGTAATACTTCGGGGTAGAACAGACCAAAAACTGGGTTGCATTTTGATCTGCAGAATACAGCTGCTTTGACCCAATCCTGGAAATGGACAAGGTACCGGAGTTTGTTTCTCCTAGTCATTCTGGAGTAGAATGGCTTGACGGACCACAAGAATAATAGGCATTGATGAACACGAATGCACAACTATTCCTGACTATCAATTGATAGACTAGGGTCGGAATACAGCTGAGGTGGGTCAACTCAAGGAACATATAACTTTCTGAGTTGTGGATGCATAGATTAGTATGTCGAACCAAGTTCAACATGTTTCTTCTGGATAACCCATGTAGAGAGGTAGGACTGGCACTGTCACAATTATGAATGTAGAACTCCTCAAGAGTACTCTGATTGTGATCTTTTGGTTTAAAAGAACTCCTGCCAAGAATGGTTCATGGTAATTGGAAGAACGATGTACCACGAACCTCGAGGACTATCGTAAAGGTTACTAATATCCTAAAGGAACTAGCAACACTACCAACATTAGGTAAGTAGGGTGAATCTCGGGTTCAAGAACCCAGGAATAGAATACCTACTACTAAATGGCATCACGGGATGCTTTCGAGAATGGTGGCCAAAGTCATCACATCAGGAACACAAAGCATGGCTAGATTACTAGGTGACTCCCTAAAACCCCTAGGGTCATAATAATAGCTCCAACAGATATGTCGAGGTACTAGAGTACCTCAACTCAGCAATTAGTGTGCTTATTCTGACCAAAAAGGACATCGGAAACAGAAATAAAGGATTTGCAAATGCATCAGACTATTTAGAGACCTGGGATGACTCGGACAACATAACGGCTGTAAATGCTCAAAATGATTTGAGACATCCTGCAAAAATGGTGGCATAACCACTCAGAAGCACAAAATCAAGGTTCCGAGACCAACTATGAACACACGGAAGTAGTAGAAACTGAACTAGGGCTTAAAACCAACAATCTTAAAAGTCTATGGATTAGTAACACGACATCCTAATAGATAGATGAGAATCCTAGTTCTTAAACCCCGTAGAAAAGAAGAGGATGACTCAGATCAGAAGGGCATAAGGTAAAGGAGTAAAAAGAGCCTTACGTTCCCTTCCACAATCAATTCCCTTACATAACTAAAGCATTTCTAGACACAACATCGACCAGTTTGGCTTGGTAATCCTACAGGCAGTCAGGCTCTGATACCAAAGCTGTCAGGACCCCGATTCCAAATCACATTGATCTAGCTGGTAACACCTCATATCACCTTGCGGCCTCACGCACGGTATTCCCACGGGTGTCGCCTTACCATGGCCCGGAACCGTTTGTGCCTTTTGGCTCACGTATATGATAGTGTCGCTAGCATCCATATGACAGAGAACCCGGGCTGACATGACTAGTCGTGAACCCAAAGTGGCACTAACTTATAGGGACAGGAATACATGAATCAACATTGAGCATGTCGGTCAGCAGCGTGCGAATCCAGGCTGTAGCTATGGGCTAACAGGACTCCGGGAACCCGGGCTGTAGCAGGCTAGGCAGGACTCTGGATGTTACCGCGTGACATTTCCCCGAAGGGACAGACACAGGAACGAAGTGAACCACATGCCGGCCAGTCAAGTGTTCCGGAGCAGTAGTGCTGGGCTAGCAGGACTCCGGTGAACCGGGCTGTAGTGGACTACTATGGCTCATGGAAGCATAAGACTACATTTCCACATAAGAGAGGCTACCAAGGATAAACAACTAGGTTGTCGGATCCCACACATACCAAGCATTTCAATCATACACACAATATGCCCGATATGTGTAAATACAACATGGAATCACAACATAACTCTACGACTCAAGTATTTACTCATTAGGCTCCGAGGAGCGAGATATTACAAACATGGGTCTCATGACCCAATATTCAGAGCATACAAGTCAAAGCACATGTGGAAGCTTAACAGGTCTGGGTACAGACATCTACAAATGAAAAAGGCTGAGAAGCCTGACTATCTACCAGATCCTGCCGAGGGCACAAGATCGTAGCTGAGGTAACAAGCTAAATGTCAAAGTCCACGCGGAACCACTAGCGAGACTGAAGTCTCTCTGCAAAACATAGATTAAGAAAACGTGAGTACAAATGTACCCAGCAAGACTTACATCAGAACTAGCTACATATGCACACTACAAGAAATATGTCAACTAGTGACCTTCTGTCAGTGACCCTGGAAGAATTGGTCATAGATCTATGACCATTTGAGACCAATTGGTCAAAAGCTGTTCGGGGGGCTCCAAACCCTAAACCATTGCGACCATTTTGGTCAAAAAGGTCGTAATTTCCTTACACCAAATGGTCACAAAGCAAACAGGGCTGGTCCACTGCCTTATTTCTAGTTGTTAACGACCAAAATAGATGGTCACAGCCTTGTAGATTGTGGTTGGTTGTGATGACTAGGCGCCACCTCATCAGTTTTGCCTATGTGTCATGTCCATGTGGCAGTTTTTGCCCTAGGTTGTGAAGCAACCTATATTCCTATCATTCCAAAAATTCCCAAAAAAATCTCATAAATTGTTTGGATCATATCTTCATCAAATATGTCAAAAACCTTCCTTGCCTAGTTCAAAAATAACTCAACAATATTCATTTTCCTATTCTGTTCAGAGCAGCACTTTGTGAAGGAAGTGTTATTTATATATTCTTGATTTCCCTAAAAATTTCTGAAGACGGTCTTCTTAGTAACTGATCATCCTCAGCCAAAACTCATGCCCATTAGCCATCTGCATTTCCCGTACCGCAAATCAAACACTTGGCTGCTTATTCATGTTTGAGCATCGATCGGTCTCCTCGTGAGAATCTTATGTTATAATTTTCTTCCTAGCATCTACCTGGGGAGTGAACAACCCACTAGACATGCCTAGGCCTCCCAGAACGCATGGAAACACCACGGTCACACGGTGACCACGCGGCGGGCATGCGAGCTTATGCGCTCTAGAGTTGGGGCCCTCAGCCACCGTCCAAACCTCGATGTCTCGCCATCAAACCATGTATTTCTGATTAAATAGATACTTATTTACCTATAAATGATTTTTGGAAAAAATAAATAGCAAATTATGAGGCACCTGCAGTTCAAATTTGACCCGCTTCCAACTGAATCAGCGGGAATTTGTCTTTTTCACCAGAGGTGGATCAAAACTTCTGACACCCAACCATTTTGTCAATTGTGCATTATATATGGCCTAGTATTTTATAAAATTGATTAGGTCCAATTTTGCAACAAATATATGGTAGGTCCTTCACAAAAAAAACTCATTTCAGGCACTCAGAAAATGGAAAATGGTTTTTTCGTCCAAAGAAAATGAAAACTTCCTTAGGCAACATTCTTTGCCATTCCAATATGCACCCTTGTGCACAATATGAGATCATTTGAACAAACTATGCCATGAATGTGGCCATAAGATTGATCATTTGGCTTGAAAGCCATGAATCTTCACACTTGATGGCTCATTTCTGAGAACACTTTTTTAAAATAATTAACATATTACAATTTTATTATTTTTCCTGGAAACTTGGTCACATATAATGACATAATGCGAAGGTTTTCCAATTTTCTGATTTTTTTTGAATTTTTTATGCCCGTTTCAAAATGCGGTCAAAACGGCGGGCTTGACCGTTCCTAGCTAGTTGTTGAATCTTGGATTTTTTTGGTGTTTCTCTGATTAAATAGATACTTATGTACCTAGAAATGATTTTTGTAAAAAATAAATAGCAAACTATGAGGCAGCTGCAGTTCAAATTTGACCCGCTTCCAGTTGAATCGACGGGAATTTGTCTTTTTCACCAGAGGTGGATCAAAACTTTTTAGATCCAACCATTTGGTCAATTCTGCATTAAATATGGCCTAGTATTTTATAAAATTGATTAGGTCCAATTTTGCAACAAATATATGGTAGGTCCTTCACAAAAAAAACTCATTTTACGCACTCAAAAATGGAAAATTAATTTTCCTTGCAAAGAAAATGAAAACTTCCTTAGGCAACATTGTTTTCCATTCCAATATGCACCCTTGTGCACGATATGAGATCATTTTAACAAACTATGCCATGAATGTGGCCATAAGATTGATCATTTCGCTTGAAAGCCATGAATCTTCACGCATGATAGCTCATTTATGAGAACACTTTTTACAAATAATTTCCGTATTACAAGTTTATTATTTTTCCTGGAAACTTGGTCACATATAATGACACAATGCGAAGGTTTTCCAATTTTTTGATTTGTTTTGAATTTTTTATGCCCGTTTCAAAATGCGGTCAAAACGACGGGCTTGACCGTTCCTAGCTAGTGGTTGAATCTTGGAATTTTTTTGATGTTTCTCTGATTAAATAGGTACTTATGCACCTAGAAATGATTTTTGGAAAAAATAAATAGCAAACTATGAGGCAGCTGCAGTTCAAATTTGAGCCGCTTCCAACTGAATCGGCGGGAATTTGTCTTTTTCACCAGAGGTGGATCAAAACTTTTTACACCCAACCATTTGGTCAATTTTGCATTAAATATGGCCCAGTAGTTTATAAAATTGATTAGGTCCAATTTTGCAACAAATATATGGTAGGTCCTTCACAAAAAAAACTCATTTCAGGCACTGAGAAAATGGAAAATTAATTTTCCGTGCAAAGAAAATGAAAACTTCCTTAGGCAACATTGTTTGCCATTCCAATATGCACCCTTGTGCACGATATGAGATCATTTGAACAAACTATGCCATGAATGTGGCCATAAGATTGCTCATTTCGCTTGAAAGCCATGAATCTTCACGCATGATAGCTCATTTATGAGAACACTTTTTAAAAATAATTTCTGTATTACAAGTTTATTATTTTTCCTGGAAACTTGGTCACATATAATGACACAATGCAAAGGTTTTCCAATTTTTTGATTTTTTTTGAATTTTTTATGGCCGCTTCAAAATGCGGTCAAAACGGCGGGCTTGACCGTTCCTAGCTAGTGGTTGAATCTTGGAAAACTTTTGATGTTTGTATGATTAATAGATACTAATGTACCTAGAAATGATTTTTGGAAAAAATAAATAGCAAACTATGAGGCAACTGCAGTTCAAATTTGACCCGCTTCCAACTGAATCGGCGGAAATTTGCCTTTTTTACCAGAGGTGGATCAAAACATTTTACACCCAACCATTTGATCAATTGTGCATTAAATATGGCCTAGTATGTTAGAAAAATTATTTGGTCCAATTTTGCAAGAAACATATGGTAGGTCCTTCACTAAAAAACACATTTTGGTCACTCAGAAAATGAAAAATGGTTCTTTTGAGCAAAGAAAATGAAAACCTCCCAAATCAACATTGTTTGTCATGCCTAAATACACACATGTACAAAATATTGGTTTATTTGAACTAACTATAAGAGGTTAAATATTTGCCTGAATAAGAGGGCACAAACTATAAGAAAAAAAAACAAAAAATGCTTAATTCTGATTGGTGGAACCAGCTGTGGCACGGATCAGTGACATGGCAAACATCCATCCGTCCATCCATCCATCCATCCGTCCATCCATCCACCCCTCCGCTCTCTCGGCTAACCCTAGCGATCCACTCCCTAGCGCGCAGATCTCTCCCACCTCCCCTCCCCTCGCCGCCACCCGCCCCTCTCCTCGCAGATCAAGATCGCCCCGGCTCGCTGCTCCCCTCCCCTTCCAGATCGCCGCCACCACCTCCCTCCTCCTCCCTCGCCCCGGTTCCCTGCTCTAACTCAACGGGCCGGTGCACCGCCATGACTGCAACGAGCCCAATCCCATCGCCGAATCTCGGAACATCGCCAGGGTTCCCTACTCCGCGGCGGCCGAGGCGGCGCGGGAGCTGCGGGACGCGGTGGCGGCCCTCGCCGTGCGCCGCGCCGCCGACGAGGACGCGCTGCGGCGCCGCGCCGTCGCTCTGGACGCCGATGTCCGCCGCCTACAGGGCTCCCTCGCCCCCCTCGACCCCACCACGCTCGACATTACTACTCCATATGCTAGCCACAGCGAGGGCGGCGGCAACATGGCGGAGGCGCAGGCACCGGCCAAGAAGGGCAGCCATGGTGGCACGGCCGCCGCCGACCCGCGCCTCCAGGGAATTTCCGACGCCATCCGCGTCCTGCACTTCCCCAAGCAAGGTCCGTCCGCCCATCTCCGTGCGAAACCATTACTACTAACCAACCATAACCCTCCTGTCTGATGTGCTCTGGTCGTTCGGTTGTTGGTGCGGTGTGTGCAGGGATCATGTTCAACGACATCACGGCGCTGCTGCTGCAGTCGGGCGTGTTCAAGGACGCCGTGGACATGTTCATGGAGTGCTACCGCGGCATGGGCATCGCGACCGTCGCAGGTAAGATTATTACCCTTATCCGACCGACCGGCCCTCTCACGAGTCAATCATGCAGTACCTTCTCACCAAAGTGTATGCCACTTCCATGCTAGTGTTGTCTGAAACTGTCCATATTTGCTCCATTGTAAGTGTTACTTTTGGTCAGAAAGCATCCAGTTAGGCAAACTAGACAGATCTGTTATACTCATATAGTACGACACAAGGGAAGCACTGACTTGTTGATTCTTGTTTGTGGCAAGGCCAATCAGAGAGCCTCTATGATTTGGTGTGCTTTTCTTCTTCTTGGTCTAAAAAAAGCAAGTGATCTGAACTGTTCTGTCTTCCCCTGCTGGAGAAGCCAAGTCAAATCTAGTAGCTGATCTTAAATTTGTGTGCGAATATTAAATACTTCTATACCCCACGTGTAAAAGGTAGCCTTAACACTTTGGCTTGATCCACACAGGATCCTCTTGAGCTGTAGATTTTGACATTAGACACTCACCCTTCAGCTTGTTCATTCATGCTGATCCACCTAGTTATTATGTGTCTTCTTCAGTTGCAAAGGTTAACAATAACATGTTCTAGAACTATCTCTCCCTGACCTATCTCTCCATGCTTTTGATATTTTACTAGAACTGCCATAAATGTCCAGTATGTGGATTTATATGTTCATATATGCTTGCTGAGTGCTCATAATTTGCTGCAATAACTCTAGGCAGAGTATGGCCAAGCTGGCATGTTTTTTGTTCCTGATTTGAGGTTGTGGCTTTGGACTTGTTCTGCTTCTTACATGTCTCACTATCGTATATGTCAAACTTCAGATCAAGCAAATAACTACTCTGCCTACTCCAGTTTAGAGTACTCCAAAGTTATTCTATCTTGAGAAACCACAAATTGAAGAAGTGCTTGAAAGCTCCAACTACTGAGTCCTGCTGGCTTTTTTTGTAGGTCTTCTTCTTCCTTGATCTGGTGCAGCAGCAACAATTCAAGGTCATGGTCATGGAGCAACAGCCATATATTTTTTTTCTTCTTATTCTTCCCTGAGATGAGATGAGATGAGGTTTGTTTTCCTCAAGGTCAAGGTGCAGCAGCTTGATTTGATTTGATGTGATTGGATTCAGTTTCCTCATGCCTCTCTGTTTGCATTGCAGGCTTTGTTGGTCTGTCTTCAATTCTTCATGCCGCTGCTGCTACTGCTACATGAGGACTCTCTTCAATTCTGCATCCGTTGCGGCCGCTGTAGTTTCCACCTCCAGAAGAGCACCTGCTCCTTGTGCGGTTACGCGGCCGCCCGCATCCGCAAGTGTAAGCTCCCCCTCCCTCCGTCCTAGATCTCTAGGTCTGTTGCTGTCATGCGCCATGTTCTTGATGTTGCGCGTCCTCATGTGGATGCCACGAACGGCGCTGCTCCTGCGTGCAGATTTGATTCGCCGCATTAGTATGCGGTTGTTGTCTTGCCGTGGTTGTTCAAATTGAGATGCACCCAGTTGATTCGTCATCTCGAGTCCTAATTTTTCTGCATTCCCTGTTGCTGTAGCTTGTTGGATGCATAGTTTGATCTCCCAATGGGAATTATTAGTGAATGGTGATGTCTGTGGTCACGAGAATGGTGATGTAGTAGCTGGTATGCTTGCTGCGTGTATGTCCATCTCTTTACTGTTTTGCTAGAACCATAAATCCTGATGCGCATGATGATCATGGTCTGGTTTGTTAGATCTATTCTGCTCGTGCTTAAAATTTGACATGCCTGGATTCGAAAACTCGTTCTTACAGTTTTCATTTCTATGATCAATTTAGAGAGTTGCACATGTTTTGTACCTATTCTTATTCTTATATGTTCATTCTTATTCTTATTCTTATATTTTGTTCTACTTGGATGCATTGGTACCCCCATCATCGAGCGCACGGATGCAATGGTGGAAAGAAGATGATGGTCGTGTGCATCATCAAGCACACCATGGTGATCATCTACCTTCTCACAAATGCTAACTCAATCCAGATCAACGGTGTCTCTCTCAGTTCCCTTTATTCTCTCCTGCGTTTGTCATGTTAGTGTATGTGTTTTGACTAGTAGAATGGATGTCATGTTATGTTATGTTAGATCTTGCCTATTGAATGGATGGCCGTGGTAGTAGAATGGCATTGTTGTTTTAGGTGCAATGTGTTGCAGTGAGGTTACAGGACCTGCACTTCATGCATATTCATAGTCTCTGTTTTCTTTTATGAATAAAAAATCATGGTACTAGCTGGATTTGTGTTATCAGTCTATATATAGAACTGTCCTTTTTTGAATGGAATGTTGATAATATGTTCGGTCCATTTTTCTGATTCTTCTTAGCCTATTCATGTAACAGGGTGGAAATGTCAAAATCTACAGCTCAAAAGGTAGCCTACATGAGCTCCAGGCCTAGGAAATTTCAAGTTCAAAGCGGCGTGTAGCCCTAGCAGCAAAGATTTGTTCTGTTTGACTCTAATAAACTACAAATATTATAGTACTGTAATAGTAGGCATATCTGGGTTGTAATACACTATGCACAGATTGTAATAGACTATGTATAGGAGCTCCAGGCCTAAGAAATTCTACATTTTCTCTGTTCTATTTAAAATATTGATTATTTGTGTGATTTGAAGACGTGTGAAATGTAAACCTGATTAGTGGGCCCCATTTGTGAAAATAATCTAAACAATGCTCACATTTCTGACATGTGGGACCAATATAGGAGATTATGACAAGGGGGACCCATCTAACTTGTGGGACCAGATTGAAAAATATATACTGAAAAACTAAAAAGGCCATGGCCCAAAATATAAAAAAAGGCCAAATTGTTGGGCCAGGCCCATGTAGCTAGACAAAATTCATAGAAAAATATAAAGTAAAAAGGCTGAATTAATGGGCTCGGCCCATCTAAAGCACCGAAATGGACGGGGCTGAATCTTGTGCCACATCAGCTTGCCACGCTGGATGCCTACGTGGACTGGGGAGGCTGCTAGTGACCAAAACGCCACAGTAGGAATATTTTGGTCATAAACATCCACGACCTTCTCACAGAGAAGGTCGCTATAGTTAGTTTACGACCCTCAGCTTTTGACCTTCTATTTTCGGTCACAAAAAGGTCGCAAATGAAAAACTATGACCTTTCGGTGACCAATAGTGGAGGTCACAAGATAGCATATTTCTTGTAGTGGCATCGGTATCAACAAACGGGGGTGGTGGAGTTTGACTGCAGCAAGCCAGCTTTGACTCTGTGGCTATCCTAAACTACGACTGCAAGTAACTCTTTTGAGGTGGCGCACACGAGTCCACATATTCACCATATCAATACACCACTATGGATCCGCTCCCGTCTCCCTACGAGAACGCCATCCATAGTACTCATGCTTATCTTGCGTATTTTAGAGTATCCACTTTCACTTGTCTATGAACTGTTATAGGCAACCCAGAAGTCCTTTACCGCGGACACGGCTATTCGAATAGATCATTTATAACCCTGCAGGGGTGTACTTCTTCACACACGCTCTCACCACTTATCGTCGTTTACACGACATGTACTCGACAACCTTCAACTGGAAGCCCTGCGAGGGTGTCGGCCACGGCCTACCTAAACACTCAAGTCTCTAGTCCAGGTTTATCGCCTATTCAGGTTCCATCCGCAGGGAGTCCGGCCGAGGTTTCCACATACGGCCCCGAACGATGTGTACAGGGTTCCGCGACACCAAACGGGTGCCCGGCATACCCGACCACGTGCCTACCGCATCATAGCCCACCCCTCGGGTCAGCGCTGCGCACGGCCTCCAGCATACTACAAACACTAGAAACTACTTGCAACTCCTGGACAGAGGACAAGGGTGGTAAGAAGCTGAGAGAGTCAATTAAGGATCCCAATGTGTGGTAGTAGCTGTTTCATGGATCACAAACACAGAACTCAGTTCCCGAGAACGGCTGCAATGAGACAACCCACCATGTACTCCTACATGGCCCCTCACTGCTACCTTTACCAAATCATGTTCACACACTTAGCTCTCATCAGTAGGACATGTTCACACACCTCCGATTCAACCGCGATGAATCAGACCTGACACAACTCTAAGCAATAGCAGGCACGACAAACAAGAATGAATGAGTAGGCACATCAGGGCTCAAACAACTCCTACTCATGCTAGTCGGTTTCATCTATTTACTGTGGCAATGACAGGTCATGCAGAGGATAAAGGGGTTCAACTACCGCAACAAGTAACAGATGAATCGTTGTTGTCCTAATGCAGTAAAAGAGAGCAGGAGCGAGAGAGTGGGATTGTATCGGAATGAACAAGGGGTTTTTGCTTGCCTGGCACTTCCGAAGATAATATAGCTCTTCATCAGTGTCATCGATCTCATTGTCGAAACCACATCTATCGAGAGGGGACAAATAACGGCAACAGAGAAGAAACACAATCAATGCAATGCACAATATGATGCATGATCATGACATGGTAAAATGAGTGTGTTGGGTGCAACTACAACCATATGGGTTTGAGCTATTTTGAACCAAAGATTCAAAGTTCAAACACATTTGTGATCTTAAATAGTGCTTTATCATGTTTTGCACTAAATAGAAAGTTAACTTGTTTAAACATGCATGAAACTAGTACAGATGGGTAGATTGGATTTTTCTGATCATTTTTCATATATAAGTAATTTCATTTGGAGTTACGGTTGAATTACTATGAATTTTAGAAGTTTTGGCTATTTTCTGGAATTTCCTGTAAAAGAATAAATCCAAAAAAGAGTTACTGCGTTAGCACTACGTCACTGTGACGTCAGCAGGTCAACTTGGTCGGCCAGGTCAAACCTGACGTGTGGGGGCCACACGTCAGTGACACAAGGCTGTTTAGGTCGCTGACATGTGGGACCAGTCAACGCTAACTTGGCCTAAGTCAAACTGACACGTGGGCTCCACAAGATTAACACTAATCTAAACAGGAAATAAAGCTGGAGTTAATTAGGGAGTGGGGTCCATGTGTTAGTGGCTTAGGGGGTTGGTTAGCAGGGTGATTAGGCCCTAATGGCCGGTTACGTTGGCGGTTAGCCGCCGGCGACCATAGCTGACGGCGGAGGTACTCCGGCTGGCCGATTCAGATCATCGTTCGAAGCGCGGCTAGGCTATTTTGAAAGCCTGCATGGAGGCGCGTCGGGTGGTGCAAGTGGCAGCTGCAGGGGAGGGCTGTAGTGTCGCCGGCGTCGAGGTGGGCGGTGGCGGCGCTCGGGCACATGCGGGCAGCGGTGCTACGGGGCACGGGTGGGCTAGCAAAAAGGCTAGGCGGCCTCATGGAGGCACAAGGAGCTCGTTGCCGTTCTCGGCAATAACAGAAGCCGGCTGCAAAGGTGGCGCACAACAAGGCAGGTGGCGGCGGGGCTCGGCCATGGCGGCGGCGTTAGCTTGTGGTCGAGCGGAGCAACGGGGTTAGGGGGAGGGGAAATAGGATCTCACGACGATGCGGCAGGGTAGGTCAGCGGCCTCGGGGACGCTCTGGACGAGGCGAATCCGTCGACAACGTCCGGCGGAAGATGTGGTGGTGGCGAGCTTGGAGGCTGGGCATGGAGGGGTTGGTGGTCGTGGTGAACGGTGATGGTGGCGACGGGCTCCGCTCGGGTGTGCTCGGGAGAGGGAGCAGAGGACGAGGGAGAGAGCAGAGAGTGAGGGAGAGGAGCGAGGGAGTCACGTGGCGTCGCCAGACGTGAGGGCAAGCAGGAGGCGGCAAGCAGGAGCTCGCGCAGCTTGGCTGTGCGCTCTCCACGCAGCTGCCTCGCCTTCTGGCAGAAGGTTGAAGACAGGCGCTGCGCTGGCTGGCCTGCACAGTGCTGGGCCTGTGGGCTGTAAGTAAGCGTCAGGTAGGGTCAGGTGAGCCTCTGTTCTTTTCCTATTTTTATTTCCTGTTATTTTGTTTTGATTTAGTTTGAGAACTAAATCATTTTAAAACTTTCTGTAAATTTTTGTCTGAGCTCAGAGAGATAGTCCAAGGCCACATGCAAATTTACAAAAATATTTGAACATTATTTCTTATATAGCAGAAATAATTCCAACCCAAATACGTTATTGATTTAAATCAAAGGCCCAAAATAAATTATTTCTGTGACTCCAAAAATATTGGTTTGAATTTTATCTCATGCCAATATTTTCAGAGAATAACAGGAACATTTTCTTGGACTCATTTGATGAGATTTAAATGTTGGTTATTTTTTAGAGGTTTTTCTGATGCTTTTGAAAATTCATCAATTCAAGTTTCATTTGAATTTAAACATGATGCTCACAATGAAACTAGCCTAGGTCAGACCAGAATTAGGGATGTGACAGCGGTAGTACCGCGCCTGCGGTTCTACCGCGCCCTGTCTGTGCTCTTCTGTTCAGGTACAGGCTCTGCCGTGCCCACGGTAGTATCGCGGTCTGCCGTGGTAGTACCGCAAGCCCGTGCAGTAGTACCGCTCCTGTGATGCGGTAGTACCATGGGTTGCAGGCTGAGTGGTGGGTAACGGTTGGATTTGTTCCCCCACTATATAAGGGGGTCTTCTTTTCCAAGACGATTCACCTCTTCCATCCCCAAGCTCCATTGTTTCTCCAAGCTCCATTTTCACCCGATCTCTCTCCCTATTTAATCAAACTTGTTGATTTGCTCGGGATTGGTTGAGAAGGCCCCGATCTACACTTCCACAAAGAGAAATTTGATTCCCCCCACTAATCCCTAGCGGATCTTATTACTCTTGGGTGTTTGAGCACCCTAGACGGTTGAGGTCACCTAGGAGCCATAGTCCATTGTGGTGAAGCTTCGGCGTGTCGTTGGGAGCCTCCAATTAAGTTGTGGAGATTGCCCCAACCTTGTTTGTAAAGGTTCGGTCACTGCCTTCAAGGGCACCAATAGTGGAATCACGGCATCTCGCATTATGTGAGGGCGTGAGGAGAATACAGTGGCTCTAGTGGCTTCTTGGGGAGCATTGTGCCTCCACACCGCTCTAACGGAGACGTACTTCCCTTGAAAAGGAAGGAACTTCAGTAACACATCCTCGCCTCCACCAGCTCCACTCTTGGTTATCTCGCGCCTTTACTTTTGCAAGCTTACTTGTGTTATATACCTTACTTGCTTGTGTGCTTGTTGTTGTTGCATCATATAGGTTGTTCACCTAGTTGCATATCTAGACAACCTACTTTGATGCAAAGTTCCATTTGGTAAAGAAAAGCTAAAAAATGTTAGTTTCCTATTCACCCCCCTCTAGTCAACTATATCGATCCTTTCACCGTCTAACCCGCCCAATGATGCAACGGGAATGCGAGAGCCAGGAAAAAACTTGGTGAGTAGCAGTGTCCTTGAGGCAGTATCTGTTGTAGCTAGCCGATTTGAATTTTGTGACCCCCCAGATGTAATGCTAGACATCATTCACTGTGGAGGAGGTGTGCACATGCATGGAGATTGTTTGAATATCTCGTACTTCTTCCAAGGCCTGCAGGGACATGGGGAGATGAAATATCTCTGCAAGTGGCATGCTCTCCAAGAATTCCTTGACAGATACGTCTTCGTGCATGACAAAGGGGAAAGCATGTGGGTGGGTGGATTCTAGCACGTCGTTTAGCCAAAGATCCTTCCAGAACAATGTCGTTGTCGTTGTCCCAGAGACCACCTGAACCTTGGAAACACCCGGAAGATGGGGGTGAGTATTAAGATGTCGCGCCACCAGAAAGAACCTATAGGGTCCGACGCGTGTGGGATTTTATCAGAGTAGTAGCTATCACGGATCAAATGTACCCACGGGATATCTAGGTTGTTTTAGAAATTGTGTAGGAATTTTAGGAGTAATGCCTCATTTTGGAGTTTAATGTTGATGACCCCAAGTCCACCATGTTTTTGAGTTTTGCAAACCATCTCCCAAGCGGCCAGTGAGTTGCATTTGTCACCTTGGTCAGGTATTTTGGTCTGAAGGCATCTTCGTCTGATCTTGTCAAGCATCTAAATCAGCTTAGGAGGGAATTTCAAGGTGCACACAACATAAATCAGTAGGGAGGTTACAATGGTATTGAGCCAAGAGAGCTTGCCTCCATAGGACATCATGGCTATCATGGAGGTGAGGCATCGTTCAGCACTATATACTACCGGCATGAGATCGAGAACAGTGGGTTTAGACGTGTCAAGGGAGAGTCCAAGGTATGTGAATGGCACTGTGCCCACAGAACAATCTAGGAGTCGCGCAAGATCGTTAGCTGAATTAGTAGACAGGTTGATCGGTATCAACATGGACTTGTGAAAGTTGATTTTGAGGCCGATGGAGGACGCGTAGTCATTGATAATCCCATTTATGATGGTTGCCTAACGAGGGCAAGTGGGCATGGCTAGGATCATGTCATCCGCATATTGAATGATATGATACTCTGTCTGGCCGGAGCAAAGAAAGGGGAGTCGAATTCTGCCCTATCTAAAAGCTTCGTTGATGGCAGCCTGCAAGAGGTTTGCTGCGAGCACAAAGATGAGAGGCGATAGTGGATCGCCCTATCGAACGCCGCGGCGGCAATGGAATTGACGCCCCGGAGCGCCGTTTAAAGAATAGAGGAGCGACCAGTGGAGAAAATGCTCTGAATCCAAGATAACCACTTGTCGTTGAACCCCATGTGTTTCATGATGTTGATCATGGGGGTGTGTTTGACCGTATCGAAGGCTTTTGCAAAGTCAAGTTCCAACTGGATAATCTCACGCTTCGACGCCTGGCATTGATGGATGTACTGGAAGGCCCATGCGAGGTAGTCTTGTATTGTTCAACCTTTGATGAAACCGTATTGATTTCGGTGAATGAGCTATAAAATGATTTGTTGTAGCCAGTTGGTGAGGAGCTCGGTGATTAATTTGAGGCAATAGATAAGCAATGTGATAGGTCTGTAGTCATTCACCGTCTCTGGGTAGTTGGTCTTTGGGATTAAAGTGATCAAATTATCGTTTATGCTTGTGAGGTCAAGCCCTTCATCGTGAAACTGTTCACATAGAGTGTAGAAATCATGCTTGACGATGGGCCAGCGGGCTTTGAGGAATGCACCACTGAAGCCGTCAGGGCTTGGGGCTCGGTCAGCTAGCATTTGTTTGACCACTGCATCAATTTCAGCATGAGTGGAAGGTTCGGTCAAGTGATCCAGATTTGTGTTGTGTTGGATAATATCCTGGAGATTGAATCTCATCTCAGTAGGGGTGGAAGTGCCCAGACGATCTTTGCAGGTTTGAAACGACAAGGCCTCTTTACCAGGGTGATCATCAACAATAGAGCCATCAGCTTCCCAAAAGCTAGCAATGTTGTTTCTGCGGTAACGTTTAGTGGCGACTGTCGGTGTCAAAACCGACGGATCTCGGGTAGGGGGTCCCGAACTGTGCGTCTAAGGCTAATGGTAATAGGAGGCAGGGGACACAATGTAATACCCTACTTCCTGCTTGATTGATCTTGATGATATGAGTATTACAAGAGTTGATCTACCACGAGATCGTAGAGGCTAAACCCTAGAAGCTAGCCTATGATTATGATTGTTGTTGTCCTACGGACTAAACCCTCCGGTTTATATAGATACCGGAGGGGGCTAGGGTTACACAGAGTCGGTTACAGAGAAGGAAATCTACATATCCAAATTTCCAAGCTTGCCGTCCACGCAAGGAGAGTCCCCTCCGGACACGGGACGAAGTCTTCAATCTTGTATCTTCATAGTCCAACAGTCCGGCCAAAGTATATAGTCCGGCTGTCCGAGGACCCCTTAATCCAGGACTCCCTCACTAGCCCCTGAACCAGGCTTCAATGACGATGAGTCCGGCGCGCAGATTGTCTTCGACATTGCAAGGTGGGTTCCTTCTCCGAATACTCCATATAAGATTTCGAACACAAGAATCGTGTCCGGCTCCGCAAAACAAATTCCACATACCACCGTAGAGAGCACAGTATTCCACAAATCTAATCTGCTGACAACTTTTCATAGCGTGACATCACGCCATGGCCCGGTCTTTACTCGAACCATTTTTCACAACCAGCTACTACACATAATGCGAGGCAGTTTCCTAGACACGACTTGTCGAAGCAGAGATCGTATCCCCTTATCGTGGGATTCTCATCAATATGGGCATGGGTCACCCAACAGTGCCATCAATCATGGCGCTTGGGGAATAAGTGATTTTAATGGGCAAGTGGGGAGGTGCACAGTTTCTACCGCCTTTATAAAGAGATAGGGATTCCCCTTTTTCACCCACGCCTTCTTCTTCCTTCGATTATCCATTCTCGCACGCTCGAGCTCCAGTGCCCCAGTTCTCACCTTCTCCGTACATTCATTCCAAACATGTCCAGAGTGGGAGGCAAGTGGATGGCCTCCTCCGTTACGGAGGAGGACATTACGAAGCTCTGGGAGGCCGGATACTTGGCCGCAGACATCGCGCACCGTCTCCCGGACGCAGGGCAGATCGTTTAGACTCCGGAACCCCACGAGAGGGTTGTGTTCCTCACCCACTTCGTCCGCGGACTGGGATTCCCCCTCCACCCATTTGTCTGCGGGCTCATGTTTTACTATGGGCTAGATTTTCATGATCTGGCCCCTAATTTAATCCTCAACTTCTCGGTGTTTATCTTCGTGTGCGAGGCCTTCCTCCGCATCAAGCCCCACTTCGACCTGTGGCTGAAGATCTTCAACGTGAAGCCAAAGATAGTGGTCGGCCAGCAAGCGGAGTGCGGAGGCGCCATGGTGGGCAAGATGCCCAATGTCACCTGGCTCGAAGGCTCCTATGTGGAGACCGTGAAGGGGTGGCAAAATCGGGGTGGTTCTACATCACCGAGCCGCGCGACTCCAACTGGGCGGCAGCTCCCTAATTTAGATCCGGCATGCCCATGCGGTTTACCTCTTGGAAAAGGAAAGGCTTAGCCCGGGGTGCGCTTGCGGAGCTGACCGGACTCCAGAACTGCATCAAAAATATGATAGGCAAGAAGATCAAGCTTGTCAATGTGGTCCAGGTCATGCTCTTCCACCAGATCCTCCCGTGTCAAAGACAGGCATTCAACCAGTGGGAGTTTGATTCGGCCAAACACCAGGCGCTGCGAGAGCTCTTCGACACGACACACAAAGACATCTGGAAGGTCTTGTTCAAGGCCGCTGAAGTACCTCCTCCCACCACCGAGGACCGCGGACTCAGCGCAAGGCGCCCCGCCAATCCGGTAAGCTATCTATATTTCACAAGATGTGCCTTTCCTCAGTATGTTCATGGGAGGAATCTAAGCCATCATACTGACTTAATAGGACTATGTGGCGATAGTGGAGCAGATCGACTGTCCAGCTCCGTTGCCTGAAGATCCAGCAACCGCTCTCCTGACGGAGATGCTATTTCCGGCGCCCTATGAGGTGCCGGAGAAGAAGGCCACGGGGACCAGGAAAAGTCTCTGGCGCAACGTTGTGTCAGACTCATCGTCCAAAGACACCGAGGCGCACTCCTCCAACGACAACAAGGAGGAGGAAGAGGAAAACCCTCTTCCCCGAATCGAGGGGGAGAAGAAAAGGAAGGCCGCCCCTTCTGGGGAGGCCGAAGGGTCCAAGAAGGGAAGGACCCTCCCCCCGGACCACTCCACAACAGCCGCCTACAACGACGAGGAGTGGCTACCCAGGGCCAAGCCCCTGGCGAAGTCGTAAGTATCCGGATACCATAATACTTCTTGCATGTTTTAGCTTTATGGCTTCTTATCATGTCAAAATATGTTTGTGCAGTCCGTCCAAAGCCCACATCGACTTATTCTCCTCGGATGGGTCCTTGAGCTCGTCGGAGATGAACATCTATTCGCTCCCGACGGCGTCCACTCCCCGGCCCGTGGATGACACCGAGGTGTTATCTCAGAGGATACCGGGCCAGGGAGAGATAGTTCTGGAGGCGCCTCAAGGCGAAACCACCGATGCCGGGCTCATGGGGGGAAGATCCCCATGGATTCTGATGAGGGGGGTCGCAGCAAGCTTGGCCCCTAGCAGGATACTGCGCCGGAACCTCCAGTGGTTCTGGATTCATGCAGGCAGCCCCTCGCCAAGGGGGGTGAGCCGCATGTGCCTAAGGATGGAAAATTTATCCATGGACATGGATATCCATGGATATCCGACCCGAATGGACAGGGTTTGGATATGCTTTTGTGTCCATGGGCGGCGCCCCAACCCGACCCGATTGTTCGTGGGTAGGGCATGGATATAATCTTGCACCAATGGATATACCCAAACCCGACCCGATAGAAAGACTTAATGGGGAAAAATCTGCTACCCCTGCCCCACGTTCACATCTCCCACGGAAATTTTACACTTTTTTATCTAAAACATGCATAAGAAATTACATCGTAACTTTTATAAGTTGACAATCAATCCCCTCTGAAACATACTCCAACACCCCTTCCCTTATTTTTATCTCCTTCTTAAATGACTCGTCATTCTCATCTGTTAGAAAAATACTAAATGATCTTAGGTTGTTACTGGATGTTGATCTACCCTATGTGAAGCCTAGCCTGCCACGAGATGAAGAATGGAAGAGTTTATGTTAATATTGTGTTAAGTCTTATTTATATGTCCCGAGAGGACCCAATGGATATCCAGTGGATATGGATATCCATCGTATTTGGACATGGATATAATTTTTCACCCATGGATTTTTTCATGGGCGTGCAAAGATTGTCTTCATGGATATGGATATGGATTTGATATTGTTCAACCCGATCCAAACCCGACCTAGTTCCATCCTTACCTATGCCGATGACCTCTGTCCATCCAGAGGCATCAGATAACTTGGTGGGAGCGCTTCAGAGCACTTCCCTTGATGAAGGACACCGTACTCTTATGAGTATGGTGATTGCGAAGGTTCAGTCCGCCAAAAGTGGATTGACTGAAGCCTGCGCCAGCCTCCTGACAGGCTTTGAGGTAAGTAATTTAAATTATGAGAAAGTATCACAGTATACCTGATGCTCTTTTTGGTGTTCGGAAAGAAAGGCCGAACAGAGGATCAAATATTATTCCCAGGAGTCTAATCATATTATGTCTATGTGAATAAGCAGGCGTCGCTGTTGGCCGCCGCTGCCGCCACTGCGGAGGTCTCCGGACTGAGGCAGAACCTGGGTAGGGCCGAAGAAGAGCTCGGCCTCGTGAGGAGGCAGCTCGAGGAGAACAAAGGTAAGTGATACCCCGTCTGAATGTTATATAAAGGAAAAAATCGTTGATGCTAATAGAAGCATGATGAATTTTAATAGGGGCCACGAACGAAGTGGCGGCCCTTAAGAAGGCGCTGTCCGAGGCCGAAGGCAAAGCGGCCATGGAGCGCACCGAGCGTGAAAAACAAGAGGCTCGAGTTGATGAGGTCCAGCAAGAGCTCTAGGATTTCGTCAAAAAATTCGAGTCCTTGGAGCATGACTCCAAGACGCAAGAGTCGGAGCTTGCGAAGGCCCGTCAGAGCATGCAAGACACCAAGGTAGAAGCCCAGAAGGCCCTCCAGGAGATTGAGGCAGCCAAGAAGATAGCGGCGGGTAAGGCTTTCATTATGCGAAGCAAGCATGTGAAGGAAACTTTCCTTTTACTTACCCGAATTCGGAGCTCTCCAGGAGCATTCGCAGATCTGCCGCACAGCATTTCTGATACCGCAGAGTTCTACCGGGCTGAGGAAGGGAGCTCGATGGATAAGCTATTTTGGTCCCAGTATATTGGGGCCGAACATCCGATGCCCTTGAGCGACCAGCTGAAGCAACTGGTCGAACTTCACAAGGCGGCCGAACTAGCCATGAAGGACCTCATAGCCCGGCTGTGGCCTGGCGAGCCCCTGCCCGGTAGCTACTTCGGCCTTATCAAGCGGATGGTAAATGCCTGTCCACGGCTTGAAGTCATTAAGCAGTCCGTCTGCATTGAAGGTGCACGCAGGGCCTTGGCCCATGCGAAAGTGCACTGGGGTAAGATGGATGTCGAGAAGCTGGTGACAGAGGGGCCACCGAAGGGCAAGGAGCCTCGCCACCCCGAACAGTATTATGACAATGTCATTAAGGGTGCCCGCCTTGTGGCGGATGAATGTTCTAAGGATGTAATATTTGAATGAATGTACTCATATCATCCTGTAATATGAAAATGAGTTTATGTGCGCTATATGGCGCTTGCTAATTTAAAATATTACCTTCTGTGCGGCCGTTTATAAAATCTTGAGAGTTGGCCAGTCGTCGGCTTCTGCCCCCATGTAGCTAGTACTGGGGTGTTCGGGATAAATATAAACACTCTTTACCCAAACTTTTGGTCCTTTTAAGGAGGTGTTTAATGCAGCGAACAAGGCAATCAGACTATACAACTTTATCACTATCACTTGGCCATAGAAGTCTACAATTTTAAATTTTGGCGAAGCCCCTAGTATCCGGAAGGCCGAACTCGGGGCGCTATACACGCCTAAATCGGACGAGACCGATTCCTCACCTGAAGCAGAAAAAATCTTTAAGGATTTGAGACCTCTTGAACAGCGACCAGCTCTCGCCTTATCATGACAGTCAGTTTTCAGCTTTCTCTGCTGAGATGCTCATCCGGAAAACTGGGACACAATCGCAGTAGTTCTCCCTGCGCTACCTTAGCCGATATAGCGGAACTTAAGGTACCAAAACATAGGAGCCGGGCAAACCCAACTATTGACCCAAGACATGATTCGGAGCTGATGCATATAATGCTACAAGTTCGGGGTGCCGCACTGTCGAAAGTGTTCGGACTTTTCTTTGCCATGTTATGGGGTACACTTAGGCCCCTGGCGAATAAGGTGTACCAAAGTGTACGGGTGCGGTTTGTCATAAATAAGCCGCCAAGGAAACCTGTAAAGAAAGTGTAATAATAAGCTGAAGCTGTGTATTTTCCCATTGTTATTTAAATAATATGTCAAAGCATATGTATACAATTAGTGCAATAAGCAAAATGGGACTATTTGACATGTCCTAGACAAGGGTAAGCTGCACGTGGGTATGTAAAATAGGTATAACGATCGTTATCAGAGACCACCTGAGTATTCCCTTATACGCCCCAGCTTCTTGTCTTCTTGGGTTTTCCTTCCGGTGATGAGTCCGATAATCCGAATACGTGAAAGGGCTTCCAGAAAGTAGGGTCCTAAAAGAAAGAAAATGATGACGGAATACGGGACCTAGGGCGGTTGAGCCACTTCGTGGACCGCGTCGTGGCCGTGCCTCCGCCCATGCCCATGGTATTTTGAGTGCGTAATTATGTACGCGTGACACATATTTCTCTGCTTTGTTGGGACTAGGACGGAGGCCGAATTGCTAGTCGAGCTCTGGGCGTGCAAGACGATCCCGTTGCAGGGTACTCCAGACTCGCTTGACGGTGTCCGGGGGCTTTATCACCGGATTGGGGGTCTGCCTAAGAAGGCTGCTTTGTACTTCTGCTGCGAGGGCCACAGTGTGCTCCTCTGTACGGAGCGAGCGTTCTGTGTTTCCATTGACTGTTATAAACCCGCGAGGTCCTGGCATCTTGATATTGAGGTATGCGTAGTGTGGTACTGCATTGAATTGAGCAAATGCGGTTCGTCTTAGTAGGGCATGATAACCACTACGGAAGGGGACGATATCGAAGATTAACTCCTCGCTTCGGAAATTGTCCGAAGATCCGAAGACCACTTCTAGTGTGATTGAGCCCGTGCAACAAGCCTCCACACCTGGTATGACACCCTTGAAGGTGATTTTTGTGGGCTTGATCCTTGAGGGATCGATGCCCATTTTGCGCACGGTATCCTGATCGAGCAGGTTCAGGCTGCTGCCACCGTCCATGAGGACTCGTGTGAGATGGCATCCGTCGATGATGGGGTCAAGGACCAATGCGGCCGAACCGCCATGACGGATACTGGTAGGATGGTCCCTGTGATCGAAAGTGATCGGACAAGAGGACCATGGGTTGAACATTGGGGCGACTGGCTCCATCGCATAGACGTCCCTTAGTGCACACTTCCGTTCCCGCTTGGTAATATGGGTTGCGTATATCATATTCACTATTTTCACCTGGGGAGGGAATTTCTTCTGTCCTCCTGTGTTCGACGGCCGGGGTTCCTCGTTGTCATCGCTATGCAGCCCCTTTTCCTTGTTTTCGGCATTCAACTTGCCGGCCTGTTTAAACACCCAGCATTGTCTGTTGGTGTGGTTAGCTGGTTTATCGGAGGTGCGGTGAATTTGACATGAGCGATCAAGTATGCGGTCCAAACTAGACGAGCCCGGATTGTTTCTTTTGAATGGATTTTTCCATTGTCCGGAGTTGGAGCCTCTGAATCCGGCATTGACTGTCGTGTCTTCGGCGTTGTCGCCATTATTGCGACGCTTGTGTCTATTGCGTTGTGGCTTTCCATTGCTATCTCTGGCGCCCGAATCACTGGAGTTTTTGGGTGTGATGTTGCTACGAGCCAGCTAGCTGTCCTCGCCCGCGCAAAAGCGGGTCATAAGTGTCGTGAGGGCTGCCATGGATTTTGGCTTCTCCTGGCCGAGGTGTCGGGCGAGCCACTCGTCACGGATGTTATGCTTGAAGGCTGCTAAGGCTTCAGCATCCGGAAAATTGACAATTTGGTTCTTTTTGGTTAGGAACCGAGTCCAGAATTCCCTGGCTGACTCTCCGGGCTGTTGGGTTATGTGACTTAAGTCATTAGCATCCGATGGTCGCACGTAAGTGCCCTGGAAGTTGTCAAGGAATGCGTCTTCCAGGTCCTCCCAACTGCCAATGGAGCTTGCTGGCAGGCTATTCAGCCAATGCCGAGCCGGTTCTTTGAGCTTAAGTGGTGGTACTTTATGGCATGTAAGTCATCGCCGCGGGCCATGTGAATGTGTAGGAGAAAATCTTCAATCCATACCGCGGGGTCTGTTGTGCCATCATATGATTCAATGTTTACGGGTTTAAACCCTTCTGGGAATTCATGATCCATAACTTCATAGTGAAGCATAGGGGGTATGTGGCGCCTCTATGCCGGGTTACATCCCGACGCAGTTCAAATGAATCTGGTCTATTGTATTCGTCCTGGCCAGACTTTTATATATTGTATCCGGCGTGACGGTCATCGTCACATATTGTGGCGCGCCCCCATGATCCGTAGATCGACCTTGACTGTCCTGCTTTGTTTTCCAATACGTCTTGCAGGTCCTTCGTGTAGCCCCGGGCCTTTGGTTGGCGACGGGGTGCGGTCTGGACTTCGGGCTGATATGCCGCTTTGTCTCGGCCACAGGGTGGCTGGTCAGCCGCATCATGCGCTGGTAGTGTGGGCTTTAACGCCTCCTCCTCGAGTTGAGGTAGCAACCTGCGCTTTGGGTAACTTTTGGTAGGGTGCTCGAGTCCGTATTCCTCGGCAGCCAGGACCTCGGTCCATCTATCAGTTAGCAGATCTTGATCAGCTTGAAGTTGTTGCTGCTTTTTCTTCAGGATTTTTGCAATGGCTATAAGCCGGCGCTTGAAGCGCTCCTGCTCGACGGAATCCTCAGGCACGATGAATTCATCGTCGCCAAGGCTCACTTCGTCTTTGGAGAGAGGCATGTAATTATCATCCTCTGATTCTCCATATGTTGCCTGTTCCTTAGGGCTAACTTGACCATCCTCTTGCTCGGCCAGCTCGAAGCCTGGCTGGGCAGGATTGTTTTCATCTTCGGCACCATCCAGATTGTTATCTCTTGTGCCGGTATCACTATTTTTGCTACGGCGGGGTTTGGAGCGGTGCCTAGATTGCTTCTCCACGGGGTTATCTTCCTTTGTCTCATCGCCATTGCTTTCTTTCGGGGTGTCCACCATATATATATATCATATGATGAGGTGGCTGTCCAGCGCCCTATAGGCGGTGGTTCTTGTTCTTCTCCTGCATCGTCGTCCATACCGTCGATGTCTTCGAAATTGAAGTCAAGCACGTCGGTTAAGTCATCGACAGTGGCTATGAAGTGGGTGGTAGGTGGGGAACGAATTTCTTCGTCGTCTGCGTCCCACTCGAGCCGGACATAGTTCGGCCAAGAGTCTCTTGACAAGGAAAGAGACTTTAACGAATTTAGTACATCACCCAAAGGCAAGTGCTGAAAAATATCTGCGGAGGTGAACTCCATGACCAGTGCCCAATCAGATTCGATAGGCACGGGCGTACGCGGTTTGGATCCTGTACCCAGAGTCGAGTCCGAGGGTCCAGTGATACCATCCTCATAGGAGGTAGGATCAGTGCTCGGCTCCAACGCCGATGAGTGTGCGGCCTCCATGGCGGGGTCCATCCACCCATCCTCGGAGGGCGCGATCTATTCCGGATTGATTCCCGGGGCCGCAACAAGTGCAATCTCCCAAACACTGTATGATGGCAGATCTAAGTCATGCTTGTCGCGACTGTTCGGCATACCTGACATGGGCTTGAATCCGTCGAAGATCAAGTCTCCGCAGATATCGGCAGTATAATTCAAGCTTCCCAACCTGACCTGATGGCCAGGGGCGTAGCTATCGATCTGCTCCAGGTGGCCAAGCGAGTTGGCCCGCAGTGCGAAGCCGCCGAATACGAAGATCTGTCCGGGAAGGAAAACCTCCCCCTGGACTGCGTCGTTGAAGATGATTGAAGGAGCCATCGAGCCTTATCGCGTCGACACAGTGGAACTCTCAATGAAAGCACCAATATCGGTGTCAAAACTGGCGGATCTCAGGTAGGGGGTCCCGAACTGTGCGTCTAAGGCTAATGGTAATAGGAGGCAGGGGACACGATATTTTACCCAGGTTCGGGCCCTCTCGATGGAGGTAATACCCTACTTCCTGCTTGATTGATCTTGATGATATGAGTATTACAAGAGTTGATCTACCACGAGATCGTACAGGCTAAACCCTAGAAGCTAGCCTATGATTATGATTGTTGTTGTTCTACTGACTAAACCCTCCGGTTTATATAGATACCGTAGGGGGCTAGGGTTACACAGAGTCGGTTATAGAGAAGGAAATCTACATATCCAAATTGCCAAGCTTGCCTTCCATGCAGAGGAGAGCCCCATCCGGACACGGGACGAAGTCTTCAATCTTGTATCTTCATAGTCCAACAGTCCGGCCAAAGTATATAGTCCGGCTGTCTGAGGACCCATTAATCCAGGACTCCCCCAGCGACCGCTTGGAAGAAGTTCATGGTTTCATCACTGAATTTGATCCAACGAATGGTGCAACGTTTTTTCCAATATTGTTTCTGATAGTCAAGGAGGCGCAGTAGGTGTTTCTTGAGGATATTTCAGAAGTTTATCTCAGGGATGAACAATTTCCTTTTATTTTCAAGTTCATCCAGATCAGCCAGCACTTTGTTACAGTTGTCGATGGCAATAGTGAGACGGGAGATATGCTTACTCCAAATCTTCAGAATGTGTCTAAGTGCTTTAAACTTGCGACGGAGTATGGTAGCAGCATTAGTAGATTTCACCGGTTTATTCCAAACCTCTTGTACCAGGTCCATGAAGCCAGGGTGTAGTATCCAGTAGGGTTCAAAATGGAATATCTTGCTGTGAGGTATAGAGGTTTCAATAGAGACAACACAGGGCATGTATCCGATACTGCCTTACAAAGACGTTTGACTAGAGTGTTCGGGTAAACATTTGTCAAATGGAGTGAAGTGAGAAACCAATCCAGCTGTTCAAGGAGAGGGTCTTGCTGCATATTACTTCATGTATAAGATCTGCCTTTAATGGGGAGTTCAATGTTTTTTTGTTTATGAATAATATCATTGAAAGTGGACATGTCTTGAGGGCATCCCCCTGGTTTATTGCAATTATCAGGTGCTCTAATGTAATTAATGTCCCCAAGCAGGAGCCAATCATGGGTGTTAGGGATCTCCAAATCATACATCCATTTAGTGTACGTGATGCGTGCGTTGCCAGAGCAGGGGCCATAGATATTAGCTAGCGTCCATGATTGTGAAGATTGCATACTAATGAAATCAAGATCTAATAAGTTACAAAGTAACTCCTATAATTCATAATTATAATAAAATCTCTTGGAGACATCTTCCTTGTGGTATAGAACTTTACAAATTGAAATAGCGGCAAGACTTCACTAAAGAGACTACAATTGGACTGTAGTAATAGCACTACAACACGTTCACCTGCACGAGCTTGATTACCAATAAAGGTTTTCTGAATCCCGTTGAGTCGCCCATCCAGAAAGATGGGAAGTCGTGAGCAATGATCTTACTTGGCCTGAGGATCATCCCGTAGAGGTGCAGGTTGTCGAACCACAAAAATTTCACCATAATGTTCAGGAAAGATTCCAACTCCACAAAAAATATAATGAACAAAAGCAATATTACACAATAACCTCATCAAATCTGAGTAATTGGCTCCATAGGACACTGACCTCTTTGGGTTCATGGCACCATCACAATGAACCCAAGTAATTTTATTTGCGAAAGACCACGATGATCACAATATGCTGACCAAGACTGCAAATTTCTTGAAGATATTATGTCCTTGTCCCATAGCAATTGGCTAGTTGTGGATATACGCTTGGATAAGGCTACCTATGGTAGTGGTAGGTAGGGGGGTAGAATGGTAAAGCCCAATCCATGAGTCCATGAAGAGTAGTCAATGACGAGTGTGTCCATAGCTCAGGGCGAGTCACTCCCTCACAACCTTCCATGAGTGGGCCTTGGCTAGTTGGGCTTCTTTTATATTTTAGATCATTTGCTTCGTGCCTTCTTTGTTGACGTACTCCTTTTTTAGATTAGCTTGTCTTTTGATTTGTTGACCATGACAATTTGCTTGGACTTTCGTTAACACCCTTGGACCTTGTTGAGTATTTTGGAATTTTGTTATCACCTTGGACTTTATGTTGACCAGCCACGTAGGACTAGTTGATACCACCAATATGATTATTTATTTCCACAACATTGTGGACATATCAATGATATGTTATCCTCATCAAAGGTGTCTTGAAAATGCACACATCATTTCATTTTCTTCGCTAGATTTAGTTAGGACAATTTGAATAAAAAAGTTGATACTTTTGTATCAAAATAAGGAATAATGTATTATCAAGTATATGATCATATAATTTCCTTTAGTATTTTGTATCAACATATTATGTATATGAAAATCTAATTTTACTCATTATGCTTGCTTATATTATTTGAAGTTTATTCAATATCAATTCATCTTTTTCTGTTAGGTGCTCACTGAGTAATCAAAGTCAACCTTTATAGAAAATAGAGAATATCTAGCATTAGAACGTATAAATTAGAGAATATTGTTTTTTAAGGATATGCATTTAGTTACCCCATCAAAGACATTAACATTCGTCTTAATCATGACCACAATCCTTAAACAACTAATGTTCAATCCATTTGTTTTTTCCTTCCTATTTTGACAAATTGGCACTATCTATATACGTATTGTTTATCTCATATCACCATGTAATGAAGTGGCATGAATACCTTTATCTCGTACGGCTACAAAATAAAGAGACGCGATGAAGACACAAATTACCTTCTCCTATTTATTGATTTTGTCTATATTAATAATTTATTATATATTTTTCATTTTATTTAAACAATTATCTTCCACATAGGATGAAAGCAAAATTTTCTTCCAATAGTTGCATGTGTGTTCCAAGTGACGACGACACCACGGTGGCGTGCTCCTTCCTGAAGGCGTTGCTCGTGGGCTGCTCAAGCGGCGGTGGAAGTGGCGGCGGTTCGGTGTCGACATATGCATTCTGGTCAGCTTCATCTTGGAGGCTGCGGCGACGTAGGCGACACTCGTCTAGTGGAGCTACTGCCGATGGTCAAGGCATCGTCGGCAGTCTGCGCCATCAGGTTCGGGATGCTCAGGGGGAAAC
This sequence comes from Triticum dicoccoides, assembly GCF_002162155.2. NCBI lineage: Eukaryota > Viridiplantae > Streptophyta > Magnoliopsida > Poales > Poaceae > Triticum > Triticum dicoccoides. The sequence goes on from NC_041393.1 coordinate 692,073,090, forward strand.
CCCAGATCTGGGTCTTCCGGATCGGATGATGATGGCGTTATATCGCTTTCCCTTCTGGAGGCATCGTCTTGGAGCAAGTGCTGGCTGGAGGGATGGTGGAGCGGTGTTTCATCTCACACATTGGATGGCGGCGGAGATCGATGGCATGGCGCTGTGGAGACTCAGCGCCCGATGCGCGGAGATGGGATCGCGCAGGAGGAGATTGTTGTCTGGCATCATGGTGACGTTGATGGCAGAGTGGCCAGACAAGGTAGAAGCCTCAATATGATCTGAAGACCTGTGGGAGATGGCGGCGGCGACACACGAGTGCGTCTGACCGGATTGTGCCCCAGACCCGGTATGTGGCTCGGCTGGGGCTTCCGAATGAGTTTCGGCTTCCGGCTTTTGATGTTAGGCTTAGGTGAGTGGTTTGGGTAGTGGCCCAGCTAGCGTCCCTTCATCATTTTGGATAGGAGTAGGGGCATATGTTGCCAAGATGGTGGACTCAGGCACATTGTTGTAATACTTTGTAAGGTCCTCGAGAATAATCAATAAAGTGGTCGTATGCATCTCCCAGATGCAGAGGCCGGGGGTCATCCTCCTTTTCTAAAAAAAAAATAGTTGCATGTGTGTTGCACGTGCATTCTTACTAGTTAGTGTTAATGACCAATTGAAAATAACAACTCCGGTATTGAAAATGTTAATTGTTTCACCTATTTATGCTAAACTTTTTTACTTCATTATTGACTAATAATGTCATTTAATGTGCCTTGTTATGTATACATCATTTAATTTTTTATCTTAAATACATATCTCAACCATACCTGGTAGAATTAATAATTTAATCATGTTGAAGACAAACATATTCCGATACACTCTTAGTATTTATGATTAAAATACATGTTTTTTAAAGAAGGATAACCCCCGGCCTCATGATTAAAATATATGTGTTTGCAATAAAATGAAAGTGTATTTTGTCAAAAATAATGTTTTATTATATTAGTTGAGTTTGGGTTCAACATAAATCTAAGGAAAACATATTATATTACTCTAAAAATTAGTCTACACTTGTTTGTATTATGGCGCATTTATATGTGTTGTTTTTCATAGTATTCTTAAATATCTGAAAAAAGATTCGTGTTTTGAAGTGTATAAATCTAACAAGTTGGAAGAGATTTCCGGAATACATAACTATTGTGTTTAGGTGTAACTAAATTGACATTGTAGAATGTATGAGTTGTGAACAAATGTTTTTTCCATGATTACTCTTATGCACTCTGACTAATTGGAAAAACATGGTGCGCTATAGTTGGTACCAGAAATCACGTTGTCTGTAACATGCATGAATATTTAGAATTAAATTGGCATGCTATAGTTTGTTTGAATTTTTTTTCCAGAAACAATTTCTTTGTATTTATCAAACCCGTTCACAACAATCTAGTTCTCCCCAAACCCCAACCTGATCTGATAAGACCCATAAATTAATCTGCTAATTTTAAAGCTATTTATCTTTCTTGCTTTTGCACATTGTCGCAACACTAGAAATCCTGGTTCTCTTGGGACTGGTTGCCACATGGATTTGGAGTTCTCCCGTTTCAGCATCACAAAATTTGGAAGTCCACTCGTTTTAAATCTCACACTTGCGCGGTTTTGTGAACCCAAGTTTCTCTGGGATATGCTTATCTTGGCCATGAAGAAAGGAAATGAAATAGTTTGCTTACTGATCTGCCTCACAAAGTAAGAAAAGTTAAGGAAAGAAAAAGGAAATAGGAGATACAAAAAGTTTTTGGGAGTAAAAAATTACTAATGTTTACAATAACATCTTGTTGAGGTAACTTTTTTTTATCATTGTGCAACTCTCGAGGAGTTGAGATGAAAGCTATAGAACATTTTGTGATTTTTTTACCATACGCATGCACATTTGAGTACAAACGCTGAAAATTTGACCAAAAAGGTCGTTTAGGTCTTCAAAGGGGACCCACAAAGCCAGGTAGAATCAAGTTTCTCTGAATTTAGTATTCCTGGGCTTCACGTGAAGGTGACAACTTTTTCAAGTCAGATCCATGTGCACGTATTGTGTTCGATTGTTTTCCTACTAAATTGTTTTCACCTTTTGACTTTGTTTATGTTCCACTCTTGTGTCTCTTGTTTAACGTGGTTGTACCATTTTTACAGCGTATATCCTATAGCTCCACAGTGATTCCCATCACTGTGCAGTTTTGTGCGGTGGTATGTTAGATCATGTGGAATGCGCACCTGGTTTTGTGGGTTTTGTTGTTCAAAGCGTTGTGCAGTTTGGGGCTTTCAACTTTTCGGTTCTAGTAGACCCTGGTATATATCAGACCACGAGTAGTTGGTTAGATTATAGTAGATCCGTTTTTCCTTGTAAATGAACCCGCCAACTGTCCAATTGGCTAGGAGATTTATTGGATGAATTAAGATTAGGTTGACTGTTGACCTCGAGTTAGTGTTAACCAGACAATTTGAATTCATAATGAATTGCCTGTGAAAAGCTTAAACTAATCCATGTTACCAGTGCTTGCTTTGTACTGTTTTGACAGTAAAAATTCTACGTCAAAATTCAGATACCTTTGGTCTGAATATTGGACTCACCAACAGCAAGGATAAGTGGCTTGTTTGGCCAACTAGATATGATCGTGCTCGCTGTCTATTCCTTCAAAATCCTGAGATTATCAGTATCATGAATCTGTGATTCAGATTATGAAAAAGAAAACAAAAATGTATCTTAAGTTCTTAACTCTGATGTACACATTGATGTGCACGTCCTGTCCTCTTTCTTGTCTCCGTCGCATTACAGTCATTTGTCTTCCTATGAATCATTACTGTTGTGCTCAAGATAAACTTCAATGTAGCAGGCAAACATTGCTTGAACTATTTTTGTTAATACATACAACAATGTCTTCCACCAACTCTTACTGTAACTATAATCTGAAGCCTTCTGAATGTATGGCATGTACTAGTAAGGCATAGGCACGTAAGTTCAGCCTGTTGCCATAGAATCGTAGAAAATAATATGGGTTGGGCCATTTTCCCCTTTACCTACAGAATCACCAGAAGGCAATGAATTTCTCATCTTCGTATCTAAATGAGCAAGTATCATGTTTTGCTAGTAGTACCGCATAGGCCATATAAATTCTGCACTCATTTACAGAAGCTCCTAATATTAGTTTGCCACGTACAGCACCTAAATGCCGAGAAATCAGCACCCGCACTTATTCAATTATCACCTGCTAACTCCAGCAACCATTTCACAAAAGAGATTCTAAAGTCAACTCTAACCGACATATACTCAAGCTACAAACCACCACTAATTTTGTAGACGGGAGGGCTCAGAGGAAGTGGTCCTGAGGTGTCCAGCAACACCAAAATTAGTACACCTCCCCTGCTTTGGCAAGTCACACCAGCTTATCCGACTAGTTGGTCTTGTTTTGTCGACACTATACCATTGTTGTGCGCAGAGCAATCACCTACTCTTTCATTCACCATAAGCCTTTTTGCGGTTGGTCGATCTTTAAGCGCTAGGCAATCTCTTGCTTCAACGCATGGTGGCACATTTTCCTTGAATAACTCTGTCGTGGTATTTTCTCGACAAATGCCAACGGGTGGCTAATCATGTAGGGGGTCAATAAAACGTTGTCGGGCTCTAGAAGCGGGAGTAGGCGAGACCTCAAACGACGCCGGGTCTTACCCAGGTTCGGGGCTCTCTGTGGAGATAACACCCCTAATCCTGCTCTGCGGGGTCTCCGCATCACTATGATCAATAGCAAGTACAAGGTTGCTCCTTGAGCTGTTCGGGCTAGAGGAGGAAGAAGGCAACTAGCTCTACTTCTCCTTAGCTATGTGGGAGTGAGGTGATCTAGGGGTTGAACCCTTTGCATGGGTGTCCCTGGGGGTTTATATAGGCCTACCCCCAGGGGTACAATGGTAATTCGGCTGGTCCTGGGACCCGGCCGTTAGTGCCTCTCGGCTCCGGCTTCTCTGCCGACAGCTGGGCCCGCTGCCTGGTGGGTCCCACCGGCTGCCGTGAACTCGGCCGACATGTAGGGCCCGCAGCCCGCGGGCCAGGGGGGCAGGCTGTACTGTAGCCTTGCCCCTGATAACAATGGCTTGGTCGGGGGGTGCATGGCTACAGTGCCGCCGCCTGGCGGGCGATTGCTGTAGCCACACCCCGTCACCTCTGGTTAATTGTGCACAAACTTCAAGGGAAGGGGCTGTCGCCTGCTAGGAGTCGACCCCCCTAGAGACCGCCTGCTCTGGCCCTGCCGTCTTTTGAGGATACGCGGGCTGGTGGGGCCCGCCTACTGCGGGCCACACCGACCGCCCGTCATGGGGGTATGGCCCTGCCTGATGTAGGCATTGTCATGGGCCGCGTGGCTACAGTGTCGTGCCAGGCGAGGGGTGTCCGCCTGGTATGTCTGCACTGTGGCCACATTCCTTCCGAGATTTGGGGGTGGCAGGTGGCATTGTTGCCACGCCCTGTCTTGTCGTAGTCAGGTGGGTGCAGACTTTGAGGTGGCGATGGCTGCCTGTCAGGAGTCGGCCCAAGCCCTCGCCGTCTTCTGAGGTGCGTCGCCTTCTAGGAGGCGGCCCGTCGGCTCCAGCCGGCCATGGAGGCCGGCCTTGCGACCAGTCGGACCGAGGGGCTAGGCTAGCCCCGATGTCTTGAAATCTGCTAAGGTGTGGACGAGGCTACCCAGGGTCTATCCCCCAGTCAGTAGTCCCCGAAGCTGGTGAGGTTCTACGGCTTGGGCAGCCGCAGAGCCTCAACAGTTTCCCTCTTTAAGTGGCCTTCCACCTTCTGCTCCGTCCGGCTGGGAGGCGTCGGGTGCCAGGAGCCGGACGCGGTCGCGGCCGCCTGGCGGAATTCAAACGGTCGTGCTGGGGGCCAGGTGGCATGCCAGTCGGGCGACTGGCTCGCCGCCCGCTTCCCGCCCGCTACGCGGCGCCTGCTGGCTAGGTCGGCCTGCCAGCTCACGCGCGCGACGGGACGTTGCCGTAGGCCCGGGCCCACCACTACAGGGCCTCGACACACGTGCGGATCCGCTGCGGCCGAGGCGGGCGGTTGGTCTTCCCAGGTGCAGTTAATACACGACATAAAAAGCGCGGGAGACGCGGGGTCATGGGGGGAGTGGGCGCAGTTAATCCCGCACTCCCCCACGTCTCGCCCCCTCAGCTCCACCGCTGGGGGGCTATAAGTAGGGGGGGAGGGGCGGCAGAAACGCACACGCGCCCTCCTCTCCCACCGTCTCTTTTCTTCTTCCTCGCTGCCGCTGCGCCTTCTTTCCTCGCTGGAGTGCTGCTGCCGCTCGCCTTCACCGAGCTCCTCCGAGGTGCAGCCGTTTCACGCCGCTACCTAACTCCACGTCCATGGCACTCAGCAGCCGCGCCGGTGACTGGGATGGCTCCACCGTCCACGACGATCACATCTAGTTCCTCCGCCAGACGCGGTGCCTCCCTCATCACTCCAATGTTAGGGTGCGCCTCCCCCCTGCCAGGGAGATCTCTCTGGCGCCGGAGGGCGACAAATGCGTCGTCTTCCGGTCGCATTTCCTTCGCGGCTTCTGCCTTCCGGCAAGCGGGTTCCTTTGCTCGCTCATGGATTTCTACGGAGTGCAGCCCCACCACCTCATGCCGAACACGGTGGTGCTGCTCTCCGCCTTCGTCACTCTCTGCTAGGGCTACCTCGGCACCCTGCTCACAGTCGAGCTGTGGGCGGAGCTCTTCTACCTCAAGCTCGGGACGCCTGTGTCGCGATGCGGCACTCTGGGACCGGGGGTGGGGCTCGCTTCCCGATCATCGCTCTGCTGCAGTTTGCCAAACTGTGGCAGAGGTCCTACTTCTACATCGAGAATCTCCACCCGACGCGGAACTACATCAACTTGCGGGCTTATGCACCCGACCCACCTGCCGAGCCCCGTGCCAACTGGAACTTCCGGCCGAAGACCCTGTCGACCCCCTCCGCCAGCGCCCTCACCAGGCTCCAGGTGATGCTGGACTCGGAGGGCCTCAAGGCCTCCGACTTGCTGGCCGCCTTCGTGGAGCACCGGGTGTTTCCTCTTCAAGGTCGGCCCCACATCATTAGTGACATGAGTGGGCGTCGGGATCCGTCTCGGATGTCCACCAAGGAGATGCCGGTCTCGGAGGTCGTCCAGCTAATGAACCACATCTCCGACCGCAAGCTGTCAAAGTCGGAGTGGCAGTTCGGCAAGCCGCCGTACAGCCGGGCTAACTGAAAGTGCAACTATCCCTAGGTGGTTTTGGTAATTCCTAACAACATATAGCTCATTGAGCTAACATCATTCCAAGATGAATATTTCAGGAAAAGCTCAATGGATGGCATGGCATGGATGAGAAAAGTGGATCCCTCAAATTGCTAAGGATAAAAGGATTGGCTCAAGCTCAAAAACTCAAGACTCTACATTTTATATTTTAGATCCAAGATCACATTGAGTCTATAGGAAAAGCCAATACTGTCAAGGAGGGATGAGGTGTTGCTTAATGAGTTTCTTGCTCCACAGTGCTTAGTGATATGCTCCAAAACCCTCAGCTGCTTTCTCATATCCACATATGACCTAAACCCAAAGTCAAACTCGGCCCTACCGATTCTTTCTACCCGGCGCCACCGAGTTCAGATGTCATAGCCACCGCCACAAACCCTAGGAAAATCAGTCTCACCGATAGGGATCTCGGTCTCACCGAGATGGGATTGTAATCTCTCTGTTTCCCTTCGTAATGTTTCGGTCCTACCGAGATGAGCGACTGGTCCCACCGAGATTGCAATGTAAACACTTTGTTTCCCTTTCGTAACATTTCGGTCTCACCGAAAAGAGCGAATCGGTCCCACCGAGTTTACCTGACCAACTCTCTGGTTAGCTTATTACCAAAATCGGTCTCACCGAGTTTGTGCAACCGGTCTCGCCAAGATTACGTTATGCCCTAACCCTAACCATATCGGTCCTACCGAGTTGCATGTCGGTCCCACCGAAAATCCTAACGGTCACTAGATTTGTTGAATCGGTTCGACCGGGTTTATCAATTCGGTCCCACCGAGTTTGGCAAATTGTGTGTAACGGTTAGATTTTGTGTGGAGGCTATATATACTCCTCCACCCCCTCTTCGGTCATGGAGAGAGCCATCAGGACAAACCTACACTTCCAACTTGCTGTTTCTGAGAAGGAACCACCTACTCATGTGTTGAGGCCAAGATATTCCATTCCTACCATATGAATCTTGATCTCTAGCCTTCCCCAAGTTGCTTTCCACTCAAATCTTCTTTCCACCAAATCCAAATCCTGTGAGAGAGAGTTGAGTGTTGGGGAGACTATCATTTGAAGCACAAGAGCAAGGAGTTCATCATCAACACACCATTTGTTACTTCTTGGAGAGTGGTGTCTCCTAGATTGGATAGGTGTCACTTGGGAGCCTCCGACAAGATTGTGGCGTTGAACCAAGGAGTTTGTAAGGGTAAGGAGATCGCCTAATTTGTGAAGATCTACCACTAGTGAGGCAAGTCCTTCGCGGGCGACGGCCATGGTGGGATAGACAAGGTTGCTTCTTCGTGGACCCTTCGTGGGTGGAGCCCTCCATGGACTCGCGCAACCGTTACCCTTCGTGGGTTGAAGTCTCCATCAACGTGGATGTACGATAGCACCACCTATCGGAACCACGACAAAAACATATGTGTCTCCAATTGCGTTTGAATTCTCCAAACCCTTCCCTTTACATTCTTGCAAGTTGCATGCTTTACTTTCCGCTGCTCATGTACTCTTTGGATGCTTGCTTGAATTGTGTTAAGATTGCTTGACTTGTGCTAAGATAGCTAAAATCTGCCAAAGACTAAAATTGGGAAAAGGATAAGTTTTTAATTGGTCAAGTAGTCTAATCACCCCCCTCTAGACATACTTTCGATCCTACACTAACCCGCCGCCTACGGTAAGTCCTTTGCTTCTCCTTCTTTTTTCTCTTTGTTGGTCCGAGTTCTTCTCGCCGCCTGAGCAGTTGGCCATGGTGCAGGACTTCCCGGGCAAGACGGCCACGGTGCGCTAGCCCCGGGCGAGCAGTTCCTACCGGACCGGTCGGTAGGCGACGTGGGCGACCCCGACTTGGGGGCGGCCGCCATGGAGGAGGACGATGCCATAGGCGGTGGCGGAGGGGAAGCAAGCGACTTCTCTAGAGGCGGCTTGGGGGAGTGGCCGGACGATGACGCGGAAGACAACGAGCCGCGCCGATGCCACAACACCGATAGGGAGGGCACCAGCTCCTCGGCTGCACTGATTGTGGCAGCCGGCGCGCCAAAACGCCGGGCTGAGGGCAGGTTGTACGACAGCCGACCCAAGAAGACGAAGACCTCGACCGCCGTGAACAAGCGGCAAGAGGCTGCTGCGAGGGCGGCCCAGTACCAAAGAGTCTCGAAGCCTCGCCCAGTGGTGTCTGCGTAAGTGTTTCTGATTCTCCTTTTGTTGCTTTTCGCTTGCTTATTCTTTGTTTTTCCTTCAATGGTTTGTCCTGCTTGCTTGAATAGGGCCCCGCTGTCCCTCTCGTGAGACCGACTGCTTCGGTGGTTGGGGCGGCGACAGCTCTGTTGTCTCCCGCCACGTGGACCTGCTCGCCGCCCTCCAGGAGGCCACCGAGAGGAATGCGCGGGAGGCGCGCGAGGAGCGGGAGGAGGCGGCCAGGGCGATGCAGGCAGAGGCCGATGCTGCGGCCAAGGCGCAGGCCGAGGCGGCGAACAAGGAGCAGGCGGACATGGCCGCCAAGGCGCAGGAGGCGGAGGCGTCCCGAAGTGAGGCCTCCGGGCCCATCAACTCGCAGCACCCGGAGCCGCCTGCGCCGGAGGTTTCGGAGCCAGCTAGCGGGGCCGGTGTTGTCAAGCCGGCCGTGGAGAAGGAAGGAGGCGACCCCGGGCTTTGGGAAGAGGTGGTTCTGCCCGCGCCGACTGCCGACACGCAGGTCGGCCATCCCGAGGGGCCACAAGTGGTGTTGTCTGACGGCGGGTTGACGGTGGGGCCGCTCCCCATGGTTCGTGCTCCCACACGCTAGTGCGTGACAAAGGCGAGCTCGGCGCCGTGGCTGATTGAGGTTGGAGCCACCTGCTCGGCAGCGCCCGATATCGAGGCAACCGGCACCAACACAGCAGACTGGGCGTCTGGTGGTGGCGGCGATGTCCTGGATGTGTCGGTGCAGGACGTCCAGACCCAGCTTGGCACCCAAGGCGCCGCCCTCCAGAAATGCGTGCAGGAGTTCCTGACGACACGAGCGGTCGTTCGGGTATGCGCTTGTTTTTTGTTTTTGTCTTCTAGCAATCTTCCGTTGGGGCGCGCCAGCGCACCCACTGGGTGTAGCCCCCGAGTTCTGGGCTGGCTGTTGAGCAGGCGGCTCGGAACTTTAAGGTGAGTTCCGAGTGCTAACTTGTTTTCTTTTCTTCGTTTGTCCTTGCTGCAGGACTACCACAACCTTTGCATGGCCGCCTACAACTCCCACGTTAAGGAGTGACTTGAATGAGAGCCAAAGTAAGCATGCCGCCTTTCTTCTCGCGGGGGCGCGTCAGCACACCCGCTGGGTGTGGCCCCCGAGATTCGGGCCGACTGCTGAGTAGTCGGGCCGGATCTTCCGGCAACTACCTTCTTCTTTTTTCTTGTTGATGTTAATGTCTTCTTTTTTTAATCTTTGCAGAGGCGGCTGTTGCCCTGCAACAGCGCTTGGGCGAGGCCAAGACTGAGCTTCATGCCAAGGAGCTGGAGCGCAGCCAGGCGACACAGGAGTGCGAGGACCTGACCAAGGAGCTGGTGGACCAGGTGGAGCAACACAAGGCGGAGCTCTAGAAGCTGAAGGACGACGAGGACCTCCTCAAGGCTGAGTTTGAGACTCAACGCTCGAACTGGGCCGAAAAGGAGAAATTCCTAAACGACGGCTACGAGGAGATCGAGGACAATATCGATGGTAAGTTGTTTTCTTCTTCTTGAGCGGCCGCCGACTGCTGCAGAAGCCGGTTTCTGTCTTCTCATACTTTGATCTTCTTCCTTCACAGAGTACTTCCCGGGCTACTCTCTAGCCGTCACCTAGGCCATCGAGGCACGGCGCACGGTGGAAGGGCGGCAGGCGTGGACATCGCGCCCAACATGCCCCGCAGCCTCGGCGAGCAGCTCTTGGCCGTCAAGATGCGCCTGCAGCCGGCCAATCGGATTCTCCGCCGCCTGCAATGCGTCGGTGCTCTGGTGATGGCCGCTCTCTGGCCGGGAGCTCGGATTCCCCCGGCTAGATCGCCGACTGGCTGAGGCTGCAGTTGGCCGCTTCGAGGCCTGCAAGGGCGCTGCGGCTCGGGCGGGTGCTCGGACGGCCCTGGAGTTTGCCAAGGCATGGTAATGCAACTTGGACCTGACCCAGCTAGCCACCTTCCGGCAGGAGATCGGTCCAGAGCTGGCGGAGGTGGGCACTGAGCTCACCCGGCGTGTGGTGGCGCTCGCCGACTACACCAGCACTGTCGTCTTCATCCTCGACCTGGATGATGACGGCAATGAGGTGACGCACAGCTGGTTTGGGCTGGACCCAATGCGCGAGAGGACTCGGGGAGGAAATCGCCTCCAGCGATGAGGGCGATGACGATGATGAGTACGAGGAGGACAAAGACGATTCGCCGGAGGATGGAGCGGGCAGCCAACCTCAGCCCGATCAGGCTTCGACCAGCGAGTTGCGGGTGGCTACGCCGACTGCCGCTGATGCCGATCAAGTCGAGAACAACCAGCCAGTCGCTCCACCATCCGGCGCCGCTGCCTCCGCCGACCCCTCGGACCCACCTGCTGCTCCTCTAGCCTAGGCGGCCGTTTTTATTTTGCCTTTTTCCTATCCTTGTAGTCTCTTGAACAATTTTGTTAAATACGCGCAATTCCACCCACTGGGGGTGTAAATTTAAACTTCATGAATGCTGGCCTCGGGCCTTTTGCAATGTACATAAGTTTAAATTCTTGTTCGATTTGTGCTTTTCTCTCTTTGGCTTTCTTCTGTGTCGCGTTTCCTTGCCCGCCTCCCTGCCAACCGGACAGCCGCTCTGCGGTCTGTGGCTGGGTCAGGGACTTGGTCATCCTTCAGAACGGGCAAGTTACTTGGGCCACATAGAGTGTTAGCTTAATCGAGCGAGAAGCCGGCCTGCCGGCTGCTGAGCAGCCGGATGAGGGAGGCGGCGAGTCGACTGGGCCTAAGTTAGCGTGCTTCCTTAGTCGAATTTCGTGTGCGTGACTTTTCCGGCCTTTAGCTCTCGCTAGTCGGACAGCTGCGCTGCGAGCTGTGACTTAGGGTAGAGAGAGGGCTTTCAGTGTCGGCACACTACTAGTCGGCACCGGCTGGTGCGAACTTAGGCCAAGGCAGCGAGCCCCCGGGCCGGCTGATCGGAACCCGGACGGGGCATGAATAGAAAAACTCAAGTCATGGCATACGCTTAACTCATACATAGATAAAAAGGTAGCCCCCAAGTGCACCTCGGGGGACCTGAGGTCTTTTACTTAATACAAAAGTTGGCGTGGTACATACACTTGAATCAACTGTAAAATGGACGGAGCAGATTTGCATTCCATGGCCGCTCCGTCTCTTCGCCGGCCATGCACCGCTTGCGTGCCCTGGGCTTCTGTGCGTCGATGAGGTAGTACGAGTCGTTGCATAGTGCCTTCCCAAGGTGCTGCGAGCTTGTGTTGTCCGGCTGATCGCTGGATCAGGTGGAGCACAAGGTCGCCCTCACGGAAAGAATGCGACCTGACCTTCTTGTTGTGGTAGCTGCACAGGCTTTACTGGTAGATGGCGGACCAGCTGCATGCTAGCAGTCGGGCCTCTTCTAGCAGATCAATGCCGTCTTCTCACGCCTCTTTGGCCTCCACCTCCGTGTACATGGTGACCCGAGCTGAGTCGAACTCGATATCCGTAGGGATGATGGCCTCGACATCGTACACGAGGAAGAAAGGGGTGAAGCCGGTTGATCTGTTCGGCGTGGTTCGAAGGCTCTAGAGGACGGCCGGCAGCTCATCGATCTAGCGGCTCGATCAGGCAGGGCTTGATGCCGGACAAGATGAGGCCGTTTGCTCGCTCCACCTGGCCGTTTGACTACGGATGGGCAACGGACTCTAAGTCCAGTCGGATGCCCTGATTTGCGCAGAAACGGGCCAAGGCACCTTTGGCAAAGTTGGTGCCGTTGTCGGTGATGATGCTGTGGGGAATGCCATATCGGACACTGATGTCGGTGATGAATGTGACAACAGTCGGACCATTCAGCTTCTTGATTGGCTTTGCTTCTATCCACTTGATGAATTTGTCCACGACGACCAGCAGATGGGTCATGCCGCCGCGTGCCATCTTGAATTGGCCTACCATATCCATGCCCCACACGGCAAAGGGCCAGGTGATGGGGATGATCTTGAGGGCGGAAGCCGGCAGGTGCTGCTTGGTGCTGAACTTCTGGCATCCTTTGCATTTCTTGACCAACTCTTTGGCATTGTCCAAAGCAGTCGGCCAAAAGAAGCCATGGTGGAAAGCTTTGGCCACGAGGGATCTGGAGGCGGCATGGTGGCCACATTCGCCTTGATGTATATCTCTGAGGATCTCCATGCCTTTCTCTGGTTCTACGCAGTGCTGGTGGACACCGGTCACGCTCCGCCTTGCGAGCTCTTGATTGACAATGGTGTGGGAGCCTGCTCTGCGTTGGATCTGTCTAGCTAGCACCTGGTTGGTTGGCAGCACGCGGCTGAACAAATAGTCGCGGATGGGCTGCACCCACAATGGGGCTGCCACCACTGTGAACACGGCGACTGGTATGAGGGGAGCCGGGTTGGGAGGCGACAGGTTGGGGCCGGCCACTCCTGATGGTGCTGATGAAGTCCCCTGGCCGACTACAGTAGCCCTCGGGCCGCCTGCTGGGAGCGCTGGGCCGGGTGCTGGTGCTGCAGCCCCCGGGCCGCTTGGTGAAGTCCTCGAGCCTACTACTGAAGTCCCCGAGCCGGATCCGACTGCTTCTGGGCAGCCGACAATAAGATGGAGTCGTACTCCGGTGAAGGCTTGATGGACGGCTTGCGGAGGCACTCGAGGGAGACGCCAGCGGGTATAGCTTGCCAGGTGGAGCCAATGCAGGTGAAAGCATCTGCTGCGTTGTTATTGGCCCGTGGCACATGGATGAACTCGCACCCGTCGAAGTGGCCGCTCATCTGCTGGACGAGGAAGCGGTAGCTTTCCATGTTGGCATCCTTGGCGTCCCAGTCACGGGGCGACTGCTGGACCACCAAGTTCGAGTCGCCGTGGCAGAGGACGCGACGAATGCCAATTTCTTTGGCCATTCGAAGCCCGAAGATGAGCGCTTCATACTCGGCTACATTGTTGGAGGTGGCGAAGTGGATCTGCAGCGTGTACTTCAGCTTGTCGCCTTTGGGAGAGGTGAGAACAATGTCGGCTCCCAAGCCGGTGCGCATCTTTGAGCCTGTCAAAGTGCATCCGCCAATGCGTGGAGTCCGGGGCTAGCGGCAAGTACTGGGACTCAGCTCAGTCGACGAGGAAGTCGGCCAGCGCTTGGGACTTGATGGCGGTGCGGGGCTGGTAGAAGATGGTGTGAGGAGCCAGCTCAATGGCCCACTTGGCTACCTGGCCCGAGGCATCTCTGTTGCCTATGATCTCGGCAAGTGGAGCAGTGCAGACGACTGTGATGGAGTGCTCTTGAAAGTATTGCTTCAGCTTCTTGGCGGCAAAGTACACGCTATAGCACATCTTCTGGTAATGGGGGTAATTCTGCTTGGAGGCCGACAAGACCTCGCTCAGGTAGTACACCAGCCTCTGGACTGACTGTGCCTTGCCGACTTCTGGGTGCTCGACCATAATCACCATGCCGATGACTCGGTTGGTGGCGGCGATGAAGAGGAGCATGGGATCTTTGGCAGCCAGTGCCGCCAGGATAGGCGGCGTTGACATCATCCGCTTGAGCTGGAGGAAGGTGGCGTCCGCCTGGTCATTCCACTCGAAGCAACTGGTTTTCTTCATGAGCTGGTAGAGAGGGAGTGCCTTCTCGCCTAGCCGACTGACGAAGCGGGTGAGGGATGCCAGGCACCCGGTGAACTTCTGGACGTCACGCAGCTTGGTGGGTTTCGCCATCCTCTCGATGGCCTTGATCTTCACAGGGTTGCACTAGATGTCGCGTTCTGAGACAAGGAGGCCCAGGAGCTGGCCGGCTGGCACACCGAAGACACACTTCTCCGGATTGAGCTTGATGTTGAAACGGCACAGATTTTCAAAGGTTTCCTTCAAGTCTTCCATCAGGGGGCCATGCTTTTCCGTCTTCACCACAATGTCGTCCATGTAAATGTGGGCATTGCGTCCGAGTTGCTTTAGCAAGCACTTCTACATACAGTGTTGGAAGGTGGCACCGGTTTTCCTCAAACCGAACATCATGGTGATGTAGCAGAATGCATCAAATGGCATGATGAAGGCGGTTTTCAGTCGATCAGCTGGATCCAGCTTGATCTGGTGGTAGCCGGAATAGGCATCAAGGAAAGACAACAAATCGCATCCGGCTGTGGAGTCGATCACTTTGTTTATTCGTGGCAGAGCGAATGGGTCTTTGGGAAGGCTTTGTTGAGACTAGTATAGTCAATGCACATACGCCACTTGTTGTTCTTCTTCAGCACAAGGACCGGATTGGCAAGCCAGTCCGGGTGGAACACTTCCATAATGAATCCGGCTGCTAGCAGTTGGGCGACTTATTCTCCGACAATCCTTCTCTTTTCTTTTGACAGGCGGCGGAGGGGTTGCTTTACCGGCTTGGCATCTGACCTTATATGAAGTTTGTGCTCAGCGAGATCCTTCGGGACGCCCGACATGTCTTTGGGGGACCATGCGAAGATGTCTCGATTCTCACGGAGGAAATTGACAATCTCGCCTTCCTATTTGCTGTTGAGGCCAGTGCCTATGATAGCAAACCTCTTCGGGTGGTTTGGGTCCAAGGGGATCCGCTTGGTCTCTTTGGCCGGCTGGAATGAGGCCCCTGCTTCAACTTCCTTGGGATCAGTCGGCATGGCCGGCTTCTCGCTGGCCATGGCTACCATCCGATTGAGGAGCCGTCTTTCTTGAGCTATGACGAGGGACTCGGCCAGCCGGCTGCTGGCAGCCTCACGGTCTTGTGACTTCTTGTAATCTCCAGCAACGGTGATGATGCCCTTGGTGCCTGGCATCTTGGCCTCCAGGTATGCATAGTGAGGGACCATCATAAACTTGTCCAGCGTAGGGCGGCCCAGGAGCGCGTGATAGGGGCTCTCCAGGTCGACCACCTCTAACCAAATTGGCTCGCAGCGGAAGTGATCTCTGTTGCCGAAGAGGACGTCGATTTTTATCTTGCCGATTGGGGAGCATGACAGGCTAGGAACTATGCCATGGAAAACAGTTCGGCTTGGCTGAAGTTGCTTGGCCTTCATGCCTAGTCGGTCCATGGTCTCGCAGTACAGTATATCACTACAAAAAAATACACTTCCGTGATGATACGTGTTTGTCACAGTAGGTCACGTTTTCTGTCATGCATGTACATCCACGACGATTTTATGACAGAATCAAGATAGTCATACCTATGCTGTCGTAAAGTGTTCCATGACATTACCAAAATTATCATCACGGAAGTGTCCACTTCCATGACGATAAATTGCGCGTCCCAGAAGTGCTTTCTTCAAGGGTGACCGACACGTGGCATCCACCATGACGGATTGCCGTTAAGCTATCGGGTCGAGTTTTGGATCCGATAACCCGTTAACAGCCCCGACCAATGGGGATTTTCCACGTGTAAAATCATCATTGGCTGGAGGAAACACGTGTCGGCTCATCATTGGGACAGATGTCATCCACTCATTGGAAAGAAGGCGCCTATGATACGTCGACATGTGGCACAGCCCAACAGAGGTCCATTCCTGTGAAAAGGCCGACTCGTTTGACTTGGTCAAAAGGTGGCGGGCCAGCCCATGGAAAGCCTGTTAACGGCCTATTCGCATATAGCCCATTTACAACCGCTAACCCAAGGCCTGTTACGCCCTATCCGAATTAGGCCCAGTAGCATCATCTGGGCCATCCAATAATATTCCAGCCCATTTTCACTTCTGGCCCATGTATGGCCCATGACGTCTTTCGACCCATATGAGGCCCTATGTAACTTTTGGCCTATTAATGGCCCGTGGTGAAACTGGCCCGTAATGAACAGTGTATCACTTTACACCCATTAACGGCCCGTGGTGAAACTGGCCCGTAATGAACAGTGTATCACTTTATACCCATTAACGGCCCGTTATTCCGTTGGGCCATTTCCAGCCCATGTTATCTTTCAGCCTTCTCAGAGCCCATTTATTCTTGGGCTCATTTCTAGCATTCGTTTAGTTACGGCCCATTACTGTCATTTTCTGCTTGTGGGCCAAATTCAGCCTGTGGTTATAGTCGGCCCATTTGTGGTCCGTTAATACGTTGGTCCGTTTTCATAGCATCATCAAATACGGCCTATTAATGATGGCCCGTTATGGTCGGCCCATGAACGGACGATTCCAACTCTAGCCCTTTACGGCCATAATGCGGTCTGTTTGGCCCATGTTTGGCCAATCGATCATACGACCCGTATAAGGCCCATTGATGATACAACCTCTAGAAGGCCCATTGTTTCTATGGCCCGTAGAAGGCCCGTTGTTTCTATGGCCCGTAGAAGGCCCACTTTCTGCGGCCCATAGAAGGTCCACTATTTCTATGGCCCGTAGGAGGCCCAGTCTCACTACAGTAAATATTAGCCCATGGTTATTGTGGCCTAGTTTTAAAAAATAGGTCATTGTCGCCACTAGCAAACGGCGGAAAAAGAACTGCACTGGCTAAGCAAACAAATAAACAAGATAACAAGGAAAGAAATAAGCAAGCAACTTATGCTAGGCTATCACGGCTATTACACATATTACATCCACTGGGCATCAAAGTTCGCCACCAGTGCAAATATAGGGAACAAAGCAGCATATAAACGCCGCAGCAAGACAAGTCCAGAACTGAAACCACTTCAGAAGAGTTCAAGAAACAATATCCTGGGCACCCATAATGCTGGCAAGATGCTTAGCAAGCTTATTAACTTTCTCTTGTTTGGAGCTTAAGTCCTCCAACACTTGCTATTGCACCAGAAAGTATGCATCTGAATTCTGCAAGGACTTCCTCAGTCCTTCGGCTTCCTATCGCATAACATCTGATCGATGTCTTTCAACTTGAAGTTGAGACTCAAGTAGCCGAACTGATTTAGGTAACGAGTTCGAAGAGCTGGTGCCAGCAGTGGTAGCCAGTAATTGGAACACTACATCAAGACAGGACTTTGGGGCTCTCTCAGTGTCTTCAATATAGTTTTTATTAGCTTTCTTGGAGACCAACAGGGATGTCTCACTATCTTGAACCTTATCTGCATTACTTCCTTTACCATTGCATAACGGGGTACTCTTCTCCAATATTCTATCCGCGTTCTAAAAGAGAAACTAACAAACACATCTCAGGTTTACAATGTAGTATATGAAACTCATTTTGGTAAACCAGTTCAGTAGTAAGGTGGACAGGATAACAACATGAAATAAACATATATCTATGTAGTATGGTCACCGTATGGTCTATATCATTCTAGCTTATGTTGCCAAATCAAGATAGATACAGTTCGAATCATATCTATTTAGGACAAAGCAACATAAATAGAATATAAGTGTGTGGGAAACTACACAGCAATAACAACACTTGTAATGTGCATGGCATGAGAACATAACTGTTTATTCAATTGAAACTGAAGACAACATAGAGCAAGTTACAATAGCAAACAGCCAAACACGTTGAAGAAACAGGTTTAAAACATACCTGTTGCGCCATTGGAGTTTCAATTGCATCCTTCAAATTTGAAATTAGTTGGTATCAGTAAATACAATGATGCAAGAGCAAAGTAGTATGAACCATAGCTACGGAACCTGACCTAAGAACAATTCTTCTTCTGCTTTAAGCGTTGACTTCGGGTTTAGAGTGGTGGTCCTCGTGATTTGGGCACTGCAGTTGCCTTACGAACTGCTCGTGTTTGGGTGCTCTGTGGTGGAGACGGTGCTGTGTCAACGAGAACTGGGTGTTTATCTGCTGCGGTTGGGGTTAGAAGGGTTGTAGCTGGTTCTCTGTCCAACTAGGTAGGGGTACAATCTGCATGAGTGTGGGTTATGTGTGGTGAGGCTGGTTCTTGGGCAAGTACAACCGCGGTTCTATCTGCATCGACAGGTAGCACGATCTTTTCTGAAGACCGTGTTTTTACTCCCACAGATACTGCCATCACTCCCTCAAACTGAAATGGCTGATAAACAAGAAAAGAAATTGAATGTACAGACGTTGTAAGATAGACAAGTGCAATGGATAGTAGGGAAGATCACAGGGCATGCAATAATTCACATTTATCTTGTCTAAGCAAACAGAATAGCAGGACATAATTTCACATATATGATGGCTAATTAAACAGGATAGCATGACACAATTTCACATGTATGATGGCTAACTAAACAGGATAGAATGACATACTTCAAAATATGATGACTACGTAAACAAGATGACATGATATAACTATACGATGTGTCTATTAAAGTGGTTGGCATGACATAAATCACAAACATGCCGTCGATGGAAACATGATGGCATGATATAATTCACGGATAGAATGACATAATTTAAAATATGATGACTATGTAAACAGGATGAGATGATATAACTATATTATGTCTTTAGAAAATGGGTTGGCATGCCATAATTCAGATACGTGCTGCCTATGTAAACATCATGGCATGGCATAATTCAAATATATGATTTATATACTAAGGAAGTAAGTAGAGGGCAATCGCATATATGATGTGTCAACTAAG
The DNA here is from genome assembly GCF_002162155.2 of Triticum dicoccoides. NCBI lineage: Eukaryota > Viridiplantae > Streptophyta > Magnoliopsida > Poales > Poaceae > Triticum > Triticum dicoccoides. Next base: position 692,091,980 of record NC_041393.1, read on the forward strand.
GAGATGGCATTCAACATTGTGTATATGATGTAAAAACTAAGCATTGCAATACAACATATGCATTTTATGAGTAATATAACCCTGCCAAGTTTGAGCATACACCTCAGGGGGATAATAGGACTGGTCATCTGCCTCTGAATCCTCCTCTGAAGAGCTATCTGTAACCAGCAAGATATCTGCTTCAGCAGGTAGCATTGTCTGCTCTGAAGACCTTGTTTTCACTCCAGATTTCTCCATCACCAATTCAAATGGCTGATGCACAGGAAGAGCAGTTGAATACACAAACATTGTCGACAAAAGCAATGAGAAATACAAAAGAAGGACGGCATGATATAATTCACATATATGACGCTTGCCTAAACAGCATGGCATTGCATAATTCACATACATAATGCCTTGCAACAAGATAACATTGCATAATTCACATATATAATGTCTTGCAACAGGATGGCATTGCATAATTCACATATATGGTAATTAAACAGGTGGCATTCACACAAAGCATGTCTAAATTAAGCAAATGACATAGCAATGCAAGATACCATACGCACGATATGAGCAACATAACCCTGCCAAGTTAGGGCATGCACCTCAGGGGGGGGATATGACTGGTCATCTGTCTCTGAATCCTCCTCTGAGGAGCTATCGGTAACCAGCAAGACATGCGCTTCGTCAGATAGCATTGTATGCTCTGAAGACCTTGTTTCCACTCCAGATTTTTCCATGACCGTGCAGAATGGCTGATGCATAGGAAGAGTAATTGAATGTACTAAAATTGTTGACAAATTTAACACGTAATAAAAAAATGATGGCATGATATAATTCACATATAAGATGACTGGCTAACTAGGGTGGCATTGCAAAATTCACATATATGATGCCTGGTTAAACAAGATGGCATTGCATGATTCGCATATACGATAAAGAAACTAAACAGATGGCATTGACACAAAGCATGTCTAAACTAAGCAGATGACATCTTTAATGTATACAGTAAGCAACGCAAGGCACCATATGCATGATATTACCAACATCAGCATGCCAAGTTAGAGCAAAGACCTCATGGGGTAAATAGGAGTGGTCTTCTCCTTTTGAATCCCCCTCAGAACAGTTATCTTCCTCTTGATTACGACCCGAAATGGGTGGAGGGGGCTGCCTTTGCGCCCACCATGGAACGACGTCTGCATGAAATTTTATTGCCACGCAAGGCTCGTCTCTTTTGCTCTACATGACCAGTTCCATTGTGTACAATAACTGGCATGCGTAGGAATAAAACATAGTGAGATTATGTAAGGAGTGCATGCACAAATCCAGAGTGATGATAGCAAACTGTGGATAGACCCAAAACCAATGATAGGAGGCAGATTATAGCTTTAGTTAAAAAATACAGATAATGGCTCATTTAATGTTTGTTTGCACCCAACATGAAACTCATAGTAGACACCGGATATTAACCAGATAGTAGACAGATAGTACTGATTGCTGCCCTAATATGTACCCCACAACCATTTAAAAACTCAAGTTTGAGCATTAGTTTGGACCTGACTCGGAGTCTAATAGGCGAACACGACGATAATGTAGCATGTCATCATATTAAGTGACGCATAACGTAAGCAGACACGGAACAGTGCGACCTCTCTTGCGGACCCGTGTAGTCCTCAAGGTCATCTGCTCAGTTGATGATGGTAATGCAGTTGTCGTGGATGCCTGCGGCAGGGAAGAAGATCTGAGGCGGCGAAAGACAGTCCGGAGAGCGGATCCCTGCAGTGGTGAACCCTTCCGTCGTTGGAGCAGCTGAGCTGGGGTGGAACATAGCGCCGCAGGAGCAGGACAAACCAACACAAGGTTTTCTTTAACACATATCTGTAACAGAAGTAATTGAGTAAGGGCTTCTTTGAATTTGAGGATTCTAAAAATGCAGGGATAGGAAATAGACAGGAATAGGATAGGAATGCACGTGCAAAACAGAGAATTTAAAAACACAGGATTTCTGCCAATCTGGGTGTTTGATTCACAACAATTGGAAGATCACACGATGCAAAAAAGCATGGTGAGATTATGTCAAACCATAAGAAAATGTACAGTTATAATGCTATTATGCTAATATCTCTTAGTCTTGTGCTTGATGAATAGGAATATGAAAAGGAGGAGAAGTGGAAATTAGAATTCCTACGATTTTTCTTTCAAGGAGACACTAAAGGAACAAATCCTACAGTTTTCCTTTGCTCCATTCCTTTGCACCAAATTCATGAAAAGTAGTACCATATGAAACTTTCCAATTCATATGTTTTTCATTCACTTTTCCTTGCAAGCACTGGCGATTCTAGTAGGCAGGCTTGAGCAAGGAAAATCCTACACTAAAAAAATGTTTTTGTGCTACTTCTATTACTTTGGAGCCAGGCCACTGCCATACTAGCTCAACTCCTAGGCACATCGACAAATGCACAGCTCAAACGTGCAGAGATAAATAATGATGGCGTTCAAGAGAGTCCATCACGGATAGCTAAGTTGCCTGGTACCTCACTGCTTGTCATGTAGTAGGATAAAATAATCATATTTCCCATTACTACGAGTGCTCAGTGGACAATATATACAACATGTAGAGTAAAAAAGAGATGCAACAAGTGTACAACCTCTTTGGCGAAGCCATGTCGATCTCAGCGTGATTGGGTTGGCCGGTGAGGATGCTCTGGCTGACTTGGCTGTCGGAGGAGGGGAAGAAGATCTTAGGCATCTGGAGATGGGGCCCGTGGTACTGCTCTGCTATGATGGAGGGTTTCGTCGTTGGAGCAGCTCCGGTGAGTTGTACGACGTCGAGGCTGAAGCAGGACAAGAGAGACAATGAACAATATTAACCTGAGTGGAATTCTAATAGCATCTCCAATACATGACGTAAAATACATAACCACAAAGTGCTAGATGTAAAATACATCAGTCACTCATCTCTGAACATAACTGTCGAAATTGAATTTAACTGTCGAAACAGAACTTAACTGTCGAAACTGAACTTAACTGTCAAAACTGAATTTTGCTGTGGAAACTGAATTTTGTTGTCGAAACTGGACACACTAGCAAGGTGAGGCTACACGTCGGTCGACTGACTTTTTCATCTCTGGTCAATCGATTTTGCAGCCGTTGGATACGAAATCAAGGGCCTGCGGTTCATCTTCAACCTCCACCCCCTGAGCTGCCAGCCACCACCGGCCAAACAGCAGCCCCCCGCCACCCCGGCCACCCCGCCTGCCCCGAAAACACTCCCCACCGCCGGTCCGCCGCTGCACCGGCCATCCCTCTAGGCCCCCTCGTGCCGAGCTTTTTCTCCGGCGATCCCCACGCCACCGCCCCGCCAATGCCCAACCACCGCCGGCAACCACCGCCCCCACCCTGAACCCTAAGATAGATAGTGAGGTACCTCGCCGGCGAGCCCCCCTCCCCGCTGCGGCTGGTTCTTCCTTCACCACGGCGAGCCCCCCACCCCATGAAAATTGACTGACTCAAAAGTCGATTCAGTCGACTAAAGTGTAGCTAAATCGGAGCAGCATCGCAAGCAAGAGCAAGAGCGAGAGCAGCAGCACGAGCAAGAGCAATAGCAAGAGCAGACCAGGCAGGGGACCGAGAGCAAGGGCAGAGTAGCAGCGCGAGCGAGAGCTAAAGCAGCAGCAGCTCCTACTGATGTGGAAGTCGCCGCCGAGGAGCGACGCCATGGAGGAAGTGGTCGGTGACGCCGCCGTGGATGGAGCCGCGCCGTGTCGTCTCGGGACCGAGCGCCTGTAGCACCGTGAGATCGAATCAAGAAGAAAATACGGCGATTAGTGTACAACCTCTTTGGTGGCGTCGATTAGGCTGCAGCTTCATCCGAGGAAACAGTGATGATGATGCTCTTCTGGTGGTGCAGGTGAAGACGGCGGTGTGGGAATGGAGGTGGCGTGAAAGACGAGGGGAACTTTGGGGAAGCTCCTTGGAGGTGCAGGACGGGGTGTCTAAACCAGCGGGACGACGAGATCGACGATGGATCCTCATCCGGTATGGTGGATGAGGGACGTCGAGGTGTTGCTGTGGACGACATCGTCGGGGAAGAGGCTCCGGCTGGGTGGCGGACGGAGCAGGGTGTGGGGTTTCGTCGCGGGTTTTTGCGACCTCGGTGTACGAATGGGTGGGCGGATGGGATGGCAGTGGGGAACCATGGCTTAGGGACGCGCTTGTCCGAAATGTGGGGTAAGTTACGAAAGTACCCCCACCGATTTGAGGCGGTTCTTTCGGTTCAGGAGTACCACAGGCATTTCGCGTGTCGGGATTTCACAGGAGGTGGGAGTTTTCGTGCGTGTTGTAATTTCGGAATAGCAAGGCGCGGGTTGAGATGGAGGGAGTTGTCGGAGCACAATGAGACAAAGATATATCTTAAATATTTCGGGCTAACAAGGCGCAGATTGAAGAGGCGGGAGTTTCGCAGCATGATAGACAGAGACGCTAGCTTGAATTTTCGGCATAACAAGGCGCGGCTTGAAATTTCGGAAGAACATGCTTAACATGTACCCAAAAAAAGACGATTTGCACCTCAACATGCACAACACACACACACAAACACCATTTAGACTAGCGTAAGGTACACGTGCATTGCACGCATGAGATTTGGCAACCAAATTATGAATAAATACCACATTATTGCATGTAAGCTTTGAGTCATATATGCATGATGTAGATGTTCGTATTTTTATAGTTCAGTTCATTCAAAATCATCTAGTTTTTATAAGAAAGCTAATCTATTTTAAGATTCATGGAATTGTGCGTTGTAAGACATAAAGTAAAAACAGATGATGGCAAATCATGTAGAAAAACATTTGGGCAATTCTGATACGGAAGATTCTAGACCAAATAAGAAGTGCTTGTGTTTTGATGTTTGTGCATTATGCTTAAGTTCAACCATGGAGTCTTCTAGATATACATGTGGCAAAATCTGGTGGAATCTAGATGATATCCAACGGCAAGTAGTGCTCAAATTTGCCATGTTTGGACCATCGGATTCGCCTCATCCAACGACCATCTTTCAAAGTTAAAGTTACCCGCACACAGTATAAAAAAATATAAAATATAATATATGATGCGAAAGTTGCCCATCATCTCCAGTTAGAATAGTGTGTCCATGCACGGATGCGACATGGCCAAATGATGTCTGCCATCGGTATCTCAAATTCAAATCAGTCTGACCTTGTTCAATGTGTATACATTACAACATGCTCGTTTCCAAACCACACCGCACAGATCTCCGTTATATTCATGCATGCATGGGTTTCAAACATCAGGATCTCTTATTCAAATATTTGAATTCAACTTTACATTGATTCTGACCTCACCTAGTCTTTTACACCCACACAGTCGTCTTCTCTTTATAATTGTACCACTAGCTTTCTCTTGTGCATGCATGCACACACACTACCAGTCGGCATTATCCATCGCACACATGCAATCTTTTTCTTCAGGTCGGTCTCCCATGAAGGCACACACCCACCCACATCCCCCTATCCATCATATCGGGCATTCTTTATCTCTCACGCGTGCATGCGCAACGATCGATGTTCCTCTATGTATGTGTGCATATAGCTAGGTCTTTCATAGTTTTCCACACAAACCGATCAATCGATATATCCAGTGAGGTCTGACCCTCTTTCCCACGTCCACATCGATCAATCTATACCTCTCTATATAGGATTAACATTTATAGCTAATACACCCACATTAATTATATATCCAACGTCCCCCTCTCATCATCCATGCCTTCCGCTTGATCTCTCAGACGTGTGCACAATGGCGAAGATAGGGGGCAGTAAGGGCCCTACCCCCCACTACGATGGTAAACCCTAGTAGTAGCGCGGGTTTTGAGGCTAGTAGCAGCGCGAGTGACCGCACTACTAATAAGGCGCTACAGCTAACTTATAGTAGTAGCGCGGTCCGCACGCACGCTCCTACTGTTGACGATATCAGGAGCGCTTTTGCGGAACGCGCTACTATTAGTTAGCTGTAGTGATTTTGTTGTCCCTTGCTACTACTATATCTTTCATCATTTTCCCACCGTACCCCTTTCCATTTCAGATAATATTCAGATACTAGGTACTACTAGATATCATATTCATAAACCATTATAAGTACTAGGTAGTACTCCCTTCGTTCCAAATTACTCGTCGTGGTTTTAGTTCAAACCACGATGAGTAATTGGAACGAAGGGAGTACTAGATAACAATTTCATGCATAGTCAACAAGCATCCTCAAGCAGTACAAGGTCATATCAACGACGATCATCATATGTAGTTCTAGATGATATCGACGACGATCATCGTATGTAGTTCTAGATGATATCGACGACGAACATCATATGTAGTTCTACATGATATAGCAACATGCACACATATGTAGTTCTAGATGATATCGAAGACAATCATCATCCTCAAGCCTGGGCGGTTGGTGTTCCTGATAGTAATTAGGATGGCCTGTCCAACACGAAGATTCTAGCCATCGAGGAATTTCTTCCACCCAACCGAGTTTAAGTGTGTGCAACCGTCCGTGTCCACGCGGTAAGTACAGCTTGTGATGAAGCCCCTTGCAGTAAGGCGTAGTCCAGCTGAGCCTTCTTCATCAGGCTCGATACCATAACTCACATATAGACTCTTTGCCAATTTCTGAATAAGAAAAACATATCAATTAATAAATAGCCTCGCACATACTCTTGCAAATAAGTATATATGGATTATCTACACTATTAATAGTTCCTTAGATTCTACACTAATAAGCATGTGATCGAACTCTACACTAAAACATATCATCAACTAGATTCCACACAACATACCATATCATTGGACTGTACACTAAGTATATCATGTCGATCAACCATGGTACTTGTCAGGCGGGTCACGAATGGCACCCCGACAAAGTCAGCACGTGGCAGAATTATGTCCCACAGGTTGGACACCTCCTCCTCGCTCAGCCTCATTCTTTGAGCTACGATGGCTTCATGAAGTGGGTCCTCATCATCTTCATCGAGTTCGTCCTCATTATCTTCATCATCTTCATCATCTACGTCATCTTCATCATCTTCCACCAGGTTGAGATAAATGATAGCCAGCTTGGGTCTTTCTGCTCTAAAGGAGAAGCTGATCAACTCACCACCAGTAAGACGCATGCGGGCGAGGAAACGGGCCCATCCATCTCCTCCAATCTGCGACATATTGTGTCCTTTCTCGACCTCCATAGTGTACGCCCCCCCCCCCGGAGCCTCAAATGTCACAGTGTCTCCTGTCAGCTTGTTGAATTTAAACCTCACATTGCATGGGACGGTCTGTGTAAAATAAGAAAAATGACACAATGCAGTAATGCCGACACTAAAAATAAAATAGTTGTTACATTTCATCTAATTTCTTACCGCAGCATGACGAAAACTCGGCTGGAAGTTGATGCCGAACAGCTTGCCAGTTGCAAGGCTGCTGGCGCACCTTGACTTGCACAGTCGACATAGTGGTGGTGGTGGTGGCGCCATTTTTCCTAAAGCAATATGAGCAAAGGATTAACGATCCACTTCACAGGAAAGAAAAACAGTAGCATGTGATATTTTTGGTTCTTCCGCGAGAAGCAATTTGATGGACAATTATAATCCTAAGATCTAGTAACATATTAGATGACAAGGTACAACCTACATTTTGCCAAAAAATAACTTATTACAAAAAAACAAAAGCATCTACCTATCCATGTACAGAAAAAACAACAATAAAATGGTGCATACCAAATCAACTAAATCAACTAGCCTACTAAATCAACTAAATCAAAATGTTCTCAATCAACTAGCCTACTAAATCAACTAAATCATATCAACTAAATCAAAATGTTGCATATGAACTAGCCTACTAAATCAAAATGTAGCAGGGAGGAGCGAGAAGGAGGGGCGACTCGAGGAGGGAGAAGAGAGTAGGACGGAGGAGGAAGGCGAAGCGAGGAGGGGCCGGCCGGCGGCCAGTGGAGGGAGGACGGAGGAGGAAGGTGGAGCGAGGAGGGGCCGGCTAGCGGCGAGTGGAGGGAGGACGGAGGAGGAGGCCGGTACCGAGTCCAGCAAGGAGGAGGAGGTGACGGCGGCGCAGAGGGAGGAGGGGCAACGGCGGAGGACCGGCGCGGGGGGTTGAGGGGGAGATCCTAGCAGTAGCACCTTTCACAAAGAAAGCGCTACTGCTCTGTGTCAGCATGTAAAAATAGACTTCAAAAATACATCGATCATCAATGATCTTTTTGTGTACAAGAACCGGTGAGGACTCATATTGGGGCCACAAATTCTACACATAGAGTTCAATGAAGACCAAGTGCTTGTCAAAGTTTGAGAAGTAACATATTTAAGGTGTTAGAAACTCTCTTCACGGAGCGAGGTGGAACTAAATTTTTCTAGTAAACTTAGCAGTAGTGCTTATTGGTGAAATGCGTTGCTACTATGATCCACAGCAGTAGCGCTCTTCGTGATAACGCGTTGCTGCTAGAACTAGCCTCGCAGCGGCCTCGTGCGAATTATAGCAGTAGCGCTTCTTAGAGCGGGCGCGCTACTGCTATATTTATTCCAGCGGCGAGTTATGTTTGCGTGCGCTACTGCTACGTAGCAGCAGCGCCTTATTTTAAAGCGCGTTGCTGGTAAGATTCTGTGTATAGGCTTTTCCCTAGTAGTGCCCCCCGCTAACATCACTATATATCGAGGCTAATATGAATGTGATCATTAGACAATTGCTGCTAAAAATGGTTTAAGTTCATGAATTGACCCTCCTCGTAAAGGATTAGCAATGTTTGCTCCCTAGTTCATTTATTTTTCATGGCTCCGCCACTGCGCGCAACAGTGCACGTTGTCGCCCCCTCTCTCTAAATATCGATCTCGCACTTGTGCATTCCTTCATAGTCTCCCTCTGTCAGTGTCAAAACTGGTGGATCTCGGGTAGGGGGTCCCGATCTGTGCGTCAAGGCTGATGGTAATAGGAAGCAAGGGACACAGATGTTTACCCAGGTTCGGGCCCTCTCGATGGAGGTAAAACCCTACTTCCTGCTTGATTAATATTGATGATACAGGTAGTACAAGAGTAGATCTACCACGAGATCGTAGAGGCTAAACCCTAAGAGCTAGCCTATGATGATATGATTGTAATTGTGATCGGCCTTCTAAGAACCAACCTCTCCGGTTTATATAGACACCGGAGAGGGCTAGGGTTTACATGGACTCGGTTACAAGGAAGGAAACATAATATCCGGATCGCCAAGGAAAGTCCCATCCGGACACGGGCCGAAGTCTTGAGTCTTGTATCTCCATGCTTCAATAGTCCGGATGTTGTATACAGTCCGGCTGTTTGGATACCCCCTAATCCAGGACTCCCTCAGTAGCCCCTGAACCAGGCTTCAATGATGCCATGAGGAGGTCGGCGTGCATAGAGGGTGCACGGATGGCTCTTGCCCGCGTTAAAGCCTATTGGACGGATATGGAGGCCAATATTATAGCGACCCAAGATCCGGAGGGGGGCCAGTATCCGGCCGAGCACTACTTGGCGCAGGTCACAGAAGGTGCCCGCCTAATAGAGGCGCAGTGCTCGAAGAATGTTTTGTTCGAGTGATGAATCGAATCATTGTAAAAAAACAATGTTAGTTTGGTTATAAGGCTATATTTATACTTTTTGCCCGAAAGTATTATTGTGGCCCCCGTGCGGCCGTTTATATATATATATATATATATATATATATATATATATATATATATATATATATATATATATATATATATATATATATATATATATATATATATATATATGAATATGTAATCCAAAAGATAGCAGTTGTCGGCTTCATCCCCCACGCAAACAATGCGGGGGTGTTCGCAAAAAAATATGCTTAATCACACTTGATCCAATGTCTTGGTCCATGAAGGAGGTGATCGCACGTCGAACTAGGCAACCGGACTATATAGCTGTAACACTTTCTCTTAGCCATGGGAATCTAATGTTGGGGCTACTATGTAGCCCCTGGTACATTTGCGTGCATCCGAATACGGGCGCGTGTGTACATGACCGGGAAACGGTCCATCGTTAATGCGGAGGGATCCTAAAGATTCCGATAAGTCTTCGAGTGGTTGAACAGTCTTTCGCTGTATCATGACAGTTAGTTTTCGGCTTTCTCTACCGAGGTGCTCGTCCAGAATAACCAGGGCACAATCGCGGTAGTTCTCCTTTGGCCACCTTAGCCGATAATAACGGAACGTAAGGCGACAAACCCAGGAGCTGGGCAAACCCAACATTTGACCAAAGACATGATTCAGAGCTGCTGCATATAAGGCCAAACTCGTGACGCCAAACACTCCCGAAGGTTTTCGGACTTTATAGTAGATGATGGGCTCAAGAATGCCCATTCATTATAAACGCTTTGATTCCACGTACGTGCGTTAATCTGTCATGGCAAAAATGCCAAAAACGGCAGTATCCTCTGTGGGTATGGAACCCATGGGATGGTTAAACAACAAGAGGCAATAGAAAAGGTTTACACAGGGGCTTAATCTAAAAAGAAACCTGTTGAACGGGGCCCTGCTGCACGTCTGCGCCTTTGTCTCCGTTGTGCCGTATCCTGGAAGGGTATCGCGCGAACGTTGTCTGTGGAAAAAGGAAAACTCGTAGGAGAGTACAACGTAAGTATGTGATGGATGATAAAAGTGTAAGATGTTGGCCTGCCCATAAGGTTGAGCCAAGTGTGGGGCTGTATTAATTATTTACATCCCCTGGTGTCCACTATAGGATTACATATACGGTGCCCTGGTTCGATCTGGGCTACCGGACTCGTCTAACCGTGTCCCTGGTCTTAACGACCGGTCATATTTCTTGATGTTGGAGGTCGCTTATAGTCCGGCCGCAAGGATCGTCGCGTGTTCCTCTGCGCATGACGAGCGCTCTGTTATTCCGCTAACGGTGATGAGGACACGTGGACTGGGCATATTGAGTGCAAGGTAGCCATAGTGCGGCAATGCGTTGAAACGGGCGAAGGCCGTTCTTCCAAGCAATGCATGATAGTTGCTTTGGAAGGGTGTGATGATGAAGAGTAGCTCTTTGCTTCTGGACTTGCCTGGAGAGGCGAATGTTACCTCCAGTACAACGGAGCCCCTGCTGTGGGCTTCAACACCTGGTATCACCCCTTCAAAGATGGTGTCGCTTTGGTTAATTCTGGATGGGTCTATCCCCATCTTGCGGATAGTGTCCTCAAATATTAAATTGAGACTGCTACCGCCGTCCATGAGGACGTGGGTGAGATGGTATCCGTTGATTATTGGGTCAACCACCAAGGCCTCTGATCCTCCATGCCGAATACTAGTTCGGTCGCCCAGGTGATCGGATAGGGCATCCAGTGTTTAGGTGTGAGTACGATGTGCTCTATATCGAGCGCGTCTCTATGCGCGCATTCGTGCCTCCTCATCGATGTGTGAGTCGCGTGGATCAATTTCACTGTTTTAACCTCTGGCGGGAATTTCTTCTGTCCCTCAGTGTTCGGCTGGCGAGGTTCATCCTCGTCTTCAATTGGTGTTTCCCTTCCCTTGTGTTCGGCATTTAATTTGCCGGCCTGCTTGAAGACCCAGCACTCTCTGTGCGTGTGGTTCGCAGGTTTGTCAGGGGTGCTATGAATTTGGCATAGTCTGTCTAGGACCCTATTCGGACCGGACGGTCCCTCTTTACTGCCTTTAAATGGCTTCTTTTGCTGATTAGGTCGAGAGCCCCTGAATCCAGCATTAATCGTTGTGTTATCCGGGCTCGCCGTGGCTTCTCGTTGCCATCCCTTATTTCAGATGTGCTGGTTCGGTTTGATGACCTCGTCCGTCGGGATCATTGTCCTCGGGCGTCTACTCCGAACTGTGTTCGGGGTGACCTGGTTCATCCTGCTCCATCGCTGGGTCCATATGGTCGTTGTTGCCTTCGGAGTTGATTGTAGTATCGATCCCTCCGGCGCTCTTGTCACTATTTTTACTGTTGCTGGACTTAGAATGGCGTCTGCGCTGTCGCTTTGGCTTTTGTCCGGGGGTTTTATCGTCCGGATTGTCGCCTTTGTCCTCTTTGGGCGTATCCACCATGTATACGTCGTATGAAGAGGGGGAAGTCCGGCGCCCCATAGATTCCACATCTTCTCCTGCATCGTCGTCCATACCGTCGATGTCTTCGGAGTCGAAGTCAGGCACGTTGGTTAAATCATCGACCGTGGCTACGAAGTGGGTGGTGGGTGGGCAACGAATTTCTTCGTCGCCTGCTTCCCACTCGAACCGGGCGTAGTTTGGCCTAGAAATTTCTGTCAAAGAGAGAGTTTTCAACGAGTTCAGCATGTCGCCAAAGGGCGAGTGCTGAAAGATGTTCTCGGCGGTGAACTCCATTACCGGAGCCCAACCTGGCTCGACCGGCTCGGGAGTACGCGGGCCGGACTCAACATCTGGATACGAATCCGGGGGTCCGGAGTCGTAGGCCACCACAGAGGTAAGGCCCGTGTTCGACTCCAACGCCGATAATTGTGCGATCTGCGGGGCGGGGTCCAGTCCTCTGTCCTCAGGCAACGCAGCCTGCTCTGGATTTAGGTCCGAGGCTACTGCACGGGTGATACCCGAGCTTTGTCTGACAGCAGGTCTAAGCCGTGCTCGTCGTGACTGTCCAGTACCGTGTTATTGATGATGGTTGAAGGAGCCATCGAGCCCAGTAGCGACGACACAGAGGAACTCTCAATGAAAGCACCAATGTCGGTGTCAAAACCGGCGGATCTCGGGTAGGTGGTCCCGATCTGTGCGTCAAGGCTGATGGTAACAGGAAGCAAGGGACACAGATGCTTACCCAGGTCCGGGCCCTCTCGATGGAGGTAAAACCCTACTTCCTGCTTGATTAATATTGATGATATGGGTAGTACAAGAGTAGATCTACCACGAGATCGTAGAGGCTAAACCCGAAGAGCTAGCCTATGATGGTATGATAGTAATTGTGATCGGCCTTCTAAGGACCAACCTCTCCAGTTTATATAGACACCGGAGAGGGCTAGGGTATACATGGAGTCGGTTACAAGGAAGGAAACATAATATTCGGATCGCCAAGCTTGCCTTCCACGCCAAGGAAAGTCCCATCCGGACACGGGCCGAAGTCTTGAGTCTTGTATCTCCACGCTTCAATAGTCTGGATGTTGTATACAGTCCGGCTGTCCGGATACCCCCTAATCCAGGACTCCCTCACCCTCCACTCGGCCCCTCGCACCATCTTCTAGCCCCCCACCAGATTTTGCCACATGTACAATCTAGCATACTCCACGGTTGAACTTAAGCATAATGCACAAACCTCAAAGCAACAGTCGTTCTCTTTGTTCTAGAATCTTCCATATCATAACTGCCCAATCTTTTTTTCTAGTTGAATTGCCATTATTTGCTTTTTACTTTATGCTTTACAACCACAATTCCATGAATCATAAAATAGATTAAGGGCTTCTTTGATTCAAAGGATTCTCAAAGGAATTTTGGAGGATTCTAATCATTAGGAATTTTTCCTATCTTGGTTGTTTGATTCGTAGGATTCTAAACCATAGGAATTTTTCCATATGATTCATTTGCACTAGATTTCATAGGAAACATCCCATCCACTCAAACCTCTTTGACATAATTCTGCATTTTTTCTATGCACAATCAAACACTCGTACAATCCTGTAGGATTCAGGACGACATTCCACTATAATCCCATGTTTTTCCTATTCCCGTGTTCTTAGCTTTTTTATAAAAACTAATTGATTTTGAATGAGATGAACTATAAGAATTAAACGGAGGGCTACATTAGGCATATATGACTCAGAGCTTACATGCTATAGTGTGGTATTTATTCATAATTTGGTTGCAAAATCTGATACGTGCAATGCACGTGTACCTTACTAGTACTTCGAGTATGTGCAAAACATGTAAATTAGAATTCCAATGGCACGCTACACAGTGTCTCTCTTACAGTTCATGAAGCCACGTGGCACATGTGGAGGTGTTGTCGCGACCTCCTTGCATGGATTGATCACAGTGACGTGCTGCTGGTTCCAGAAGAATGTACTCGTCCTCCCTAAGCCATAATGGCAGTACATGCACGAAGCGAAGATGTGCACGCACGCCACACACACACTCATTCCCTCGCACGCACACGCGGGTACACGGGCGGACGCAATTTTGTATCAAGATCCACCCCATGTGATAATTTGACGCGTGTAAAGTCGTTCACTTCATTGATGGTCAATTAATACAGCGCAAGCAAATTGAGTGGACGTGAGGGCGGAAGAAAGACATTATTACTCCACTGCGCGCATGCAAGTAGTTAAATCATGGGTTGCTAGTAGTACTTCCATTGGTCTCCTTCGTATTTTGTGCCAATTTTTGACAGTAACATAATATTTACGCATTTGAGCAGTGTAGTACTTGAAATTTATGTTCCGCTAAACCCATCGGGAGCCGTTTCGGGCCTCGAAACCAAAACCATCAATTAATCTTTACCTTGTTCCCATCACATTCGAAAACCTTCTCACACATACTAGTACGTACCAAACCTGAACATGTTCCCACTATGCAGGTATTAGTACTAGTGCTAGTACATACGTTATAAAAAGGGGAACTACCTAACCAAAAATTACTCTACCTTTCCTCCTCATAAGTGCTTCTTCTTCGTCTGTCGTTGCCATGCCCAGTGAGCAGAGCTCTAGGTAGAGAACTACTCGTAACAAGGGAGCGGCAACCAAGGCTGCGAAAAAAGAGAGGGCTCGCCGCCATGCAGAGACCTCGAAAGATCTCTCACAGGCAGTCGATGGATCACAGGAGCACCCTAGCCGCGGAGGCGAACATGTCGAGCTGGCGGCACTGGAGTCGTTATCCCTCGACGGCATGCCCGGTCAGCTCAATAAGCACCTCAATAAGCAGAAGGAGTTCATCTAAGGCTTGATGGAGTTGCTGAAGGAGAGCCTCGAGGACATGCCCGCTGAGCTCAATAAGCAGGGGGAGTTGACCACCGGCTTGGTGATGCTGCTGAAGAAGAGCATTGCCTCGGAGAAGAAGGCGACCGGCGAAATCCTACGACTTCAGGAGCACAAGGCGAAGCTCTGCCACGAGATCGACCTGTTGAAGGAGAAAAACGCCGACTGGAAGAAGCTGCATGAGAATAGTAGTTCCTCGATGAAGATGTTGCAGACCCTCGTCATGGAACAGAAGGAGGAGTTGGCGAAGCTCCGCATTGAGCACCCGGCTGCTGTCAAGGTACGTAATGCGGCCGTGGAATAGATGATGAAGGCTCGCGTCGAGAAATCCCGCGTCATGGACAGAATGAAGAAGATGGAGGAGGAGACGCGCAAGGACATGGAGGTCGTGGAGGCGATGAAGAAGTAGTTACGACTCCGCGGCAAATTAGATCATTTGGGGTGAATATCTTCCTTCTTCTTTTGCTCCTGTGTTTCATCTTTTGCTTCGGGTGTTTCGCCGCACGTGTCACGTTCTCTGCGAGGCATGAATAGAATAATGCTTTTTTTGAGGGAATGAATAGAACAATGCTAACAATGAGATGAGTAGCAAATTAGATCATTTTTATCGCCATATGGCACTGGGCTGCTATGTTTCGTGCTCCTCCGTCGCAGTACTACTCCAGTGGAAAACTTGAGTATACCGCACGGTTCTTTGCTCCTCCTCAGGTCGTCGGCACATTTATACGAGCAGTCAAATCACAAGGCCCCGCCTTTCAGCAGTAATGAGCCGTCAAATCACAAAGGCCCTCACCTCTCGTGAAACCGACCAAGCTAGACTGCCCTGCCCTCTAGCCTTTTAAAAAATGTATACTTTTGTACAGTAGTAGTATTGATGGATTGCGCCATGGAGCAAAACTTGAAATTAAAAAAAAGGTGGTACATATAGAGAGCGCTCGTCGCCAAATTATGCATATAGTACTATTAAAAAGGCTAGTCACAATAATGGTGTCCAGCACAACCCACCCTTCAAATCAAACTAAGCATCCTAGAATTCTTTGACAAAACTAGGCACCCTGAAATTCTTTGACAACTAAACTGCTGGCTATATGATGTTGGCCATATATATTGTACGTATATAATATGAAGAAACGAGTGGTAGTACTATACCAACTAAAATATGAAATGTAAGAAATACTAGTATGTACGCACTGAAGAGTTAAAGTAACGAGAAGAAACATAACATAGTTCTGCTGGGGGCTCAGCACAACACACCCCTCAAATTAAATTAAGCACACCTAAAATTAAGCTTTGCAACTATTCCGGTAGACACTACATTAGAACCACCATGAGCAACGACACTGCCACCTTATTCAGATTCCTCGTCCACGTCCTCGACTTCGTCCTTGTCCCTCTTCCTCTTGGCCGATACTTCTTTGCTTGAACCGCACACTTGGCTGTTGCTCTTCATCCAACCCTTGTAGATATTGAAACAAAGGTAGCCATCCATTGCAGCATAGTGGATGTGGTCTATATCTAGTACATTCCGCTGCCATGCATAACGATGAAACGTGTATGGAGGTTTCTCCAGTTTACCGTACGAAGGATGAACCATGGCTCCTGCGAGGGTCAGCATTGAAGTCTGACGAGAGGACACCAGCCGATTCTTCTGGAGGTCGAAGGTGTTGCCTACAATGAGGCCTATCCTACCCAGGACTTCTTTGTCGTTACCAAAGTCTAAAGTAACGAATTTGACTAGGTTGCTCTCGAGGAAGTCCTTAAAATCCAGGCATTCAACGTCGGCATGGCATATGTGGTAGACCAAGCATAAGTGATGCACGCAAACCTGGATCACGATGGGCTTCTTCCTCTCTTTGTCCTTTAGATCCTTCTCTCATCCAAGGACTGTGGTGTACTCGACATCTATCCCAGCGACCAACTCATCATCTGAGTTTTCCAACATGCGTCTGAAGCGAGAAAGGCATCCTTTCACCGTCGCGGAAGAACGGGTGTAGATGACGTCGAACTCATCGCCGCTGATGGTTCTAACCTCGTACTCACCTCCGATCATGGAGATTTGGGACGCCATGGATTTGGTAGGAGGGTTAGGATTAGTGGAACTGCAGTAATGTGAAAGGACGAGACGACTAGGAGTGAACCGCCGTAGTATTAAAGGATGTGCCACTACAAGAAATATGTCAACTAGTGACCTTCTGTCAGTGACCCTGGAAGAATTGGTCATAGATCTATGACCATTTCAGACCAATTGGTAAAAAGCTGTTCGAGGGGCTCCAAACCCTAAACCAGTGCGACTATTTTGGTCAGAAAGGTCGTAATTTCCTTACACGAAAACGTCATAAAGCAAACAGCGCTAGTTCGCTGCCTTATTTCTAGTTGTTAACGACCATATAGATGGTCATAGCCTTGTAAATTGTGGTGGGTTGCTATGACTAGGCGCCACCTCATCAGTTTTGCCTATGTGTCATGTCCATGTGGCAGTTTTTGCCCTAGGTTGTGAAGCAACCTATATTTCTGTCATTCCCAAAATTCCCAAAAAAATCTCATAAATTCTTTGGGTCATATCTTCGTCAAATATGTAAAAACATTCCTTGCCTAGTTAAAAAATAATTCGAAAATATTCATTTTCCTATTCTGTTCAGAGCAGCACTTTGGGAAGGAAGTACCACTTTGGCATGTCCAAATGGTATCCATTTTCTCCAGTGCTTTCCTATGCCCAAATAACCATCCTCCACCAAATGCCAGCTCAATCCATTCATTATTTTGAGCCGAGCTTCAACATTCGTATTTATGTCTAGTGTGGTAGTTTGTAAAGCAAGTACCACCTAGGCTCCTCCTTTTGAGCTGAAAATTTATGAAGACGGTCTTCTTAGTAACTGATCATCCTCAGCCAAAACTCACGCCCATTAGCCATGTGCATTTCCCGTACCGCTAATCAAACACTTGGCTCCTTATTCATGTTTGAGCATCCATCGGTCTCCTCGTGAGAATCTTATGTTGTGATTTTCTTCCTAGCACCTACCTGGGGAGTGCCCAACCCACTAGACATGCCTAGGCCTCCCAGAACACATGGCAACGCCACGGTCACGCGGTGACCACGCGGCAAGCATGCGAGCTTACGCGCTCTAGAGTTGGGACCCTCGGCCACCGTCCAAACCTCGATGTCTCGCCATAAAACCATGTATTTCTGATTAAATAGATACTTATTTACCTAGAAATGATTTTTGGAAAAAATAGAGAGCAAACTATGAGGCAGCTGCAGTTCAAATTTGACCCGCTTCCAGCTGAATCGACGGGCATTTGTCTTTTTCACCAGAGGTGGATCAAAAATTTTGACACCCAACCATTTTGTCAATTGTGCATTATATATGGCCTAGTATTTTATAAAATTGATTAGGTCCAATTTTGCAACAATTGTTTGGTAGTTCCTTGACAAAAAAACCTCCTTTTAGACACTCGGAAAATGAAAAATGAATTTTCCGTGCGAAGAAAATGAAAACTTCCTTAGGCAACATTGTTTGGAATTCCAAGATGCACCCTCATGCACAATATGAGATCATTTGAACAAACTATGCCATGAATGTGGTCATAAGATTGATCATTTGGCTTGAAAGCCATTAATCTTCACGCATGATAGCTCATTTCTGAGAACACTTTTTTAAAATAATTACCGTATTACAAGTTTATTATTTTTCCTGGAAACTTGGTCACATATAATGACATAATGCGAAGGTTTTCCAATTTTTTTATTTTTTTTTGAATTTTTTATGCCCGTTTCAAAATGCGGTACAAACGGTGGGCTTGACCGTTCCTAGCTAGTGGTTGAATCTTGGAATTTTTTTGATGTTTCTCTGATTAAATAGATACTTATGTACTTAGAAATGATTTTTGGAAAAATAAATAGCAAACTATGAGGCAGCTGCAGTTCAAATTTGACCCGCTTCCAACTAAATCGGCGGGAATTTGTCTTTTTCACCAGAGGTGGATCAAAACTTTTGGCATCCAACCATTTGGTCAATTGTGCATTAAATATATCCTAGTATTTTAGAAAATTGTTTTGGTACAATTTTGCAACAAATATATGGTAGGACCTTCACAAAAAAACCTCATTTCGGGCACTCGTAAAATGGAAAATGAATTTTCCATGCAAAGAAAATGAAAACTACCTTAGGCAACATTGTTTGGAATTCCAAGATGCACCCTTGTGCACGATATGAGATCATTTGAACAAACTATGCCATGAATGTGACCATGAGATTGATCATTTGGCTTGAAGTCCATGAATCTTCACACATGATAGCTCATTTCTGAGAACACTTTTTAAAAATAACTGTCGTATTACAAGTTTATTATTTTTCCTGGCAACTTGGTCACATGTAATGACACAATGCGAAGGTTTTCCAATTTTTGTTTTTTTTGGAATTTTGTATGCCCGTTTCAAAATGCGGTCAAAACAGCGGGCATGACCATTCGTAGCTAGTGGTTGAATCTTGGAATTTTTTTGGTGTTTCTATAATTAAATAGATACTTATGTAGATGGAAATGATTTTTTGAAAAAATAAAGAGCAAACTATGATGCAGCTGCAGTTCAAATTTGACCCGCTTCCAACTGAATCGGCGGAAATTTATCTTTTTCACGAGAAGTGGATAAAAGTTTTTGACACCCAACCATTTGGTCAATTGTGCATTTAATATGGCCTATTATTTTATAAAAAAGATTTGGTCCAGTTTTGCAACAAATATATGGTAGGTCGTTCAAAAAAACTCATTTCGGGCACTCAAATAATGATTAAAAAGAGTTAGAAAGACCAGAAATGCATACAAATTGGTCCTTATCCATAAAATATGGTCTAACTCTAGTGAAAATTTGTGTGGTTCCCTTTTGCAAAATATTTTTGATAGCCATTTCACAAAATCTCTTTATTTTTAATACTTAGAAACTATTTTAAATCACTAGTTTTCTGAGCCAATCAAAACTCTTTCCACGGATCTATGACATGGCGCCCATCCATCCATCCATCCGTCTCCCCATCCCACATCCATCCATCCATCTATCTACAGAAAAAATAAGATACCCCCACCCGCAGCCCAAACCCTAGCTCAGATCCCATCGCACCCCTCCTCCCTCGTCCCCATCTCCTCGCGCCGCCGCCACCTCCTTCCCGCCCCCGGGCCCCTCCCGATCCAGTCCTCTCCCCACCGTCGACCTTGCCGTCCTCCTCACCCACCACCGCCGACTTCATCCCTCCCTCCCCTCACCATCTCTCCCTACCCACGCGCTAGGGTTCCGTCCCTCTCCTCCTCCCCTCCCCGCTTCCCCTCCCGGCCCCGACCTTCCTGCCCCGCCGCCTCACCGCCACCCGTCGCCTCATCCTCTCCACTCCCCCGCACGCTGGCAGCCCGCGCCTCCGAGACCCGGCGTCGGCGCCGGTGGAGGAGGTCGCGCCTGCAACCATGGAGGAGTACGAGGCGCCTCCACTGCCATCGGGACGAGATCGAGCAAGGCGACCCGAAACAGGTCGGTGGCCAAATCCCTCGCAGCCCACTCTAAACTCACTGCTGGTCGAATCCTCTGTCTGCAGCTGAAAGAACAATGATTCCCTCGTCGAAATAGCTGGATTTGGTTCCGATGTCTGACATTTTTTTGGTCGAATCATGTGTCTGTAGCGCACATGTCAGCTCTCCGTCTGTGCAAGGGAGCCATCCAGTCGCTGCCGCCGGGGTGCCGCTGCTGATCAGTATGTGTGCCATCGGAACAGGTCGGGGAGCTTCCCGTTGGTGCGTGTGCCTCCTTCCTTCAGCACAAGCAGCAGGTAGTGTTTACTGTCAGTGTGTTACCACACACAGACTATTCCTAATAATACAGAAATAATTAGCTACAACTTACAACTTGTGCCACGCGTGTCAATTTCATTGATGAAGGTTGTTCAGTGAGTATTGTAGTATCCAGTCACTTTTATGTAAAACATGCGGAATTGTTTAGTGTTGTGTTTTCTAGAGAACATGGGTGGCTGGAGATTCCTAAGGCAATTTGTTTGTTCGAATCGGATGCTGTAGTATTTCAGCGTAAATACTATTGACCACTAGTCCCTCCTGTGTGTCAGTTCTGATGTCAAGTTATTACAGTTTAGGTGCAACCTACTACTGAACTTAATTGCAATGGCAGCATGAGTGAATGGACTCACCAGTCATAGCATTTCACCTAAGGGAGAAATTTGATTTTATGCATGTCTCACATAGCATACACCCTTCCCCTTTTAGCAAGAGGCGCTCAGTTCAGCGAGTTTATAGTTTCATACCCTTATGTTCTCATGTGGCGGCTATCTAAAATAACATGCATGAACATCCGTCCTCCAAGCACACCACCTATTTGTGTTAATTACCAATTCCATTTTTTCTGGGGGGTCGAGCACCACCATACTAATAGTAACTTCGTATCCATGATTTCCTCTGGTGCAGGCCCAGGGCATTAGCAACATCCCAACGAAATTGATAGACCAAGTAACCAGCTGCCAAGTTCTTCAAGGTAACTAAATGATTTACAAGACTCTAAATAGCCAATGCGACTCTGTTTTCAAGACCTTTTGCACATTTATAAGACCCTGTTTTTATACATCTGTGTAAACAGTCCAATGTGATTCTAACTGTTGATAGTTCATCCAGAACAAAAAGGAGAAGGGGCAACATGGAGAAAGACGCGATGCTGGTGTGCATGGTCCTAGGCTTTCTCGGCTCCGTCGCGGTCACCCTCGGCTTCGTCGCCAACAACTAAAGCTCCAAGGCATGGATCCAAGATCGAACATCACAATTATCTTTTCATCAATTCGATAGATCTGTGCTAACTGAGTCTATGTTAGTCCGTGGAGTACAATGGAACGAACTGCGTGTATCGGAGCCCGCCGGCGACGGGTCTCGGCATCCTGGGGGTGTTCCTGGTGTTCATCAACCAGGTCATCATCGCCGCCTACTCCAGTGGCTGGTGGCTCTGCCTGTGTTGCTGCTGCCACTGTTGGACCAAGCACCGCCGGCAGGTGCCAACACCGTCCAAGCAGCACAGGCACCATCCAAGCAGCGTCATCCTCTCCATCTTCTCCTGGTCCGTTAGTTCAGTTCCCATAACTCTCACTTTCCGGGTCTATAAAGATGCACCGACCGACTTGCTCCTATTGGGCAGGGTCCTGACGATCGTGGCGATGGCGATGTTCATTGTCGGCGTGCCGGAGAGCTGCACTGGCGCTCCTTCCTCGTCAAGCTCGGCGCCGAGAACCTCAAGGGCGCCAAGGTTGTTGAACATTTTTAACAACTGACTGTTTGACATTCCCATGTTGTACATCACTGATTATGTACAACTTGGTACAAAATTGGTTTGATATTAGTTTTATATCACAAAAGTAGGGAGGTTCCTGCTACTTATTAGTATCAGCTTTGGATTATTACTATGTTCGGTTCACCACTGTACTGATTATCTTGGCGAGCATTTGTTTAGTAACTGGAATATATTGTCTGTTGGGAACTCTATTTACCTTTGCGTACTATTACAAATGTCTGTGAGGGTCCTTTGTGCTACTACTATAATTTCATTCATGAATTCTGCACATAGATTTTTCATCCTGCTATAAAATTGCTTGTGCCTGAATCTGTTTGTCGTTGCTAGTCAGAAGTTGATTATTACTGGTGTGTTTAAGATTCTATTTCTGTCATCCAAAATATGTGTTAATTCTGATATAGCGTAAAGAGTTATGTAGAGAACAGATTATGAGCAAACCCTGTGGTAACAAAACCATATGACATGGGAGTGTGACACGCACTGTTTGTGAATGCCTGTGATTGGATTATTGGATATCTGCTGATTATATGTCCTCATCCATCATTGTCTGGTTGTTCTTGCAAGCATTATTAGTTAGGTTGTGTAGGTGCCAAATGATGCTTCTGGATTAGTCTATTGTTCTCTTGAGACCCTCCTTTTTCCTACATTGTCTGCTGTTTGGATGAGCCGCTATCATTATAGTTTTTTCATTTATGCTACCTATATTGACAGTTTGTACCTGGGCCCTTTGCGGTGCGGTTTGGACCCTGCGTCTGGGTTATTGTTATTGAACTTTGGGCCTGATCATGGACTTTTGGGGCCTTCATTTTTGTTGGTGGTTCTGAATTTGTGTATCTATAGTTCTACAAAATTGATATGACTGATTGTTTTGTTACTTGGACAACCAGCTTTGCTGGTGTTTTTCGTAGAGCTTTGCTTCTAGTTTGTTGCTGCTCAATGCTCACATCCGTTTCTCATCTCTGCTATTTATGTTGGCTGACATAACTTGCCTATTGCTCTTGTGCGACCAGCATCCTCGTGACAGGGTTTGTCGGAACCGCCATCACCTTAGGGTGCTTCTCCGGCACCGCCATCATCGCTAAGCGCAGGGACTACCTGTACCTCGGTGGCCCGCCCTCTTCTGGCATGTCGATCCTTCGACATGAAATTGTATACTATGTAAGTGTTGGCTCATGAAACTGTACCTGTAGCTTCATGAAACTGTACCTGTAGCTTTCTCACGCTGGATGTGGTGGGCCTCTCCCTCTAGCCCGGAGCTCGGTTTCTTCTCTTCCTTTTGGTGCGCATGCCATTACTGCATGGTGACCATGTAGGTAAAGCTTGCAAGTCGATGGCAG
The DNA here is from genome assembly GCF_002162155.2 of Triticum dicoccoides. Taxonomy (NCBI): domain Eukaryota; kingdom Viridiplantae; phylum Streptophyta; class Magnoliopsida; order Poales; family Poaceae; genus Triticum; species Triticum dicoccoides. Next base: position 692,115,638 of record NC_041393.1, read on the forward strand.
TTAGAACTGGCGATTGGAAAGAAGCGCACATCTAGGTCGGTCTATCTGCTGGTCGCTACGAGCATTTTTCTTCTAGTGTGGTCCAGGCCAATGGCAGCATGCATACATTTATATTTACTGGAAATGCGTGCATTTCTTTACACGCATGACAAACAAAAGTCGTTGCTGCTGCTAGGATAGTACATAGCAGTGGCTTGCTGGCTATCTAGTGTATGTTGAATTGTTGATCAACTCGCCTCTGGGCTGGCTGCTAGTACACCTACGTATAGCTACCTAGGTACGAGTAGCTGTGTAGCGCATGTAGTGGATTATTAAAATATTACAATCTCTTGATCAGCAATGCGTGTGTATGCATGCAGTAAGCTGTGTATGTGCACACTTGTGTACAGTAGGAATCTCGCGAGATATTATTGTACTTGGTCTCATGTGGGTGGGTTTCGGTCGGTAGCAACAATATGCAGTGATGGTGCCAACCAGATGGATGAAGCTTATAAACCAAGCATGCATGCACAGTAGTGATGGTTTTGGTAGTAAAAATATACCAGCACTTGCATAGTATACAGTGGGTGCCAACATTTGTGATTCATGTCAATATGATCTGATCAACTGTGCTTAACGGTGTTATGTCCTCTCGCAGCTCAAGAATGCAGGTGACAAGAAGAGGACGAGGAGGTCCTGAATGTTTCTTCGGTACATTGTAGATACCACCACCGCTGCCTTGTAGGAATTAAGCTGGCGCTGTGCCACCCTTGTGTATCTGTTTTTGATTGTATGTGCACTTGTTGGACGTGCAGACGTGTATTTGCTCTTGTGATTATTTGACTGGATGATCTCTAGATTTAATCAGTTAATTGACAGATTTATTGATATTTTTCTGTTCAAATGTGTAAATTCAAATCTGTGAATGAAAAAGACCAAATGTTCTACTTGAAAAAAATAATATTTGGGCTCTAAAAAGGCTGCGGCCCAAACTATAGTTGATTGGAACCTTGCTAGGCCGATGTAGCTAGAGTAAATTGACAGGAAAAAACATATATAAAAAGGCTGAATTAATGGGCTAGGTCCATGTAGAAGGTTGCTATAGTCAGTTAACGACCCTCAGCTTTTGACCTTTTGTTTTTGGTCAAAAAAGGTCGCAAATGAAAAACAATGACCTTTCAGTGACCAATAGTCAAGGTCACAAGTTGACATATTTCTTGTAGTGTGCGGGGACGAGTAGGAGAGAACTGCTAGCGTGCGAACGGTAGGGTAGTGGCTTTCCATTCTCCCATGATACGGGCTTCCGAGAGCCCTTGGATCTGAGATCAAATGGTTGCATGGCGTGATTCTAAACCTATTGGTGAATATCCTATCCTGGAGGGTTATTCTGCAAATTTTTAGCAACTTAGCATGCGGTCGTTTCATCTCAGATCCAAGGGCTGCCAGCAGCCCATATCATGGTCGCGCCTACCACGACCGTCGCATCGCTCGCGCGGTCGCGCCCTTGGAGATTTAACATGGTGCGTTAGGCTATCTGATGTTGGCATGTCATACATAGTCATCACTTAGTCACTCATACTACAACAAGGTTAGCTATAAGTGTATTTTTTTACTTCTCTCTATCTCTTTTTTCGTACTCCCTCCGTCCCATAATATAAGAACGTTTTTGACACTAGGTCACAGTGAGTACTAGTATTTATTGCATTTGCCAAGGAGTGACCTCTTCCAATGAAATGGTGTGCTTATTAGTTTTTTGTTGCTAAGTTTGCTTCATTTAATTAGCTATAGACTAAAAATTTCTTTTCACCTAGGTACACGCGCTTAGCACTGTTTCTTCCCTGGGTCACCAAACTAGTCTCTCTCTTCTTGATTAACTTGTCACATCAGACTTTATACCTATGTGGCAAGCTTAGCACCTGTAGGAGCAAGTAAGGCTACTTGTAATGTGAGTAGTATCATGCATGCCAACTATGCAATGTTGATGAGGTGACATCGAATTAAATAAAGAAAAGAGAGAGTTGAGTATCATACTATGATACTGTAGTATCATATTAAATGATGTGCTACTATGTGTCATGCATGACAATAAATAAACTATCCTATGATACCAACACATGATACTATGCATTACAGATGTAGTATGATACAAAAGTATCATATGCATGATACTAGTATATGATACTCTCCATTACAACCAACCTAAGTACAATAGTGCGCTTTACATGGCATTTTTGCATATGTGGAGGAAAGAGAGGCAAGGAAAAAGTGGAGAAGTGGGCTCTCATGCAAGAGCCAGCCTATACTACATGGTGGAGCATTGGGAGAGGCACCTGTATGGAGGTGGTCAGGAATCAGGAGACTCACGCCGGTCGTAGCGCCGCAGTTAAAATGATAATGGCAAGTTAAATCATGGGGCCCCACCTCTCTAGCAGTAACTCGCTGTCAAATCACACAGCCCTACGTTTGCGGCAACCTACTCCCTCGTCTTCTCGCGTCTCTGTCGAACCGACTAGGCGGAACTGCCCCGCCTACCGTGCAGGAAAAGCCCCGCCCTCAACATTTAAATAGTACAATATACTAACTTTGTATCCATGGATTGCGCCATGGAGCAAAGCCTCTAGAAAACGACAGTACAGATGTATGGAGTATACAACACGCCCGTCGCGTTCGCGTTGCACCCCAGACGGTCGGTCGGTCTGGCACGCTACTCTTCGAATGGAACGCGCGTCATATTGCGTTTGCACACACATGTGGGACCGCAATTGAGAATCGACCATAGACACACTCCCCGGCCCCGCAAGTCGGGTGACTTAATAGAAGAGGGAGACGAGCGATGGTACTAGAGAAGTGTTGTACTACGTTGGTGCTTGGACGATCCCTGCAAGACACGGAAGATCAGTTCGTCCATGCATGTGACCAGACTCCAGCAGACACGCCTGGATTGGCTATCGTCTACATATCGTGCAGGCTATGTTGTACATGGTTGTAGTTGTGGTGAGAAATCTAAAAAAAGGTTTCTTGTCATCTCGCAAAATTAGGTGTCATGTGCTTCGGATCACTGCGAGGGTGAAACAGCGACAATTGAGTTGGGCTAGTCATTGGGGGCACATGCATGAAGACTACTCGGCTGCCATCTAGGTCAAGCCGGCTATGTTAATTAGGACATCTATCGACGGACCCCTTTTCTACGAGTTTATCTTTAATCTGAGCTTTGTTCCTCGTCTAGTTTGTCGTCAGGATTCATGTTGTCTCCTTTGGGTAGTGAGGTCATGATTTCTGGTCATGTGGCATTTTTTCGTGTTATATGTTATAATCCGGTGCTTCAGATCAAAATGACAACAACTGCACCTCCAGGCCACGTGCATGAAGATTTCTCGATAGTCATTGACGAGGTCAAGCCGGCTCCAGTAGACAAAAGAAAACTAGTACTACTCCACTATATAGGCAGGAGCCTCCGCGCTTGCTTGCTAGTGTTGCTCTCTTCACACTATCTCGGCCTCTCGAGATCAAAACTCGACAGCGGTGGCCACACACACTCTCTCTCTCTGCTCACCACTGGTCACAGATCCAGCCGGATCCTCTCCGCCGGAGAAGGTGAGAAGGTGCAATGTTCACGCAGTCGTCCTCAGCGACGACTCTTACCCACTGCTGGCGCGTCCCGGTCAGCCTGCCTTGCCGTTCTCTCCCTAGCACCGCTGGCGAGGGAGGGCCTCTGACCCCTTCTTCCTCGTTGCCGTAGTGTGGGCAGATCCGGCCTCCCGCTGCCCACCTAGCGACATCCCGACGAACATCAGGTATAACTTCCTTTGAAACCGGCCTTGCTCTACTTCCCGAGATCTTGACGTCGCTGCATTTGTATCTTTTACTATTTCTCAGCCCCCCTCGTAGATAGGAACGATCGGCTATTCGAAAACCACCTATTTTTTTTCTGTTTAAGAGGTAAAACTAGTTCATGCACTCGAATCTAGTACTACTTGGTTCAAACAAGGAAGAAAGGGGGTGGGGTGGGGGAGGATTTGTTATCTGAATCTAAGACTTGGTCGAAACAGGAAATAATGGGGGCGAAAAGTAGCAGAGACTGGCTATCCAACTGTTCTCTAGGTCTAATAGGGAAATAAAGGGAAACGCAGTACAAACTCAATATAAACCCGATCTATTGGTTGAAAAAAGAAAGAAAGTGGGGACTGGGGGACAAGTCAACAAAGTAAGTCCAGCACTAGATTTGCTAGCCTCACACAGTATAAGGTGGCTATACCGAACAAAAATGGGACCAACCCAGATATCATGTTCTGATGTTTGTTGCCCCGAGCCATTCTCATGTAATGCCACTGGTAAAAATGTAGCAGTCGCACTGTTAAAAGTAAGGACACGTTAAACCAATGTTGTTTTCAATGTAATGCCTCCAGTAATATGAATCAATGGCACTTCTTTACATGTCCTGCTAAATTTCCCATTAAGAGAAGTTGGTTCTTTCCGTTAGAAATGCAACTGTCCTGGTCCGCCTACTCTCCCGTGCCCAAAGTGATGTTGTATTTAACGGTTGTCATAGTTAATCCTAATGCCCACACTAATATCTAGCAATGCCACTGCTTTAGAAATTGCTACTGTCCTTGTAGGATTGCCATTCAGATAAGGAATATGCTTCTTTTCATTTGATGCATGTTTCATCACTTGTTAGTCATCCTCCTTTCCACCTTTTTGTGCAAACAGAGATATACATTTCACGCTCGATCTTAGTAGAACTGCACAAATGATATCCAAATTATAATTGAGCATTCCAGGAGCTTCACAACCAACCTTGATGTTGCTCCATTTTATTGCAACTAATGAAGAAGAAGCTCTGTGGGTTTCGTTTTTCGATGGAAATGGGACCGGGGCTGGAGCCCTTTTCTTAATTTTTTTTGAAGAAGAAGCTGCTAGCTCATGGGACATTGCTTCATTTTAGGTTAACTGCACCAAAAGGTCCCATGAATTGAATCATCCATGTTGGTGACTGAAAGAGCCAGCTTCAGCATCCCAGTCGAAGCACCCCCGGCCTGCATCCTTGCGATGCACGGTACACCTCGTTTGCCACCTGCTCGACCCTAGTGTCACTGATAAAATGAAGTAATAATACAGTTAAAATAGAGCGAGTGTCATCTCAATCATTTCATTTTCAATGTAGAAAAAGAAAGTGCTTCTCTTTGTTAATGTATGTTTCATCAACTAGTCCCATTGTTAATGTTTAAGCGTTTCTGCAAATTGGGGTGCTTAATTTTAGTTGATCTGTACAAAAATAGAGATTTGAATGTCTCAAGGTGCCTCCTTGTACTACCGCTGTACACTGACGTTCATCTCTGGCAGAAGGTGTATCTGGGAGACTTGGGACGATGTCCAGTATGAGGCGTACCGTATGAGGCGTCGCAGGGCCCATCTCGCCCTCGCAGCATGGCATACTATGATACTATCGCAATATTTTCTTCTATTTATTTTGTGTGTTTCATCAACTAGTGCCACTATAAAGTAATCACGCTTTTTCATTATCTGTGCAAACAGGGTTATTCAGCTGCATTTTGGTGGAACTGCACAAATGTACGTATGGAACCAGCATATATGCAGAGTGCAAGGTGTGCCAAGTAAAAATTACCGACACCAACCATGCTGCATGCACGCATTGGCATCCACCACCACTAGTGGGATGTGTGGCGCTCTCCGTGGACGGATTTTTCTCGGTAGCAAATCCTCTAACGAAATACTAGTAGTTTATATTGGCAGTTTTCTAGGGAGTACTCTTCTCCAAAAGAAGCACCAATCTATTTTTCTTTATTTGTACACTGTGTCACAACTTTAACCCAAAGGTCAAGAGCTATTTTAGAGTGATTGGCGTAGTACTCAGAGACTGATTGTAAGCATGAGTTTCATTAGCTGTCACACTGATTGTAAGCATGAGCAGGTGGAAGATTAGGTTAGTGTGAAGCTTACCTTAAACCCTACCGCCGCCGTTGAAACGAGGCAAGCGTCGAGGGAACCGTGGAGAACGGCGGGGAAGCGATGTCGCGCCATCCGGCCTCCTCTTGCGGTGGGAGAACGAATACTCCTGTGTCTCCGGCTGGCTCTACACCCTCACGAACGACACACCATACTCGATCGATTCGTTATCCTCTGTGTGCTTGACCTTCGACCTGTACGCCCACCACCTCCGCCTGACTTTCGCCTCGGGCGAATCTGTCTGCTCCATCGCCCAGAGGAGATACTCGATGAAATCGGAGGACTGCAGCGTGACTGCCGCCGAGGAGTACATGTACATCGCCGCCCTCATCGCCGCTGTCTCTCTCTTTCGAAATCTCCCACTCATTGTCAAACCAAGTAAGGATCTCCTTCAACTTGGCTAACTTTGTCTGGTCGCCGCCGGCGATCTGCCAGATTCACTATTGCATCCTCTCCATAGATGTCCTTCTGAGTGGTCCGGTGCTAGCTTTGGAAGATGGGAGGAGAGACGGTAGTCTTGCAATAGAGAAGAGGGAGAGGCGAGATGGTGGCTTTGTAATGGAGATGATGGAGAGGAGAGGAGGTGGTTTTGCAATGGAGAAGATCAGAAGAGGGAGAGGCGAGACGGTCGTTTTGGAATGGAGATGATGGAGAGGAGAGGAGGTGGTTTTGCAATGGAGAAGAGGGAGAGGAGCGTGCGGTAGCGATTTAGGATTGGACGAGAGGGCCGGCGCGCTGTGACTGGATCAAAATCAAAATCAATTTACCCTTCAATTAAGAAAGCGACCCCACATTAACTAGTCTCCCTTTTATTCTGGGTCATAATTGACCATGATTTTCGCACATAAATATATGTTATACATTGCAAAAATAATATAATTTGAAAATACATTCAGATATGAACCAATCGATACAATTTTTGGTGACATGCATTCACATTTTGCTTGTCAAATACAGTACGTGGTCAAACTTTGACCCAAAATACGCAAAACAACCAAAAAATACTTCCAAGACCAGCGCTGCTCTTCCGCTCTTCTCCTCTTAAACCACCGCTGCTCCTCTCCTATTCCAATCTAAATCCAGCGCCGCTCCTCTCCTCTTCCATTTCAAAACCACCCGCCCCTTCTCTCATGTTCCAGTCCAAAACCAGCGTCGCTCCTCTCCCGTTCAAATCCAAAACCAACGCTGCTCCTCTCCTCTTCCATTCAAAAATCACTGCCGGCGAGTGAAGGTGCTGTGGAAAAGTAGATTGATGGAGGAGTACAACCGATACGTGAGGATCGCAGACGACGACCCTGTGAAGCTAGCTAGGATGTTGGAGATACAGTCTTGGTTTGACAACAAGGACCAACTAGAAGCGAGGGTGACATCCATGGCCAAATATCTGCAACAGAGCGAAAAGGTGGCGATACTCCCGGAGGGAGTCGTGCTGGAGTACATAGAGCTGCTCCTATGGGCCATGGAGCAAACAAATTCACCGAATCCGATTGTGAGGGAGCGGTGGTGGGAGTATCAATCCGAGATGGAGCATCCACTAGAGATTGAAGGATCGAGCATCTACAGGGTGCCGTTTGTGATGGTGTCCTGCCAGAGCGAGCCGGTGGAGTCTTCGTCGACCGAACCCAACTACAAGAGGAGAAAAGCAGTTGGCCCGACGACGCTTCCCCGCCATCCTCTCCCTCGTTGTTCACATCGTCTCACGGGGCGGCTGTCTGCCGTCGAGGAATAGGAGGGGACTGCCCACCCCCTAGCCCAATAGTCATGCAGGTTGTGAATTGTCAGGAGGAGCTTAGGGTTGTCAGTATTTGCAGGTTGTGAATTGTGTTTTGTGTTGTGTATTTTGATAGTACTTTCAGATATGAATGTCTTTTGAATTTCAGATTTGCAGTATTGAGCATATGAAGTATTTTATGAATTCTAGAGATCTATTTTTAGCACTTAAAAAATATAGTTTCATAGGAGTATAAAAGTGCAGACAATGTGATTCTCAGAGAAGAAACTGCAAGTTTCAGTTTCAGATAAGAAACTGCAAGTTCAGTTTCAGATAAGAAACTGCAACTTTTAGAGGCGGAGCATTTATATTAACATGGCCTTTTCAAACAGGGTTAACATCATGTTGGATGTTTTATTCATGGTCGAAAACGGAACTACCAGCCAGTTAACCTCATGCTGATCAACATTCATGCATAGCAAATCTTCATATGATGCACAGTCAAAATGCCCACACAATGTCGAGTGTGCGAAACACAGAGAAAACGAGGGACGAAGTTTTGGAAAGTGTTGGACGTGGTGTGCGTAGACAACAATGGGGACTCACATGTCAATAAAGGCAGAGGCAAAAAATTTGGAGATATTTTCCCTGCACAGGTGGAATCAAACCCGGGCGGAACAACTGTCGGGTCGTGTCACTTGGCCAGTAGGCTAGTTCAGTAGTTTCGTTAATAATAAGGCACTTCCTCAGGTGGTCGGATCCCCTCCTGCGCCTTTGTGCGCTCGCCGCGACGCCGATGTCTGTCGTTGTGAACATGCTGAACAAACGAGAGAAATCTGGAGAGGACTGTACATGGAGAGGCGGACCAGTCGGGACCCACCAGGTCTATGGCCGTACGCAAGCAAGTGCCCTTGAGTTTGTCAACATAGTTACATTTTTTAGGTGCTTCAACATAGTTACTATAGGAGATAAATTCACAATGAAGCCGGGGAGCTGGCAGGTATCATTTATTATCACTGGGGCAGCAAGTATCAGCTGGGTTTTGGGCTGCCCCGTGTAGGCTTTCATTTTTAACATGCGCAGCCCACGACCTCGGATGGGAGGTCCATAGGCCTGTTTGTATTTTCTTGAGGGCCGTCATGTATCGACCGGTCTATGGACCTCCCATCCAAGGTTTTATTTTTCCTGAATATCGGCAGCCCAATTTATGTATTTTTTTTTGAAGAAAACGCAGAGGTCTGTTCTATTTTTCTATATAAGAATAGGAACGCCAGGTCCAACTTATGTTTCCCTTCTAACTATATTATATATATCTAAATTATTTTATATGTTATTACATATTATTTTTGTTGTCATTATATATTTAACAGATACTTACATATGTAAGAAAACAATATCTCACATCTTATTAACTTATAAAAATAATTTCTTAACAATAAAATCCTGGATTGTTTTGGCACGAAAATCCTATTGATTGTGTACAAAAGCTTGGTAAGATTTAAGGACGAATGTAATAATATCACTTATTATTTAAATATATTTATATCAAAATGCTCAGTCCCTTTTTATTTTTTGATAACATCGCTGGCCCAACCCAACATTATAATTAGAATCAGCCCAGCAAAATCGTGTATTTCGAGAATGTGCAAATGGCCTGTAATTTTTTAGGGAATAAAATAAATGGGCCGCATGGACGCTACATTCTTTGTTCACCCAGCCCAACTAATGGCTGTAATTCAAAAAAAGATCAAATTGACTGTAAATTCTACCGCACAAAAAAACTGTAAATTCTGAAAAAATGGGTTGAATATGTGCCACATTTTTGGAGGCTGAATTGTGGGCCAATAGGTCGAAGCCAACGCAAGTCGTTGTAAATTTAGTCAACAAATGATTCTGACATGTTAGCCGTTGGATTTACATCCAATGACCGGCATCCATATTTAATCTCTCGTCTTCTTCCTCCAGCGCCGCCGGGACCACCTCCCGCCTCCTGCTGCTAGCAGCTCTGCTTAGCACGCTTCACTATGAAGCGCTACTCCACCGTTGGCTAGGCCATCCCTCCATCCCTCCACACCTCATGTTCTTCTCCACCGACTGCCGAACCACATCGCACTAGAACCAGTTTACCCTCGTACACCTCTCCGTCTGCGACTCTACTCCCGCGTCTTCCCATCTCCGGCTCGTTGCTGTCCGGGGCCTCGCCATCGTCCACCACCTTGGATGCGCTCGGCGCGGCATGGTCAACATGGCCAACGAATGACACCATCGGAAGTAGACTATGCATGGAGAGGCTGACAGTTGGGTCCACGGCCGCACATAAGGAAATGCCCCCTTATTACACGCAAAATAATGATTCCTCCACCTGACATCTGGGACCCACCGGAAGGGCCTCTGTATTTCGCAAAAAAAACGTGCCCCCCGCTGACAGGTCGGACCCACCAGCTATCTTCGCACAAAAAAGTGAATACTCCCCCTGCCAGCTGGAACCCAGCATAGTGGGAGGCTGACTTATGGGCCTACCAAGTTATAGGGACGGAGGGCTTTGTCAACTTAGTCAATATGAATGATTCTAGATCCGTTTATCATACGATGTTCATCCAACAGCCGTAGTGCTTCTTCAACCTCTGGTCTTCTTGCTCTAGCCGCCAAAACCAGCGCCGGTCGTGCCGCGTGCTCCTGCCTCCTGTGGCCGGCTATGATGCCGCGGAGGCCTCATCGCCCCCTACTACTCCCACCGCTGGCCAGGCCATCCCTCTACTCACCCACACCCCCTGTTATTCTGGGGCGACAACAGCCTCACACCGCAGCCGAACCAGCAAACCCTCGTACTCCTCTTCGCGTGGGCATCCACTGCTGCGTCTTCCCCGGCTCCGCGTCATCCCCTTCCTAGGCCTCGCCGTTGTCCACCGCCGTGGTGCTCTTGGCGCGGCGTGGTGAATGTGGTCAACGACCCAATTCCATCGGAAGAGTACTGTACGTGGAGAGGCTGACAGCTAGAAAATCGGCAGCCACAAGGAAGTGCCTCCTTATTACGCGGAAAATAATTATTCCTCCACCTGACAATAGGGACCTACCGGATGGGCCACCGTATTTTGTGAAAAAGAGTTCCCCCCTGACTGCTGGGACCTACCAGCTACATCTTCGCACGTAAGGAAGTGCGACCATATTACGGGCAAAAAAAAGGATTCACGCCCTGACTGCTAGGACCCACCAGCTACATCTTCGCATGCAAGGAAGTGCGTCCGGGCAAAAAAAATGATCCGCCCCCCTGACTGCTGGGACCCACCAGCTACATCTTTGCACACAAGGAATTGCCTGACGGTCGGGACCCACCTGGTCGAAGCGTACGTAGCATTGTCATTCTGGTCGCTAACGTGTACGTACATACTGGTCGATGTAGAGGCGTGCACGTGTCGTAGTAGAGGCGCGCGCGTGTCTTAGTAGAGGCGCGCACGTAGCATGTACATGTACATACAACCGCAGGGTGCAAGAAAGAAAATACGGCCACGTACGTACATACGGGCAGGGTCTTGAACGCCTACTCGCGCATACGTACGACTAGGGCTCGTGTACAATGCTGGGTCGGAACGGAGAAACCGCGTCGTCGTCATGTTCTTGGGGAGGCAACGGAATGCATCGTGTTCATGGGGAGGCAACATAATGCGTCGTGTTCATGGGGAGGCAACGGAATGCGTCGTGTTCATCGGGAGCCAGCGGAACGCGTGGGAGCCAACCGGCTTGGACAGAAAAGGCAATGGAAACAAGGCATGGCGTACCACAGAACGGAGGAAATGGCCTTGTGTTCGACCGGCCACGTCCGAAACGGGATCCTGCTCATTGGGAGAGGTCTGGCGTACCGCAAAACGGAGGAAACAGACCTCCTACGGTCGAAATGGGGGTCCTGTTGATCGGGAGGGGTGTGGCGTACCGCAAAACGGACGAAACGAACTTGTGTTGGAGCGCTACGGTCGAAACGGGGGTCCTGTTCATCGGGAGGGGTGTGGCATACCGCAATACTGGACTCCACGGGATATTGTTCATCTCCACTGTCGACCTCCTCCAGCCTCCACGGGCTACCGTCGACCTCCTCCAGCCTCCACGGACTACTGTTCATCTAGCCTCCACCGCACGCTACTCCACCGGCTACTGTTCAACCACCCCTCCACGGGCACCCCTCCACGGTCTACTGTTCATCCAGCCCTCCACGGGGTCGTCCTATTCATCCAGCCCTCCACGGGGTCCTGTTCATCCAGCCCCAACCGGCTCGATCGAGGCAACACCACGGGGTCCTGTTCATCCACCCCCACCGCTCACTATTCATCCACCCCCCCCGCAACACTCACTGTTCATCCAGAGAGGCAGCATCCATCGACTTCAGTTAGCAGCAGTAGCGAAGGAATCGCTCGATCGGGTTCAGTTAACAGCCATCGATCAATCGCTCGGGTTCAGTAATGCGTAGCCTGCAGTGCAATCGCTCGGGTTCAGTTAGAGCCCAACGCCTCGCTCGGGTTCAGTTAGAGCCAACGCCTCGCACACACGCGCGTACGTGTACGAGAGAAACGCGCATCCCTCGGCCCCGACCGCCCACCATAACCGGGAACTCCCCAAAATTTTCCTCGCCCTCGCTTCTACCACGGGTTTTTCCGTCATGGCGGCCCAAAGAATGTCAAGCAGCTGCGTCTCCGGCCCGCCCAGGATGAAAAGCCCATTTTCTGTCATGATTTTTTGTCATAGAAGTAGGAGCCCACCACATCTATGATGATACCGGGTTTTGTCACAATTAGCATCATAGAAGTGTCATAAGTATTGTAGGGAAAAAAATTCGTTCCGCCAAAAATGTCGTGGATGTATTTTTTTTGTTGTGTATTGATGTTGCTGCCGCCGTCTATCAGCACTCGGCCGAAGTGGCAGTTCCGTCTCTCCGTTGCAAAGGTTGCCTCAAGCACCAGGGTGTATGAACCCGGGTTGGGCATCATAGTCTGGTGGTCAGCTTGGCTCCAAGTGATGGGCTTCTCGGACCAGTGCATGTGGGTGGGAGCTTTTGTACTGACAGCATTGACCTCTCTATGCTCCTGCCGCCTGTTGTGCCTGTCGCTGGCTTGGCTCGTGAAGACGATGTAAGCGGCGTGCTCTTCAGGGAACTCATCTTAAATGGCGCCGACTGGTCGGGCTGACGGCTGCTGAGTGGCTGAAGCTGGAGGGCCGACTGGCGGGAGAGGTGGGAGGGCCTCGCCCTTGGCGATCCGAGCTAACCAATTGCATTTCCGAGTGGTGTGTTTGGATGGCTTCGCGCCGCTGTGGAACTTGCATGGGGCGTCAAGGGCTTGCTCAAAGGAGAGGGCGGGCAGCCATGCTCCCTTGTCAGTTTTCTGCCGCTTGGTGTTGGGCTGACCACTCGGCTGCTCATCTTTGACTGCTGCTACCTGCCGGCTGCTGGGCCTTGCACTTATTGTTATTCTGCTAGCGCCAGTTGGCGTCACCAGCCGGTGTTTGGGAAGCCGGAAGGAGCACCTTCCCGGACGTGTCCACTCGGAGCTCCAACTTCATGGAGGAGTCGGTCGTGGCGTACTTGTCCGCTATGATTAGTAGCTCGTCAAGGGTTGCTGGCTCGTAGCAGAGGAGCTTGTGTTTGAGCAAGGTGCCCTCTCGGCACCCGGCCATGAAGTACTCTATGTCCTTCACCTCGTGCACCCCTTCGCAGGAGTTGCGCAGCTCGCCCCACCGCGTTAAGTAATCACGGGTGGACTCAGTCGGGCCTTGGACACACATGGAGAGTTGGCGAGGCTTGGGGGTCACTTGTACGTGTTGGTGAAGTTGCGGATGAACACTTCAGTGAAATCCAGCCAGCTGCTGACGTTGTACAGCTTGAGGTTGTTCATCCATGTCCGGGCCATGCCCTGGAGCATGAGCGGAACATACTTCACGAGAACGCACTTGTTGCTGCTTGCTATGTTGACTGCGGTGGAGTAGTCCACCAGCCAATCCTCCAGCTTCACGGAGCCGTTGTACTTGGGCGTATCTCGTGGGAGCGAGAACCCTTTGGGAAAGGGCTCGTCGCGCATGCGGGGGCCGAGCAAGGCGGGCCGACTACATCTTCTTCTTCTATCGCTGGGGATCGAGCAAGTCGGTTGATCCGGTGGCGGGCATCATTTTCTCTGATTCCCTCACGGTGACCTAGCCGGTCTTCGAGAGTCGGGTGCCCCACAGGCGGTGGGGACGCGCGCCTCTCCCTGCGCGGGGGAGGCGGGCAGGCATTGTGCCGTTCCACTGCTCTTGGGTGGCCGTCTTACTTGTGCTCGATCTTTAGGTGTGTGTGCCGGCTGCGGCTAGCAGCTGGCTACGGGTACCCTCGGCCGCCTGTCAGGGGACGAGAGGTGGCGCCGTGCTCTAGGCGAGGGCGGCGGGTCTCGTCTGGCACGCCGGGTTCCGCTGCACGGCGGGCGGTTTCCTGCTAGAAGGCGGCTGTGTCAAGGAGCCGCTGAAGGCGCTCCTTCATGTGGTGCCTCTCGTCGCCCTCTAGGTTGTCCAACTCTTCCGCTGCCACCTGGGTGGCGTGCAAGTTCTCGATGGGTGTGGCATAGACAGGGCGGTCGGCCCTGAAGATGCTGACGATGGTGGCGCTGCGTTGCCGGACTATGCCCAGCTGGCTGGGCTGTCTAGCAGCCGGAGTGCCGCCTATGGCACGGTCGACCTCGCGCTAGTAGGCATCAGCGAGGTGCTTTGCAGCGGCCAGCTGCTTGGCACTGTCAATGTGCGAAAGGCGGTGTGCCTCCAGGGTTGCACTGTCCGCGCCGTCCTCGACCGGAGTGGCGAGGGCTCGCAGGGTCGAACGGATCGGATCCTGGTCAGCTCCGGCCAAGGCTCCATCCTGACTGATGACCAGCACCTCCGTGATGGTGCTGGCGCTGGTGATGTCGCCATGAGAGGAAGTGGGTCGTCGATGATCTCTACGTGGTCGGGGTAGGCATCAACATCCGCCGCGTCGGAGTCGATGACCTGTTGGGGAACGCGGTAATTTCAAAAAAATTCCTACGATCACGCAAGATCTATCTAGGTGATTGTCGGTGTCAAAACCGGCGGATCTCGGGCAGGGGGTCCCGAACTGTGCGTCTAGGCGGATGGTAACAGGAGACAAGGGACACGATGTTTTACCCAGGTTCGGGCCCTCTTGATGGAGGTAAAACCCTATGTCCTGCTTGATTGATATTGATGATGTGGGTATTACAAGAGTAGATCTACCACGAGATCAAGGAGGCTAAACCCTAGAAGCTAGCCTATGGTATGATTGTTGTTCGTCCTACGGACTAAAGCCATCCGGTTTATATAGACACCGGAGAGGGCTAGGGTTACACAGAGTCGGTTACAATGGTAGGAAATCTACATATCCGTATCGCCAAGCTTGCCTTCCACGCCAAGGAAAGTCCCATCCGGACACGGGACGAAGTCTTCAATCTTGTATCTCCATAGTCTTGGAGTCCGACTGATGATAATAGTCCGGCTATCCGGACACCCCCTAGTCCAGGACTCCCTCAGTAGCCCCTGAACCAAGCTTCAATGACGATGAGTCCGGCGCGCATGTTGTCTTCGGCATTGCAAGGCGGGTTCCTTCTCCGAATAATTTATAGAAGATTGTGAACACCAGGATAGTGTCCAACTCTGCAAAATAAATTCCACATACCACCGTAGAGAGAGTAATATTTACACAAGTTTAATCTGCTGACGTATTTAGTGGCGTGACGTCACACCACTTCCAAGCCTTTACTTGAATCCTTTTTATTGTACCACCTCAGCGTGTTTAGCGAAGCGGTTTCCTTGGCACGTCTCATCGAAGCAGGGATCGTGTTCCCCTTATTCCAGGATTCTCATAAATACGGACGTGGGTAACCCAACCGCGCCCGTCGCCATGCCCCCTCCATCGAAGACGGGTTCCAAACGGTCACGGGGACAGCTCTTGGTATTCTTCCTCTTTATAATGAGACCAAGGCTCGTTCTTTTTCTTCAATCCACAATCGAATCCGCCCCTCGCCCTGAGTTCCAACACCCAGGGCTCCAGATTAGGGTACCTTCGACCTTCGACAATGTCCGGCTCCGACCTACGGGGCCGGTGGATGCTCTCCTCCGTCACGGAAGAGGACGTGCTAAAGCTAAGAGACGCCAGGTACTTAACCCACGAGATTTCGCATAGGTTGCCTGCCCGATTGTAAGTTATTCCTACTCCCGAGCCTGGCGAGAGCGTCGTGTTTGTGTCTCACCTCCGTCGGGGTTTAGGGTTCCCGATGGATCCCTTTGTGAGGGGGCTCATGTTTTACTATGGGCTGGAATTCCATGACTTGGCTCCGGAGTCCATCCTCCACATCTCATCATTCATTGTCGTCTGCGAAGGCTTCCTCCGCACTACCCCCCACTTCGGCTTGTGGCTCAAAACCTTCAACATGGAGCCGAAGATGATTGAGGGGCGTCAGGCAGAGTGCGGAGGGGCGGTTATAAGCAAGAGGGCCAATGCTCCATGGCCCGAGGGCTCTTTTCAGGAGGAGCTCGGCTTGTGGCAAGAGGAGTGGTTCTATATCACCGCTCCCAGGGGCAGCAGGCAGAGGCCGCCGCCCGTCTTTCGCCCGGGCCCTCCACAACGACTGACATCATGGGTCAACAAGGGGCTCGACTGGGGGCCGTCCAAGGACGTACCCCTGTTGGAGGGCCGGATTCGAGGCCTCCAGGAAAGGGAGATCAATCTGGTTGTAGTGGCACAGGTTATGCTGATTCGGCGCCTTCTGCCCTGCAAACGTCGCCCCCTCCGCCTGTGGGAATTTAATCCGGAGGGGCCACGGGCTCTCCAACACTTCATGGGTTTGACGCCCGTGGAGATGTACAAACTGTTCTTCGGATCGCAAGAGATGCGTCTGGACTTGACCGAGGATGCTGGCCTAAGCTGCAATCGCCCGGATACTCAAGTAAGTAGCCCTGTGTCCGGACACATTGTCCATTTATTTATCATGGGTTTGCCTTTCAACCAGCTTTCCCTTGGACAGGAGTGGATAGCGCAAGCAAAACTGATACGGTGTCCGGCCCCCTCCCTGAGACCACGCCGGATCCCGTGTTAATCAAAATGTTGGAGGTTGCACCTTCGGAGGAGGGCGAAGGGGGGCACAGGGAAACTACCACCTCTGCCAAGGAGGATTTCAGTAAGGGGGGAATCGAGAGTCCCTCCTTCCAGGGGGAGAAGAGGACCGCTTCCGAAGACCCGGAGGTCAAGGCCTCAAAGCGGGGAAAGAAATCTGCACTGGAAGGTCCTGTGCCGGGAATAGCCCCGGCCGCACTGTCTCCTCAGAGGAATCAGCCCTCCAGCGAGCCGTAAGTAAAAAAGGGGGAATTTTGTAACAGGGGACACCCCTGCTTTATTTCTAAGGGTAACCGAAGTTTTCACCTTGTAGTTCGGATCTCAGCCCATCTCAGCAGAGCTCATCTTTGGGGGACCTTCGTTCGGAGATGATGGAGAGCAAAACGCCTCCATCTGCCGCCCCGTCGGGCGGGGCGGACGACCCTAAGGTGTCGTCACGGAGGGTCTTCCCGAGTCTAGCGGGGCCAGGGAGTTCGGTACCTACTGGAGTACGGCCGGTGGAGCTGCAGGATTTGCTCAAGAGGGCGTCTATCTCAGAAGATCACTGCACATTAATGAGTATGGTGATTGAAAGGATCTCATCCGCAGAGAGCGGGTTGCATGAGGCCATCGGAAGTTTGCTGACGGGGCTTGAGGTACGCAAAAAAATGACATACCTTTTAACAGTTTTGCACATGGAGTGCGCCCTGTATAGATAGTAGCCCCTGAGACTTGGTATGCTGTCGAAAGCGACCGCGTGTCGAGGATCATAATCTCAGTTAAAGAATGTCGCCTTTTCTATGCAGGTGGCGGAATGTTCGGTGGCCAGCCGGACTGATGGAGTTGCCGAGCTGAAGCGCCAACTTGACATTGCGGATGCGGACATCGCGCTGGTCAATAAACGACTTAACGAGTCACAGGGTAGGTGGTTGCTCCGCGGTCACCTAGTAAGGGAGCTGATGCCCGTTTCTTACAATTTGTATGCTTGATGCAGATGGTGCCGCTGTTGTGGAAGACCTTCGAGCAGAGCTCGCTCGATCCAAGGAGCAAGCCAGGAAAAGTGATGCAGCTGCCCCGAAGGCAGCGGAAGAGCTAAAAGCCGAAAAGGCTGCTCACTGCCGAAGCAGGGAGGAGATGGCCGGAATGGCCATGAAATTAAAAGATGCTACCGACCGCTATGAGTTTCTTGAAAGAGAATGCCAAGTGGAGCAAGAGGACCTGAAGAAGGCCGCCGCCGAAGCCAAGGATGCACGTAGTGCGATGCGGGCTATGAAGGAGGAACTGCGTCAAGCCGGAGACATTGCGGCTGGAAAGCCCTTTCTGCTGCATAGGAAGTTCACGGATCTGAAGTATGCTCAGTTGGGCCAATTGTGTGGTGCCGAGGATCCTTATCTGGATTTGGCGGCGAGTGCGGCGGACGCAGTCGTGCACTTCCCAAGCCAGAAGTATCACGAAATGGAAGAGCCTTTTTGGTCTCAATTCCATAGTCCGGAGCATCCACTTCCATTGACTGATCGGCTGGCTGAGTGGGCTGAGCTGAGTAGATTGTCCGGACTTGCCATGACGGATGTGGTCACTCATCTGTGGCCGGAAAGGCCCAAGCCTGAGAGTTATTTTGGCTTGTTGCAGCAATTCCTTGGGGCGGTGCCGCATATCGAGGCGATGAAGCGGTCGGCATGCATAGAAGGTGCACGGATGGCTCTCGCCCGTGTTAAGACATACTGGGCGGAGATGGATGCCACCGCTGTTGCATCCCGAGGTTCGGACAAAGGCCGATTACCCGCCGAGCACTATTTTGAGGAAGTCCTGCAGGGCGCTCGTTTAATAGAGTCGCAGTGCTCAAAAGATGTTATGTTCAAATGATGTGTATGATTTGTGAGATCATGTTTATAATGCAATAGCTTTTTATACTTGTGCGTTCAAGTATTGAACTATCTCCTGTGCGGCCGTATATGTATGTATAACCTGAAAGATGGCAGTCTTTGGCTTCAGCCCCTACGCACATGGTGCGGGGGTGTTTGCAAAAAGAAAAGCGTTTTTTCACACTTAATCCAACGTCTTGGTCCTTTAAAGGAGGTGATAGCGTAGCAAACTAGGCAACCGGACTATAATGTTTTATCACTTTCACTTAGCCATAGGAGCTCGAAGGTGGGGCTACTATATAGCCCCTGGAGGCACCGCGCTTCTCCGAACTCGGGGCGCGTATGTGCCTGACCGGGAAGCGGTCCTTCGTCAAAGCGGAGGAATTCTAAACAATCCAGTGGTCAATCGAGTGGTTGACCAGTCTCTCGCTATATCATGACAGTCAATTTTCGGCTTTCTCTACTGAGGTGCTCGCCCGGCCGAACCGGGGCACAATCGCAGTAGTTCTCCTGGTGCCGCGTTAGCCGATGGAGCCGAACATAAGGCAGCAAAACACAGGAGCCGGGCAAACCCAACATTTGACCGAAGACATGATTCAGAGCTGATGCATATAAGGCCTAACTCGAGACGCCGAGCACTCCCTAAGGTGTTCGGTCTTTATGATACCGGGCAGAACAATGCCCTAAGCCCCTAGTGTCCAGGTACGAACGGGAACTTCTGACGCGGCCGATGCCAAAACGCCAGCCTCCTCCTCGGTTGTGGTAAGAAACCGGGGGATGTGTATCAACAAGAGACAGTAACAAAGGTTTACGCAGGGTCTTAATCTGAAAAGAATCCTTGTAACGGGTCCCTGCTGCATGTCTGCGCCCGTGTCTCCGTTGTGTTGTATCCTGGACGGGTGTAGCACGCGCTTCATCTGTAAAGGAGAAGAACTTTAGTTTGGAAAAATATCATGCAAAAGGTGTAGTAAAAATAAAGTATGATGAACTTGAGCTTTATTGGCTCTCATTGTTTATACGTGCAGCCCCTTGTAAAGGGGTATGCGGCGGTGAAGCCCCTTGTTTATTTATGCCAGACTCGCCTAACCGTGTCCAAGGTCTGAATGACCTGTTTGTAGGGCCTTGGCCAGCAAGGTCGGATTAGTGTGCGGCTGTCAATGCAGTCTCACATTTTCCGTGGTCGAGGAACACTCAGATTTACCCTTTGCTGAGATTATGTCGTATGGGCCAGAGATGCGTAATGCGGTATTGCGTTAAAGCAGGTGAATGCTTCATGTCCCAGTAGTGCTTGATAGCTGCTTTTGAATGGGGCGACATGGAAAATGAGCTTTTCGCGACGGAGGTTGTCGGATGAACCGAACACGACCTCTAGTAGTACAGAGCCTGTACATTTGGCGTAAAGGCCAGGCGTCACTCCTTTGAAGGAAGTGCTGCTATGGTGAATTTCAGTAGGGTCTATCCCCGTTCTGCGGACGGTGTCCTGGTATAGCAGGTGCCGCACTATGTTTCTGTGTTATCACATGAAGCGAGTTAGCTGTTTTGACTTCTAGTGGGAAAGTCTTCTGTTTTCCGGCGTGCTGCTTGTGGGGTTCGTCGTCTTCGCTTGGTGTGTCGAACCCCTTGTGTTCGGCGTTAAGTTGGCCGGACTGCTTGAAGACCCAACAATCTCTGTGGGTATGGTTTGCAGGTTTCCCGGGGGTACTATGTATTTGACATACCCTATCCAAAATTTTGTTTAGGTTGGATAGCTCATCACTGTTGTCCTTGAGGGGCAGTGTTTTATTATTCGGCCGAGAGCTTTTGAATCCGGCGTTAACCGCCGTGCTATTTGGGCCATTTTCCTTATTCCGGTGCTGATCTTTTCTGCGTCGTGATTTCCCATTTCCATCCCTAACTTCGGATGTACTCGGGTCGCTGGTGCTGCATGTAGCCAGCCAGCTGTTTCCCCCGCGCAAAAGCGGGTCATGAGGCTTGTTAGTGCGGCCATTGTTCTTGGTTTTTCCTGGCCAGGTGTCTGGTGAGCCATTCGTCTCGGACGTTGTGCTTAAAGGCTGCTAAGGCTTCGGTGTCCGGACAGTCGACTATTTGGTTCTTTTTGGTGAGGAACCTGTTCCAGAATTTTCGTGCTGACTCTCCGGGCTGTTGAGTTATGTGACTTAAATCGTCTGCATCCGGAGGGTGGACATAAGTCCCCTGAAAATTTGCTCGAAACGCATCCTCGAGCTCCTCCCAACTTCCAATGGTATTTTCTGGGAGGCTTTTGAGCCAATGCCGAGATGGCCCTTTGAGCTTGAGGGGTAGGTATTTTATGGCATGGAGATCGTCTCCTCTGGCAATATGTATGTGTAGGATATAATCCTCAATCCAGACTCCGGGGTCTGTTGTTCCGTCATATGCCTCTATGTTGACGGGTTTGAATCCCGCTGGAAATTCATAGTCCAGTACCTCATCGGTGAAACATATTGGGTGTGTGGCGCCCCTGTATTTAGGTGTGCCGTTGTCTTCAAACACTCGGCGGGTTGTATTGCTCCATGGAGTCTTCTTTTTTGGCCCGTAGATGGACCTGACCGGGCCATCTTTTTTGCGATGATCTTTATGTGGATCGTGTGCCGGCTTGTGTGCGGCGCCCCTTGCCGCTCTTAGCCTATCATCTGGTTGTCTATCGGGCCAGGCGGCGTATTTGTTTTTTGACTGTGGGGGCTCTACGGCCTCCTCGTCAAATTCGGGCAACAACTTGCACTTCAGGTAGCTCTTCGCATGGTGACTATTGCCGTATTTATCTGCGGTATTGAGTACTTTGCTCCATCTCATTCTGAGTGCGTCCTCCGCTGTTTTGAGCTTCCGCTTTTGCTTCTTCAGACTTCTTGCGGTGGCAATGAGCCTTTTATGAAGGTTCTCATGCTCCGGTGGTTTCTCGGGCGTGAGATCGTCTGGACTGTTGTTTTCACCGGGGATGGGTTGCTTGTCCGATCCATCCTGTTCGGATGGTTGCTTGGTTGCATGTTCGTCATCCACCGCTTCACCCTGCTCTAAGGTTGGGTCAGTATGGGTGCCGTTGCTATCGAGGTGGGACTTCGGGCGGCACTTGCGTCGCCATTTTGGTTGTTTGTTGGGGGAGTTGTCCTTGACCACGTTCCGTTGTTCCTCGTTGTCGCTTCCTTTTGGTGTATCCACCATGTATATGTCATATGATGAGGTGGCTTTCCAGTGCCCAGTAGGCGCTGGTTCTTGGTCGTCTCCGGCATCGTCGTCCATACCGTCGATGTCTTCGGAGTCGAAGTCTAGCATGTCGGTTAGATCGTCGACAGTGGCTACTAAGTGGGTGGTGAGTGGGCCTTGAATTTCTTCGTCATCCGCGTCCCAACCGTCCTGACCGCAGTCCGGCCAGGGATCTCCTGATAACGAGAGATATTTTAGCGAACTTAAGATGTCGCCAAAAGGCGAGTCTTGAAAGATGTCCGCAGCGGTGAACTCCATGACCAGCGCCCAATCGGATTCGATTGGACGGGGCGCAGGAGGTTCGGAGTCCGGCGAGGAGTGCGGCACCTCGGAGTCACGAGCTTCATGAGGGACAAGGTCAGTGTTCGGCTCTATCGCCGTAGAGGTTGCAGCCCCGAGGCGGTGTCTAGCCACCCGTCCTCGATCTACGAAGCCAGCTCCGAATTGAAGGTCGGAGCGGACTTGTGTGCGGCCTCCAGGTTACTATCCGGCTGCAGAGCTAAGTCATGCCTGTCGTGAAAGTGCGGCGCGCTCGGCTGTCGCTCGAATCCATCGAAGATCAAGTCCCCGCGGATGTCAGCCGTGAAGTTCAAACTTCCAAATCTGACCTGACGGCTAGGGGCGTAGCTTTCGATCTGCTCCAGATGGCCAAATGAATTGGCCCGCAGTGCAAAGCCGCCGAATACAAAGATCTGTCCGGGGAGGAAAGTCTCACCCTGGACTGCGTCATTGTTGATGATCGGAGAAGCCATCGAGCCTATCGGTGACGACACAGAGGAACTCTCAATGAAAGCACCAATGTCGGTGTCAAAACCGGCGGATCTCGGGTAGGGGGTCCCGAACTGTGCGTCTAGGCGGATGGTAACAGGAGACAAGGGACACGATGTTTTACCCAGGTTCGGGCCCTCTTGATGGAGGTAAAACCCTACGTCCTGCTTGATTGATATTGATTATGTGGGTATTACAAGAGTAGATCTACCACGAGATCAAGGAGGCTAAACCCTAGAAGCTAGCCTATGGTATGATTGTTGTTCGTCCTACGGACTAAAGCCATCCGGTTTATATAGACACCGGAGAGGGCTAGGGTTACACAGAGTCCGTTACAATGTTAGGAAATCTACATATCCGTATCGCCAAGCTTGCCTTCCACGCCAAGGAAAGTTCCATCCGGACGCGGGACGAAGTCTTCAATCTTGTATCTTCATAGTCTTGGAGTCCGGCCGATGATAATAGTCCGGCTATCCGGACACCCCCTAGTCCAGGACTCCCTCAGTGATGCATAGCAATGAGAGGGGAGAGTGTGTCCACGTACCCTCATAGACCGAAAGCGGAAGCATTTAGTTAACATGGTTGATGTAGTCGAACGTCTTCGCGACCCAACCGATCCAAGCACCGAACGTACGGCACCTTCGCATTCAGCACATGTTCAGCTCGGAGACGTCCCTCATACTCTTGATCTAGTTGAGACCGAGGGAGAGTTTCTCCAGCACGACGGCATGGTGACGGTGATGATGAAGTTACCGGCGTAGGGCTTCGCCTAAGCACTACAACGATATGACCGAGGTGTGTAACTGTGGAGGGGGGCACCGCACACGGCTAAACAATTGTCAACTTGTGTGTCTAAGGGGTGCCCCCTTCCCCCGTATATAAAGGAGTGGAGGAGGGGGAGGGACGGCCCTCTGTGGCGCGCCCAAGGGGGGAGTCCTACTCCTAGTGGGAGTAGGATTCCCCCTTCCCAAGTTGGAGTAGGAGAGGAAGGAAGGGGGAGAGAGAGGGAAGGAAAGGGGGGCCGCCCCCCCACCCAATTCGGATTGGGCTTGGGGGGCGCCCTCCACCTGGCCGCCTCCTCCTCTCTCCCACTAAGGCCCAATAAGGCCCATACACTCCCCGGGGGGTTCCGGTAACCCCCTGGTACTCCGGTAAATGGCCGAACTCATCCGGAACCATTCCGATGTCCAAACATAGTCGTCCAATATATCAATCTTTATGTCTCAACCATTTCGAGACTCCTCGTCATGTCCGTGATCACATTCGGGACTCCAAACTACCTTCGATACATCAAAACACATAAACTCGTAATACCAATCGTCATCGAACGTTAAGCGTGTAGACCCTACGGGTTCGAGAGCTATGTAGACATGACCGAGACACGTATCCAGTCAATAACCAATAGCAGAATCTGGATGCTCAAATTGGTTCCTACATATTCTACGAATATCTTTATCGGTCAAACCGCATAACAACATACGTTGTTCCCTTTGTCGTCGGTATGTTACTTGCCCGAGATTCGATCGTCGGTATCTCAATACCTAGTTCAATCTTGTTACCGACAAGTCTCTTTACTCATTCCGTAACACTTCACCCCACAGCTATCTCATTAGTCACAATGCTTGCAAGGCTTATAGTGATGAGTATTATCGAGAGGGCCCAGAGATACCTCTCCTAAAGACGGAGTGACAAATCCTAATCTCGATCTATGCCAACCCAACAAACACCTTCGGAGACACCTCACTAGTAGAAAACAGGGCTTTGGTTCGGGCCTGGCCAGCCCATTAGTCCCGGTTCTTCATGAACCGGGACCCATGGGGGGCATTAGACCCAGTTCATGAGCCCAGGGGGCCGGTCGGTGCCTCGTGGGCAATGGTCCCGGTTCGTCTGGACCCATTGGTCCCGGTTCGTGGCACGAACCGGGACCAATGGGCCGCACTCCTGGCCCACAGACATTGGTACCGGTTCATTCCTTGAACCGGTATAGAAGGGTTAATTTAGTCCCGGTTCATGCCACGAACCGGGACAAATAATTTGCCTATATATACCCATCGCCGCGGCAGAGCACTCCACAGTGCTCAATTTTTTCTGGCCGGCAAGGGGAGGGCAATTGGGTGCTCTAGCTCACCTCCTATGCACATGAGGTGTTCGATGAAATGCCCGAGCCACACTAGTTAAGCTTTCTCCTCTCGAAGCTCGACCTTGGAGCTCCATTTTTCCCGAGATTTGTCTAGATTTAGCGATCCGTCACGCCCCGTCCCCGTTTTCACAGCCGTTGATCGCCCACACCGATCTCGACGCCGACACCATCGTGAGCCTCTTGTTCTTATCTTCTTTGTGATTTTCTTACTTTAGATAGATATTAATCTGATTTTCTTACTTTTGACACACATAATTATATATAATGCATGCAGACGAACCGACAATGGATGTATGGTGACAGACACACCTCTGAGTACATTAAGGGTGTGCATAATTTTCTCGAAGTGGCTGAGGCAAAGAAGCAGAATGGTTTTATGTATTGTCCATGCCTTAAATGTGGGAATACGAAGTCTTACTTTGACCAGAAAATCCTTCACACCCACCTGCTTTACAAGGGTTTCATGCCACACTATAATGTTTGGATGAGGCACGGAGAAATAGGGGTTATGATGGAAGACGGCAAAGAAGAAGAGGACGATGACAACAGGGGAAGATCAAGAGGAACCAGACGATGTGCCCGATGCTGCAACAGGGGAAGCTTCTGAAGATCAAGAGGAACCAGACGATGTGCCCGATGATGATGATCTCTGCCGGGTCATTGTCGATGCAAGGATGCAATGCAAAAGTTAAAAAGAGAAGCTGAAGTTCGATCGCATGTTAGAGGATCACAAAAAAAGGGTTGTACCCCAATTGCGAAGATGGCAACACAAAGCAGGGAACCATACTGGAATTGCTGCAATGGAAGGCAGAGAATGCTGTGCCTGACAAAGGATTTGAGAAGCTACTGAAAATATTGAAGAAGAAGCCTCCAAAGAATAACGAATTGCCCGACAGTATGTACGCAGCAAAGAAGGTCGTATGCCCTCTAGGATTGGAGGTGCAGAAGATACATGCATGCCATAATGACTGCATCCTCTACCACGGTGCATACGAGGATTTGAACGCATGCCCGGTATGTGGTGCAGTGCGGTATAAGATCAGAAGAGATGACCCTGGTGATGTTGACGGCGAGCCCCGCAAGAAGAGGGTTCCTGCGAAGGTGATGCGGTATGCTCCTATAATACCACGGTTGAAACGACTATTCAGAAACAAAGAGCATGCCAATTGATGCGATGGCACAGTGAGGACGGTAAGAAATCCTAATACTTCGAAAGAAATTGTTCATTTTGTACATGAAGTGCATCCAGTTTTTGCCGTAACCCTATCAACTTTCTTGCACATGTTATGTGGATGAAATGCTGATACCATGCCAACTTCCAACCTTTTCATAATTCATTTGAAATGCTTTTCAATTTCAGGGTCTTATGAATCAAAATAATCAGTAAATGCATGAAAAATAACAAATGAAGTCAGAAAGGGTTGAAAATTGATGATGTGGCTTTGAATGGTGCATTTTGAACACACAAAAAGTCAGGAGTTCAAATAAGTTTAAAAAAATGAAATCCCTTTGTAACAGACGAGTTTTCGTATGAAATCCTGATACTTCAAAGAGATTGTCCGTTTCGTACATGAAGTGCATCCAGTTTTTGCCGTAACCCTCTCAACTTTCTTGCACATGCTATGTGGATGAAATGATGATACCATGCCAACTTTCAACCTTTTCAGTGTTCATTTGAAATGCTTTTCGATTTCAGGGTCTTATAGCTCAACATAATCAGTAAATGCATGAAAAATAACAAATGAAGTCATAAAGGGATGAAAATTGATGATGTAAGTAGAAACCAAATAAAATAAAATAAACTTTGATAAAATATATGAGTATAAACAAAATAAAATAAAATAAAGCAAACTTTGATAACATAAATAAAATTTATGGAGCTAAAATTAACAAAGTATTTTCTGTTCAAAACATTACAAGCAAAAAGAATTTTCCTGAAATAAATAAAATAGCAACAGTAAGTATTTTGTTGTAAGTAAAAACAAAATAAAATAAATAAAGCAAAAAATAAAATATAATAACTGGGATTTTTTTAAAAAGACACCTACTAGGCCACCACGGCCTGAATACGTGTCACGTCCCAGCTAGTCCATGCATTAGAGTGTTGCATCATGTCTACTTTCCATCAGAAACTTGAATTGGGGAAGC